>NC_054378.1:9078195-9678195 GCF_017654675.1 Xenopus laevis
GTGCTTTTATATGGTCACATAACTCCTCGGTAACATAATATCTTTATAAATTACAGTAGGGGGTACATTATCCACTATATAATACACAAAAGCCATGAATATCTTGTAAATTATATCCTTATAAACGGTGAGTACTGATGTCATCAGTTATAAACGGTGAGTTCTGATGTCATTTCTGTCACATGACTCCCTAAAACTTATGTATTATAATAAATAAAGTACCCCCAGTTGCAAAATATGAGGATATTAGAAGTTACCTCGGAGTTCCATGACCTGTATAAAAACACTCGGCCTTCGGCCTCGTGCTTTTATATGGTCATGAAACTCCTTGGTAACTTATAATATCCTTATATTTTACAAAAGGGGGTACTTTATTCACTATATATATATATACATACTTATCACTTAGCTCATGGAGAGGTGTTTGATTGGTAAATACACACAACTTTTTATAGCCCAAAACCACCTCTTGTGCACAGTGACAGGTGGATTTAGTTACTGTTAATACACACACAAAGGGTATAAGGGGATCAAATTGGCATTTGTCCCCTTGCAGAGAAAATGTTGTTCTAAAGCTCTCTAGGACCAATATGTAGGGATATTCAATGAAGATGGTACCTTTCCCTGTGGATGTTTCTTTCTCCTTGGATGTTATTCAGGAGATTCATCTTGAGCATTGATGTTATTTGCCACAAGATCAAGAGGGGAAAGCCCTCTAGTTCCATTTGCTCAGCCACGTTTTGTTCTGAAAATGTCTGTTGAGTGCAGAAGGAACAAGCTCTCTTCATGGTCCAGAAATCCGCTCCCTTCAATCCTATGTGAATAAATAACATCACAGTAAGGAAATAGGCAAAATGAATATCCTGTTTTTTGTCTAATTTATTGGAAATAATCAAAATGGAACCCGTAAGTGCTGGTATGAAACCTGCACAGATATAAGCTCGTGAGTGAAGAACAAATGCAAATTGTCTTAGAATTCCATTGTCAATGTTAATGTAAAATGTAATGAGGTTAAAGTACAAGGAAAGGCCTATTTACTTGGGGGTGCAAAAAGTTAGGCTCCCCCAAGTGATTGTATCTACTTACCTAATTGTATCTACTTAGCGGGGGTTCTTCCAGCGAGCACCACTGAGCCATCGGCTTTCTTCTTCTTCTTCTTTCTTCAAATTTCCCGGGGCAGATGAATGCGAAGTAGAATGAAATCGGTGACTTCTTTTTTAAAGTTCGGCTTTTCACCGTGCAAAGAAAGAAGAAGCCGAAAGTTGATCGCTCCATGGTGTTTGCTGGAAGAACACGCAGAGCGGTGCAGTTTTCTGCAGATAGGAGCACCGGCCCGGGGTTTCCGGTAAGTATATAAAATCACTTAGGGGTGCCTAAATTTTGACACCCCAAGTAAATACAGCCTTTCCTTCTCCTTTAAGTCCCCCTTAAGATATTCATTATTCCTAGTGCCACTATAATACGACCACCCTTTTCAGCTTCTGAATTTAGTGCTGATTTAAGTTATGCAAAGGAAGGATTTAAAGTAAAATAATGGATTCACTCGCCTTTCTTGGTCGGCCAGTTCTGCAGCAGCTGAAGGTGTTTCTTTATTTCAGAATAGCAAAAAGTTGTGAGTTCTCTCCAAAAATCAAGACCGAAGTTATGATAAAAAAATCAAATCCATTAGGACATAAAGATGACCGCCTAACCAGTTTCGTGTCTACTGGGACGCTTAATCATACTCCACTTGCCTATGAGTAAGTGTCCCAGTAGGAACGAAACGTTTTAGGCGATCATCTGTATGTCCTAATTTTTTATCATTATTTTTTTTGGTCTTTACTTTTGGAGAGAACTCAACAACTTTTTGCTATTTTGGATTCTTGCGCCCATGGACCAGGGTGAACTGTGAGTACTCTCTCCCTCTATCAATTGTTTTGGATACTTTTCCTTTGATTAATTATGGTACAATTATTGGCATTGCACAACTTCTTTAATTTTTTGACATCCAGTTTCTTTATTTTAGCTTTAATGGTCTCCTTTGGGGGAAGTTCAGTAATGAACGAGTTCTTCAGCGCTACATCTCTTTGATGGGTTTTTTTTTCCAGACAAGATTTCAGAAAGGACACAAAACTAGGTGACCTGTAAAAAAAAAAAAAAGAGAAAGAGCTTTTAGCTTTATCTGGTAAAACACAAAAATGCAATGACTTTGGGGTTTAGCTATAAATACAGGGTATTGCCTTGTTTGATGTACCCACTTGAATCCAGTTCAACTATGGCTACATGAACAGTTTGTACCCAAGGTTTGTATATATATAAATATATATATATATATATATATATACATGTAATATGCGATCTAATAGCAAAGCGTCTACCTGTATGAGGATGTGTAAAACTCAGGCTAGGACTCATGTAGCGACATGATGTACAGGTAGGGCATCTGTAACATCCCATCTTCCTATTTTTAAGCCTCCCTGTCCTGGTTTTTTTGATAGCTCATTATTGGATCGGTCTTTACTAAAAGATTATGTAGGCTAACACCTCTCTTGTAGGCCATTATGGGGAGACTAGACAATATTGGTTTTAAACCGTTATCTGCCTGTCAAATGTTCCATTTATTGCATAAAACATTTTAAATTTGTCCAGAAACCCCAGAAAAATATGAAGAAAACACAAGCCTAGGGGGCCCATTTACTTAGTTCGAGTGAAGGAAAAGAGGAAAAATAGTTCGAATTTCGAATGGTTGAATATGGCTACTTCGACCATCGAATGGGCTACTTCGACCTTCGACTACGCCCTTTGACTTCGAATCGAACGATTCGAACTACAAATCGTTCGACTATTCGACCATTCGATAGTCGAAGTACTGTCTCTTTAAAAATTTCTTCGACCCCCTAGTTCGCCACCTAAAACCTACCGAGGCCAATGTTAGTCTATGGGGAAGGTCCCCATAGGCTTCCTAACAATTTCCTGATCGAAGGAATATCCTTCGATCGATGGATTAAAATCCTTCGAATCGTTCGATTTGAAGGACTTAATCGTTTGATCGAACGATTATTCCTTCGATCGTAGCGCGAAATCCTTCGAATTCGATATTCGAAGTCGAAGGATTTTACTTCGACGTCCGAATATTAAGGGTTATTTTACCCTCGATATTCGACCCTAGGTAAATGTGCCCCTATGTGTAGATTGATCCCTCTTGTCATTATCAATTATCTTCCTTTTGGCCTTGTGGAGTGCCTTTTTGAGTAACCTCCTTGGAAAGCCTCTTGCTAGAAATCTATCTTCCATTTCTTTAAGTTGTAAAGCCCTGGAAGCCTCTGAAGAATTATTCCGCAGAATGCTGCCGAATTGGGAAATTGGGAGAGAAGTTTTCATAGTCTCTGGATGCTGATCCCAAAATTTTGTTAAGTAGCTGCACTCTGCTTTAATAATCCTCGGGGTGCAATGTCAATACTTGGACATATACTTCAATTAGGAATAATTACCGTATATACTCGAGTATAAGCCGTCTCGAGTATAAGCCGAGGTACCTAATTTTACCTCCAAAAACTGGGAAAGCTTATTGACTCGAGTATAAGCCGAGGGTGAGAAATGCAGCAGCTTCTGGTAAGTTTCAATCAAAAATTTGAGGGTTTCTGCTCCCATTGGAGGTGCCGGCGTCTTGGTTTTTGGATGCCGGCGACCATTCTTGGACGCCGGCGTATATTCTTGGAGACTATTCTTGGACGCCTGCGACTATTCTTGGACGCCTGTGACTATTCTTGGATGCCGGCGACTATTCTTAGCGTTTTTCCACTTGACCCGAATATAAGCCGAGGTAGCGTTTTTCAGCATATTTTGGGGGCTGAAAAACTCGGCTTATACTCGAGTATATACGGTAATCCCTGGACCAGCCCCTCCCTTTGTGAATTTGGAGATTTTTATTTAATTACACATATCAAATTCACAAAGGGAAGTGCTGGTTCAGGGATGAATTATTCCTAATTGAAGTATATATATATATATATATATATTTGTGTGTGTGAAAAACAGATCATTAGCTACACACATGCACATTATGAGCTGGGGAGGACTCTCCAGATTGAAGCTCTGGTGCATCGTTGTTCAGTATGAAGTCTGATACTCCAAAAAAAAAAATATATATATGTATCAGACCATTCAAACATATACTGTGTAAGATATTCATATTCAACAATCATTATGTAACAATGACAGACCATTCTAACTGATCTTACTACTCAGTAGTATTCTGGGAGACTCAGTGCCTGGCTTATTAATAACATACGGTACATAGTAAGTTAGGTTGAAAAAAGACACATGTCCATCAAGTTCAACCTTTTAACTCTATTTTAACCTGCCTAACTGCCAGTTGATCCAGAGGAAGGCAAAAAAAACCATCTGAAGCCTCTCCAATTTGCCTTTGGTGATAATGGATATAGAAGAGAACATAAAGCAGCTGCCATCCATCAGACCCCACCCCTTGCTAACACCCACCCCCCCCCAAAAAAAAAAAAGAAATACAAGAGCCATCTCTCCAGAAAACCTAATCTGCAAAAAATCAAATGCCCACACCTTTCTGACTGCCATTTTATCTGGGCCTAATTGTGCCCTAAAGCATTGCATTGCTTGACCCTGGACGTTGTGAAATTCAATCAAGACCCACCAACTACAGATTCCTACAAATGGGTGGGATTGATGCTGCTCCTTTGTGTCCTAAGCCGGAACTGATGTGCCTCTGCTCTAGTTGACCACCCTGTTTCCTGACTTCCAGGCCTACAGGTACAGATCTTATTCTCCTCATCTATATCATTCTCCATCAACCCAACTCTTTCCTTTATCATGAAGATCTGCATTTCTTTTTGTACCTCATGAACCCATTTTTCCTTACTTTCTCTCTTCCATTCCTCTATTATTTTTCTTTTCCCCATTTCCTTCAGGTCTTTTAATTCTCCTACTCTTCTTTCCATGCTCTCCTATCTTCTGTCCACTCCTTCCACCCACTTAGGTTCCTCTGGAGAACAATAACCATAGCCATGATAGGACCTTACCGGGGTTGTTATGTGCTTCATCACATTTTATTTGTAGCCCTGCAAAATAATATTTTCAACTATCCAGTGAGTCCTAATTAAAAAAGTATCTACAATGCCCCTTGGGATTCTGAGGAATCACTCTACTGGGATACTTTACACTAAAAACCATGCTGTGTGGACAAGAACATCGTCAGAATTCTTCCAGCGGCCTAGGGAAATGACCATAAGGATTAGATGTAATAATTTTACGATCATAGAGTGTTTGTAGGTCTTGTACATCTTCACTAGTTCTAACAGGTCTGAACTGAGATTTAGAACAGCCAATTCAAGTAAACAGAGGCCCAAACAGCCCACAGGCCCTATAAATAGTGACTATAAACAGTGACTATTTAGAGATCCACATTGACAATGCAGAAGGCTGTTACTTATTTTGGACATCCCTAAAAAAAGTATTGCAGCCCTTTAATACCAACAGTCATTGTCAACCAACAGTTTCAGCCCCCGCCGTTTCCTTATTTATTGATCCCCATTCCAACGGATTCATTGTGATGTTCAGAAATGTGCCTTCTGGGGATTGTCTGGGCTTTCTCCTTGATATAAAGATTCCCTTTGTATTCAGGACAGATTCATGGTTAAGTCTCACAAAGATTGTACGGGAATCTGTTTATTTACTCAGTGTTTATGAAGATTTATGAGCTTATTTTCGCCTAAAGTTCTAAAACAAACGCACCGAATAAATGTCTTGCTCCATGGAGCAGCTTTAAATATATTGCAGTTGTTTAGAAACAAATTACTGGGTTTTTTTTTTCCTCCCAACAATGTGCCAAGAATAATTGTGTTCTCTCCTGCCATAAAGCATTTAGAGCCTGACTCACTGATACTCCCATTGCTTTTCCTCTTATTTACTAAAGACATTAAGGGCAATAGCACATGAAGAGATATGGTTTTTTTTTTAATAATACCACAGAATGGCTTAAATTGCCCCAAAGAGAATTAGTGAAAATACCAGTAGAGGCACCAGTGTAAGTTCCCAGTGAGAATCATGGCATTTTAAAGCAGCTGCTAGTGATGGGTGAATTTATTCGCCAGGCGGGAATTCGCTGCAAATTCCCGTGATTCGTGAAACCGCATCGAAAATTCGTTATGGCAGCTGCTAGTGATGGGCGAATTTGGAGTGTTTCCCTTTGCCAAAAAAAAATCGAAATTCGAATTTGCTGAAAAAAATTCGCAAAGCGGCACCTCGTTTTTGATGCCGGCATCCGTTTTTGATGCCGGCGTCCGTATTTTCTGGACGCTGGCATCCATTTTTGGCGAAATTGTGCCGGCATCCAAAAAAAGCGGTCGCAACCGTCCATTTTTTTTTACGCCGGCGACCGATTTTTTTGGATGCCGGCACAATTTCGCCAAAAATGGATGCCAGCGTCCAAAAAACACGGACGCCGGCATCAAAAACGGATGCTGGCGTCAAAAGCAAGGTGCCGTTTCGTGAATTTTTAGCCGTTTCGCAAATTTTTTTCAGGAAATTCGATTTTTTTTTTTGGCAAAGGGAAATGCTACAAATTCGCCCATCACTAGCAGCTGCCATAACGAATAGGAAGAGCAAACCTTTTTGCAGGGTATAGTTTCACTGCAAAAAAAAAATATATATCATTATTTGAATTAAAGCACTTGTTGAGTAGGGATGTCGCGGACTGTTCGCCGGCGAACTTGTTCGCGCGAACATCGACCGTTCGCGTCCGCCGAATGTTCGCGAACGTAACGCAACGTTCGCCAATTTGGGTTCGCCTTAGCTGGCGCTTTTTTTTGCCATTTCTCCCCCAGACCAGCAGATACATGGCAGCCAATCAGGAAGCTCTCCCTCCTAGACCACCCCCACACCCCCTGGACCACTCCCCTTCCATATATAAACTGAAGCCCTGCAGCGTTTTTTCATTCTGCCTGTGTGTGCTTGGAAGAGCTAGTGTAGGGAGAGAGCTGTTAGTGATTTGAGGGACAGTTGATAGTAACTTTGCTGGCTAGTAATCTACTTGATACTGCTCTGTATTGTAGGGACAGAACTCTGCAGGGATTTGAGGGACATTTTAGGTTAGGTAGCTTTGCTGGCTAGTAATCTACCTTCTACTGCAGTGCTCTGTATGTAGCTGCTGTGGGCAGCTGTCTGTCCTGCTGCTGATCTCTCATCTGCATCTGTTCTTCAAACCACTGCCACCTAGCTGTGTGAGCTTTTTCACATTCTGTCTAAATATCAATAATAATACCGTCTCCAGAAACACCACCTGAGTGACGTAGTGTGATTTCTGCCCTTTACAGCACAAAACGCAGCACTGTGTCAACAATGGATTTTTTAGAAACATATTTGCGCTTGATCCCCCTCTGGCATGCCACTGTCCAGGTCGTTGCACCCTTTAAACAACTTTAAAATCATTTTTCTGGCCAGAAATGTCTTTTCTAGCTTTTAAAATTCGCCATCCCATTGAAGTCTATGGGGTTCGCAACGTTCGCGAACCGTTCGCATTTTTGTCCGGACGTTCGCGAACATGTCCGCGAACATTTTTCCCGACGTTCGCTACATCCCTATTGTTGAGTGCCGAAAAATACCCCGCAAAAACATGCGTTTTGTATTGAAAGAATTACTGTTTCTGCACTTTGGAAAATGTTTTTGGCCAGTTTTACCAATCACTAATACGGAAGAATAAAGGTTAAATTTTGAATTGTTTTCATGGTCGAGGGGTGATACTGTAAATCTCCCATTCGAATATACATTTGGGTTTTCCTCAAATCGTAAAATAGCTTAAATTTTAGGGGCAGATTTATCAAGGGTTGAATTGAAAATTCGAATTTTTCAATTCGAATTTCAAATGTATTTTAGGGGCAGATTTACATATGGTCGAATATCGAGGGTTAATTAACCCTCGATATTCGACTGCCGAATGTAAATCCTTCAACTTCGTATATCGAAGTCGAAGGATTTACCGCGATTAGTTCTATTGATTCGAAGGATTTTAATCAATCGATCGAACGATTTTTGTACGACCAAAAAAACCTTAGAAAGCCTATGGGGACCTTCCCGTTAGGCTAACATTGAGGTTCGGTAGGTTTTAGGTGGCGAAGTAGGGGGTGGAATTTTTTTTTAAAGAGACAGTACTTCGACTATCGAATGGTCGAATATTCGAACGATTTTTAGTTCGAATCGTTCGATTCGAAGTCGTAGTCGAAGGTCGAAGTAGCCAATTCGATGGTCGAAGTAGCCAAAAAAACATTCGAAATTCAAAGTTTTTTTTATTCTATTCCCATACTCGAGCAAAGTAAATGTGCCCCTTAGTGTAATAATTCGAGTTCGAATTTACCATTCAAACCTTTATAAACTTGCCCCTTATAGTAGATTCACCAGCTTTTAGTGGGTAGCTTTCTCCATTAGCGTTTGAGATTTTTTTTCCCAAAAAGCTGAATTTGATAAACTGATTTTTCACTGTGAGTTATTGGAAATGGGGAAAGTGTTTGTGAAATCGGCACCATAGACCCCGCGCATGTGCAGAGGGCGCCTGTTAAACTTCTGCCAAACTAATTGTTCACTAATGTCATTTTCAATGGTTGGTCCAAAAATGATGATACAAAAGCCCAAAACATAACGTGTGGCATTTCTTGCCTAATTCTATGTTAAGATTTAGTTCTCCTTTAAGACCTGACGTGTAAGTGCAGTGCAGCAATGAGCCAGAAGAAGGCAGACGATGCCCATAATTAAAAGACACAAATCAACCCTCACTCTAAACAGTTCTACAAAAGACCATTCGCATTATATCAGATTAGATGTTTCCAAAAGAAAAAAATTTCAGGATTTATGATCCCCCAAGAACGGAAAATGTGTGAATCTGAAAATCCTGCATTTCACACCTGCCGAGGTTGCAAATATGTCAATGGACAATGGAAAAAATCTGAAAAAATGTATACGATTCTTTTTTTCACATTTTTTTCAGGTTTTTTTCCCCACAAACAAAGTGCATTGATAAATAAGGAGAAAAAAACCCGTACAGATTTGGTCAGAGTTGTTTTCAGAAAATATTGAGAAAAATGAGGACTGCCCTATGCCAAGTACAGGACGTGGGAGACCCCAATAGCCACAGAAAGTGGGAAGTGTTTAAAAAGAAAAACCGGATAAAATCCGATTTTATGCAATTTTATACTATTTTATACTAAAAAACACAATTATTTGGGTTTTTTGGCATTTGGAGTTTAGTAAATAACCCCCTAGGTGTCTGTAGGGAGAATATTATTTTATATGCAGTAAATATATATATTATTTTATATGCAGTAAATATATATATTATTTTATATGCAGTAAATATATATATTATGTTATATGTAGTAAATATATATTATGTTATATGCAGTAAATATATATATTTTGTTATATGTAGTAAATATATGTATTATGTTATTTGCAGTAAATATATATATGTTATATTCAGTAAAAAAAAAACTTATTGCACCAGCCTAAAGTTTCAGCTTGTCAATAGCAGCAATTTATTTGTCTATTTAATTATAGTAGTAGTAGTAGTAGTAGTAGTAGTATTTAAGGCTAATTGCAAGTTGTCTTATATTTTATTAAATGTTACCAGAGTTAAGTGTTTCAGTGGAAGATGAATCAAGTCCTTTTCTGGTAAAAAATACCCTCTGGCTTCTGTGACATATCCACCTTTGTGCAGCAGATGGCGCTGCTACGATGTTTCCTTCGCCTTATTTACGTAAATCAATTCTTTGTTGGTATTACAGGCAAAGCTGTCTGTCTTCAGTGGGTTTTAAGGGGGTGACCCCTATAGTGTCTGTATGGACCCCAGAAACTTCAAAGCAAAATAGTGTCAGGAGAAAGGACTGTGAGTGAGGGATGAAGTGCAGAGCAATGAAGGTGATGCCATGAGACAAAACACTGGAACTGTGGAATTTGTGTAAAGGCAAAGCAAGGCAAGTGTAGTAGTAGTAAGGCACATGAATATAGTAAGACAAGTTGGGATTGTATCTGTGAGAAGTAGTAGCAGTAGTAAGGCATATGTATGTAATAAGGCCAGTTGGATTGTAACAGTGTGTTGTATTAGTAGTAAGGCATGTGTATATAGTAAGGCAAGTTGGAATTGTAACTGTGTGTAGTAGCAGTAAGGCACGTGTGTATGATAAGACAAGTGGGATTGTAACAGTTTGTAGTAGTAGTAGTAAGGCACGTGTATATAGTAAGGCAAATTGAGATTGTAATTGTGTGTAGTAGTAGTAGTACTAAGGCACATGTATATAGTAAGGCAAGTTGGGATTGTAACTGTGTGTAGTAGTAGTAGTAGTAGTAAGGCACATGAATATAGTAAGATAAGTTGGGATTGTAACTGTGTGTAGTAGTAGCAGTAGAAAGACATATGTATATAATTTGGCAAGTTGGGATTGTAGCAATGTGTAGTAGTAGTAGTAATAAGGCACTTGTATATGATAAGGCAAATAGGGATTGTTACAGTGTGTAGTAGTAGTAAGGTACATGTATATAGTAAATCAAGTTGGGATTGTAACTGTGTGTAGTAGTAGTAGTAAGGCACGTGTATATGATAAGGCAAGTAGGGATTGTAACAGTGTGTAGTAGTAGTAGTAGTAGTAAGGCACATGTATATAGTAAGGCAAGTTAGCATTGTAACTGTGTGTAGTAGTTGTAAGGCATGTGTATATAGTAAAGCAAGTTGGGATTGTAATTGTGTGTAGTAGTAGTAGAAGTAGTAAGGCACTTGTATATAGTAAGGCAGGTTGGGATTGTAATTGTGTGTAGTAGTAGTAGTAAGGCACGTGTATATAGTAAGGCAAGTTGGTGTAATAGGAAGGGGCTAATTGTGGAGGGGTGTGTATAGTAAAGTAAGATGGAGTCAGGGAGAGGGGTTGGCTGTGCAACTAGTATATACTGTGTGTAGTTAATGGCAGTTTGTGTGAGGCGTATGGGCTGTGAGATGTACAGTAACACTGGGGAAACTGGGATATCAGGGAACCTGCAACTCTCTACATCTTTCAGGAGCCACATATTCTGTGTTTATAAAACTCAGTGACGGACATCAAGAGGCGCCTGGTGATGGTGAGAGATTCAGAAAAAAACGTGAAATTCCAATGTCAGTAACACGTGCGGCGTAACTTCTTTATCTGAGTATAGAGACGAGTGGTAAGTACAGATCAGTGTGAGAGATGAGCCAAACTGTCTCCTACTCCTCCCAATCCCAATCTCATATTGATACACATTCATATACATTTATATACATTTATATACATTCATATACATTTATATACATTTATATACATTTATATACATTTATATACATTTATATACATTTATATACATTTATATACATTCATATACATTTATATACATTTATACACATTCATATACATTTATATACATTCATATACATTTATATACGTTTATATACATTTATATACATTTATATACATTTATATACATTTATATACATTCATATACATTCATATACATTTATATACATTCATATACATTTATATACATTTATATACATTTATATACATTCATATACATTTATATACATTCATATACATTTATATACATTTATATACATTCATATACATTTATATACATTTATACACATTCATATACATTTATATACATTCATATACATTTATATACATTTATATACATTTATATACATTTATATACTCCTCGCATGGAAACTTTCACTTCTCTATTAAAAACTTTTCACATCATCTATTTACCCAGTGTCTTTCTTACACCTGCATCTATATGTCCTTCTGTCTGCCTATCAATTGGCTATATATCTGTCTATTTATCATCTATCAATCTATCTCTCTGTCAATCATCTATCTATCGAGCCCTCTATCTATCCATATCTATCTATCTATCTATCTATCTATCTATCTATCTATCTATCTATCTATCTATCTATCTATCTATCTATCTATCTATCTATCTATCTATCTATCTATCCACCCACCCATCTATCCATCTATTTATCATATAATGCCCTAGACATGAGCCCAATGTAAAATAAAGTTTCCACGGCCCTCAAATGTCTGGAGAAAAATGTTAACCCAAAAAAGTTCAAGTCAGGACTTTGCAGCCAATCCCGCTTAAAAAAAAGGAAAAGTCGCCCGCGGTTTTTTCAACTTTAATGCATTTTCGGCAGTCAGGATATGATGTAAGTGACAGAAGATTGAGGAAGATGGAGCTTCATTTTAGCACTTCGTCTGGTCTGAGGTGGTAAAGTCAACTCTGACGAAAGAGGTACGTTCAGTTAAATCCGCACTTTAGTGAATTTGCGAGCGAATGCTAGCGACGGTCTCTTTTGCGGAGAATTGTTGTCTGCGCCTTTTAGTAAATTGGTGATGTCCCTGCGGATTGGATTCCTGGCAAATTCACCGGCCAAAAAATTCACTGCATCAAAAAAAAAGTTTGCTTGTGTAAAAATTGTCGCGCGTCAAAATTATTTTGTCGCCCATCGTCTTTAATGCATTCAGACAAAAAAGTCACGCATGTTAAAATTTACGCTCTTCTAAAAAAAATTTACGCGTCAAAATAATTTTGATGCCCACTGGCTTTAATGTATTTGAAAAAAAGACTCACACGTGTAAAAATTTGTCGCGCGCATAGAAATTGTCGCTGGTGTAAAAATCTAAATTATTGTGTCGCCCATTGATTTCAATGCGTTTTGTTCATTTTTCGACCGTTTCGCGAATTTCTTCCGAGCTTCGCAAATTTTGCGGCGAGGCGAAATGGGGCAGATTCGTCCATCACTAGTATTGTGTCCTCCAGACACGACATTGTGTATTATGTGCTCCAGATGTGACAATATTTTGGGTGGGCTCATTGCAAGCAAGTCGTAGTGGAGGCTACCTGGGTGCTATTACTGGCTATTATACTGGCATTGCCCTATTGTGTGGTCACTGGCACTTGCTAATGGCACTTAGGAACGACGCTACATAGATACCATGAAACTCCCACCATAGCAACAATCAGAAGATATCTGGAAATGTTCTGCTCTGCATCAGATCAGCATAAAACTGCAAAAAACACGTCTCTTAGTAACCAGAGTGGGCTTGGCATCTCCATCAAGCTGTGAGAATATGGCACTTATTGAGCAGGAGCGGGGCCGCTGTACGGCAAACAGGGACATTACTCATTCTTGGAAATATCAGCTCTTTTCTTAGCAGATTTTTGCTATTCCTGGGCGTGCGGTGGGGGGAGAATCTGGTGTCTTTACTTCACGTTCCTTGGCACTAATTCCTCTCCCGGTGAGCGGAACGTTTAGATAAAACAATGCACATTGGCTCGGCTAAGTAAAGGTTACAAGAGAAACACTGGCAACTACGAGTCCCTTTAAACCTCCTTTTTATTCCATTGACTCTCATTTTTCAATTATTATCAGCAGTGGTGTCTGGGAAGGGGGTGGGATAGAATCACACAGACAAAAGCGTAATATAGCAAGTGGCGTGCAGACTTAGAGTGTATTAAAGCGAATACAGAATCAGGTTGTGGCGCCTCCAGGAAAGGTCGCACGAGGAAACCTGCTAAAAATATCACTCAAAACACTATAGATCTGTCCTTCTATTTACCATTTTTTACTTAGTATGACCAGTGATGGGCGAATTACTCCCATTTCGATTCGGCGGAAAACTTGCGAATTTCCCGCAAAACGGAGGAAAAAAACATGAAAATCTAGATTGACCGCCATGTCCAATTTTGGACGCGCATCAATTTTGACGCTGGCGTTAAAGTCAATGGACATCCGAAGAGTGTTGAAGTGCGGCAGTTTTGACGCAAGCGACTTTTTGGACGTGCGTCCAAAAATTTTTTAGGCAGGTACATTTTCGCCTGCCTGCTCTGTTCTTATTTCCTCTATAGAAATAGGGATTGGTAGCACTAGATAGGTGCTTAATATATAGAGACCGAAAAAAAGGAGAACGTGTTGGAAGGGTTACTGTCTGCTCTGCTCTCATTTCCCTTCAGAAATAGGGATTGGTAGCACTAGATAAGTAACTATAAGTACATAATACTGTATATAGAGAGAGAGAGACAAGAGGAAGTGTTGGAAGGGTTACTGCCTGTTCTGCTTTAATTACTCTACAGAAATAGGGATTGGTAGCACTAGATAGGTGCCAAATATACAGAGACAAGGAAAATGTTTTGGAAGGGTTACTGTCTGCTCTGCTCTTATTTCCCCAACAGAAATAGGGATTGGTAATACTAGATAGGTACCTAATATATAAAGAAAGATAAAAGAAGAAAGTGTTGGAAGGGTTACTGCCTGCTCTGCTCTCATCTCCCCTTCAGAAATGGGGATTGGTAGCACTAGATAGATACTTAAAGGGATACTGTCATGGAAAAACATGTTTTTTTCAAAACGCATCAGTTAATAGTGCTACTCCAGCAGAATTCTGCACTGAAATCCATTTCTCAAAAGAGTAAACAGATTTTTTTATATTCAATTTTGAAATCTGACATGGGGCTAGACATATTGTCAATTTCCCAGCTGCCCCTGGTCATGTGACTTGTGCCTGCACTTTAGGAGAGAAATGCTTTCTGGCAGGCTGCTGTTTTTCCTTCTCAATGTAACTGAATGTGTCTCAGTGGGACATGGGTTTTTACTATTGAGTGTTGTTCTTAGATCTACCAGGCAGCTGTTATCTTGTGTTAGGGAGCTGCTCTCTGGTTACCTTCCCATTATTCTTTTGTTTGGCTGCTGGGGGGGGGAAGGGAGGGTGTGATATCACTCCAACTTGCAGTACAGCAGTAAAGAGTGATTGAAGTTTATCAGAGCACATGTCACATGACCAGGGGCAGCTGGGAAATTGACAAAATATCTAGCCCCATGTCAAATTTCAAAATTGAATATAAAAAAATCTGTTTGCTCTTTTGAGAAATGGATTTCAGAGCAAAATTCTGCTGGAGCAGCACTATTAACTGATTCATTTTGAAAAAAAAAAGTTTTTTCCCATGACAGTATCCCTTTAATATACAGAGACAAGAGAAAGTGTTGGAAGGGTTACTGTCTGCTCTGCTCTCATTTCCCTTATAGAAACAGTAAGGCTTATTGGAATATTGTATTTGGTGAACAGACCCCACTGTGTGTATAGGGTTATGCCGATCACCTGAAAAGTCCTAAACTTTTTCAGTATATAGTTTGTGTATAACCCACAGCTCAAGCTAGTTTGTTAAATAGCAATAAAGACCATTTAGGCATATTGTTGTGTAGGAGTATTAAAAGTGTTAAACAGCGGAGGAGAGACTTCGAAATCAAGGTTTTATTGTGCCAAACCCCAAGGGCACTTTCCCAAACCTCAGTATTGTGATAATGGCAAGAGGATTGATACGGTGAGCCGGGTCTGTGTGAAGCTTCTGCTTTTGCCAACTCTGTTAGATTAGTTTGTGGTTGGACCAGAAAGGACTCTAGACAGATATTGTCAAGGAAAATATCATTAAGCTTTAAAATGAAACATATCCTGGATGTAATTGAGGTTTATATGGTATAGATTTATTGTTGCAGAGATGCCAGGGGTTGTGAGTTTGGGGGTCACAGAAATGGTGCATTTATGTAAGACCATTATTCGGCCACCAATTCAGAGTTTTTTTGCCCCCCTCCTCAATGGAAATCATAAAGGCAGTCAGTGTCAGATTGGGCTTTCTAGGGGCTACTAGAGAAGCTGACATCCACGCAGTTGGTCCATAGACTATTTCCTGAGATAAACTGTCAGTTCCTGGAGGTTAGAGAGACGTGGCCACTGTATCAGTTTGATTGGATAAACTTCACAGGAAGGTAGCCATGTGGACAATGAATGTGTTTTGGGATCAGACAGGTATTTTTTTGTGTATTATGGATAATACAATAAATGGGGCCACGTATAGTCATCCCTAGTTAAGGGATCATCACTACTACTAAGTTAACAGGACCCTCCCTCTGAGGGGGCACCAGTTATTAGCCCAGAGGCAGTGAGCTCTGCCAACAAGAAAATGTGCCCCCAATAATAAAAAATAAACAGCTTCAGACACACATGATCATGCCCCAGCCATGCTAAAACTCCACCCATGTTCCGACAAACTCCACCCACTCTCCCAAAGGCCCTGCCAACTTTTAAAACCCAATTTCAGGTATTTTAAAGTACCCATGGGTTAAAAAAAAAGCGGGCACCCTTGCGGAATGAGGGAGGATTTTCAGGTGCGGGTATAGTCTGCGGGTCGCGAGTCGGGTTGCGGGTCGCATCTAAATTTCTTATCTTATGTAATATTGTCGATCTTTCACTCCTGGTCTAGTTTCCGGTTCCAACATGACACTGGCCAGTGATCAATGCCTGAGAACCAGGGAGTGGAATGGATGGGAACAGACATGGTGTCCTCCACTTCACTACTCTGCCTTTTCTGGTCCGGTATGGAGGATCAGGGCCATCTATTGTGGATGGTGGAGTGGAGAGGGAGTATCTGCAGGAATGCTATAATGGAAAAAAATCACTTTAGTTCACCTTTAAAAATTGCCCTTCCTATTTTCTTCCTTAAACTGTTTCCTGTCAGATCTCTATCAACCTGCAAAACGCTGCAGATGAAACTTTACGGAGTTCAAAGAACAAGCTGTAGAGGATGTGACTGGAATGAAGAATGCGCCAGAACTGGGTTACTGGGCAGCCCGTTCCCAAGATATCTTTTTTACTTCTCTTCGATTCAGAAAAACAGCTTCTTGCTCCTGTATTATGGATGGTGCTTATGCTCCAGCTGAATACATTAATATGAGATAATAGCTCGGACAGCCTTTGAGGGCCACCTTGCATTTTGAAATGCCCCTGCCCACTAATTTTTCATGCCAACTTAGTTTCATGAGAGGATAATTTGCTCATTTACAAACATAAGGATAATGTCAGCTGAGGACATAGATGAAAATTCATCCACCCCAACCAGAGAATACTAAAGTATTAAGGCAGTACTAAAGCCCAGTAGAATAAATCACTAAAGCCCTCCACTTCCTCAGCTCATTCCAAAGGGAGCACCTACCCAAAATAATGTACTGGCAACCAATCAAATTGCTTCTATTAAGGCTGCATCCCACCAGTATAGACTAAATGCTGATTGTTATGCTATCCTAGAAAAGGAAGCCTTTGTGCCTATTATTACACAAACCTTTAACTTTTTGGCGAACCACAGAATTGCCTCTGTTGCCATTAGTGATGTGCGAGTCAGGAAAAACTGGATGTAGGATCCATACCCAACCCATTCCCTCATCCTCTTGCTTTGTATGCTACTTCTGTGTGTGCTTCTGGTTCCAAGACAGTGAATCTTTGGGAGAGGTAGAGAAATTTACTTTCCCAGTCTGACCCACATCTTACCCAACCCCACAATGGTTGCCCAACCAGGGGTCAACTCCCGGGTCACTGCAGGTTTTGGGTCACTAGTTACCATCTTAACAGCGATTACTATATTGGTGGTTCAAGTCCCTCTTCACTGACAAACATTCTGGGAGTCTTCACCTTCATCTAACCTCATGGCAGAAGTCCCCAAGCTATGAAGCTTGAGATGAATGAGGGTCCAGCCTGAAGGCCATTTGGGTGTGATGTGGGATGGCTGCTTATCTTCTGCCCTGGATACTCCTAGAACTTGACTGATACAATAAAGTTTTTATATACCTTGACTTATTCTAAAGGACCTTGACCAAACATTGGACTTCCAAGGTGGGCTTCAACCCAGGAAGTGTCAACACTTTTACTTCTGCACCAGGAAATGTCAACACTTCTACTTGATGGTCCTCCTTGAGTTGGGAGGCACACTGCCAGCTATGCAAACTAGGACTGAATCACACAATCAAACCTAATTATAGGTGCAAAAGAATTCTAAAGTGATAATCAACCCTACCAATGTGTTATCCCGATATCAAACATAGGGAAATTATTTCTTGCCACTAAGAAAGCAAACATCAACATGGCACATATAATTTTGTTTAGGCTTTTAGATCTAGAATGAATAGGTTTAATTCCTCCAGCAACAATTCAATAGTCACACAGTACAGGCAGGGTTCTCATTGGAGGATCCTCATGCTTTAAGTGGGTGCCTGGCCCAGAGTTATGTCCCCTTAAATACATATCAAAGGTGTGAGAAAGAGATTGAATTTAAGTTCACCAAACCAGTGTAAAGATTATCCATACTTTAACACAAGAGCTTTCAGAGTTGACTTGTTGAGCACAAAGCTGTGGCTTTGTGTTTCCACATTCAGTGTACTATCTTGGGAAAAATAATTCATTTTATTAGTTGCAAGTTCCCGGAAAGCGTTTCCTGGCTTCTGGGTACGGTGTAAATAGACTGGGCTGCTGCCAGCCCTTAAATCCTTCTCATACCTCCTGTACTTCCAACTATTTCAGTTTTAGTGGCTAATTCTGCAAAATAAAAATACTGGGGCTATTGACACTTAACAGGATTATTCAGCTATATTCAAAGCCAAACATTTAAGCCATTTGTACTGTATCGTAATCCGCCCGGAATCATGGCACTTCTATGCACATACAAACAGTTTCTGACAGCTGAGAAATTTCAATTTCAGTTCAAGTATCAATATGTGAGAATGGAAAGACTGCTGTGAAGAGGACGTAATCTGCTCTGTTTCTGCTAAGATCACTTTTCAGGAGACATTCAAGCAGAAAGCAAACAATTGTGAATAATGACTGAGCCAAGAAAATGGTCCCAACGTAATGTAACTGTGTCTCTCATTTACAATGAACCTTGTATAGGTTAAAGTCAGTGATCCCCAGCCAGTGGCTCATGAGCAACATTTTGCCACATTGTGCTACCAAAAAGCCAATCAATACCTTTATTTGCCATGTCCCATGAGTTTTTATGCTTGTGTTGCTCCCCAACTCTTTTTACATCTGAATGTGGCTCACCGGTATAAAAGGTTGGGGATCTCTGGTCTACGTTGTACTGGGTGTACTGAACATAAATTATTAGTATCTCTGTGTAGATGAGAGACCTGTCACTGTTTATACTAGTATAGGTTGGCCTGAGTATTGTTTTATATTCCCTAACCAGCAGTATAGGTCATTAGTAGTGAAGTTGACTTACTGCATATTAAATTCAGGGTAAAACATGGACCTTTTACTAACATCTCATTAACATCTCATCAATATCTCATGCCAATGGCATTAATGAAGAGACACTCAGAAACACCGAATTTGGAAGCAGCAATGTGATATTCGGGCACATTTATTAAAAGATAAAACTAGAGCTCGCCCCAGTCCTCCAGTGTAAAGTTCTGCCCCTTCTACATATTTATCAAAGGATGACTTTCACTTACAAATATGTCCAAACAAATCCCATACAAATATATATTACATACAGTATTAGGTGGAGGCCTAATGTGTTTCATGCCTGTTGTGGTACTTACTTATATGAGTAAGTGCCCCAACAGGCATGAAACGCAATAGGCCTCCACCTAATATGTCCTAATAAACATTTTTGTATTTTTATTACTTTTGATTGATTTTTTGGAAGAACAATAATTGCTGTTTTCTTAATGAAACCTACCCAACCGCTAGCTGATCCAGAGAAAGGGAAAAAACCTTATTTGATGTCTCTCCAATTTGCCTCAAAGGAGGAAAAAATTCCTTTCTGAGTCCAAAATGGCAATCGGACCAGTTCTTGAGTCAACTTTGTAATATAAAAAGCTGATTTCAGTTACCCTGTATTTTCTCACATGCTAAAAAGACATCCAACTTCTGCTTGAAGTTATCTTTTTACTCAACATCCATTTATCTATTACATGGTCCCCCCTATTGTATTAACCTTTCCTTGCTCATGAAATCAATAACTCTAATCAAATAAACAGTATTTCAGTCTTAATGTTGTGTCACCTTTTAAGCCTTGAAGACTTTCCGAACTCTTTTCAGATTCTGGTGGACTAAATAGTACTGTATATATTTTTCCAAATCAAATTTTTGGCAAAAAGAAACTTTAGTTCATTGGATTTAGTTCACTGACCGGATTCAGTGAATCCCTAGGATATACAAGGGTTAAGAACAAGGTGTATCTTCCCTTTATACAATAATAATAGCATTCATATTCTTTCTTCTTATTATAAAATGATAAAAGGGAAGTATTCTAGAATGTATATTTTCTGCATGACTGGTCCAGACATGAAGAATGTAGTTTTCACTAGGATTTCATAACACCCTCTCACTCTTAGTATGCCCATTGGTTTAAAAGTTTACCAACCATTTTTATTAGTACAGCTGTAGGGTGTCCAAAGAACTAGTTTCCCCTGCTGCCCAGTTCTTTAACTCATGCCATGTGGGAAGGAGGTTTCCACAATTAGTCAAGGGATCTTGTGACCAATTCCTGTCCTTAGTTTATATGTATAATAGGAAGCCTCTTCCTCTTTGGTCTCCACCTAGTACCATGGTTAAATGTCCTGGGAGCCTGGAGCATAAAGCCCCAGTATTAAGCTTTGGATCCTAAGGGGCAGGGAGTTCATCAACAAGTTAAAGGCTGTGGATAGCAAATTCAACTAATAAGAGATGTGACATAGACAGGCCAGCCTAGCAAGAGCACCAACTACTGCACCAAGACGTAGTGTGGAGAAAGAATCCCAGGAGATACATAAGGCTGGGTAATTTGTCAATTTGGGCCTTTCAAACAGATTTGTCAGCTTATCTGCTCGTGTTTGGAACCTTCCGATGGGGCCACTCAAAATCTCTAAGATGATGATCAGGCAGGTTTGATTTTGCCATCAGATCAAGGGTTGCATCTGCTTGTGATGTGGTTCTTGATCTAACCACTGGCACAGCTGCAGTTGTATTTCTCAACTCAAAGTGGGCATATTGGTGAAAGATCCACTCATTTAGTGATCTTTTATATGTATAAGGCTACCTTGAGTGTAGGGACCACAAGGGTACTTCCATTTCAATTTAGGGTCTCTCTACTGGTGACAATAATGCTTCACACCCTTACCATCTCCTACCATTAATGGTGGTGTAAGAACCAAAAGCGCAGAAGGGGAAATCGTGGGAGAGGGGAGCAGAGATCCTCATGTGAATAGCAAGCAGCCTTTCCACTCTGGTCACGTGGTTCACCAAACAATAAATCAAAAGCTCACTAGCAGGCTGTCGTAGACACTGGATCCATAGGAGAAAATTGTTTAAAAATTCCAATTTTATTAAAAATGTTGCAGTAAAAACATTGTGCAAACACAAATATGTTGCAGGCAGGGTGAAAGCATGGCTTGACGCGTTTCATGACTAGTCACTTCCTCAAGAAGCCATTAATGGTGGTGTAGTTGCTCATCCTTTGCTATACAACTCACTCTTATATTGCCTTGCCATTTGCTGTACTCAGAGTAGTAACATACTGTAGCTACTGCTCAGTAAATCACCAATCATTTCTCCAGCACTTACATGATTACATGGTATTCACCGTACCAGCATAGTATTGTAAGCAACTAACACTCTTCCAAATTCATGTTTCTAGTTCATCTCAAATTCATTAAAGTTACACACTGGTTTAGCCCCCTTATGTTCTTCATATCAGGCACCTCAGTACCATTTGTATTCTGAATTGTCTTGTGAATTTAAATCAGCAAATTATGAGCTCTCCCCCCTTGCAAATCAGAAGCTCATGCAGCGAGCCAAAGTGCTTCCGTGGCAGTATGGTTTCCATAGCTACCGGAGACAGTTTACACTACATGTTGTAAAATAATTTTAAAAACTGACAGTTATCTTACATGGGTGTGCGGGGCCTGATGAGTCACAACAGATAATTAGTATGTAGGTTGTGCAATGGGATCATCAAAAAACGAATCTGTGGGCTTTGAACATCATTGTATTTGCTTCAAATTATCATCTTTTTGATCATATCAAGGTAAATTTAACAATGATGTGGAAATCCTTGATTAACAGGGTGGCCATGTACAGTACAGGGACACAAGTGACCGAAATGCTTATCCAAGTGTTCTTGGTTTAATGTTCATTACTAAATTCTTTGATTTTTTTTCCAGTATTAGGATTCACCACTTTAAATCCAAATCCTTCTTTTGAAGTGACTTTAATGTTTGCTTAAAGAAGTTTCACCATTCCATGCTTTCCTCTCGGCTCCCTTGTCATCTAAATGATCTCACTGTTAACATGCATGTCATAAATAGTTCCACCCGTACAGAACGCATCGCTGTCATAGGCCCAAGATATAACAGTGCCGTGAACCTTATCCCCACCACCCGTATGGTAGTCCAAACTCAGCCTCTCCGTGCTCAAGCAACAAATGCAAAGAATCCCCCAAAAGAGTTCCTGTCTCTACTGTACATAGCCCAAAGTAGCCATCATACTTTATTTCACTATACAGCCTGCTCTAGCACATCACCCCCATGAATTACATTGCACAGTGGCCAAAGATTATTCAAGAACAATGATGAGGACCAGGGGTCCCCAACCTTTTTTTTTTTTACCTGTGAGACACATTCATATGTAAAAAGAATTGTGGAGCAACACAAGCATGAAAAAGTCCATGGGGTTCCAAATAAGGGCTGCAATCTGCTATTTGGTAGCCCCTGTATGGACTGGCGTCTTACAGGGGCTCTATTTTAGAGATGTCGCGAACTGTTCGCCGGCGAACTTGTTCGCGCGAACATCGGGTGTTCGCGCTCGCCGGAAGTTCGCGAACGTCGCGCGACGTTCGCCATTTTGGGTTCGCCATTGTTGGCGCTTTTTTTTGCCCTCTCACCCCAGACCAGCAGGTACATGGCAGCCAATCAGGAAGCTCTCCCCTGGACCACTCCCCTTCCCTATAAAAACCGAAGCCCTGCAGCGTTTTTTCACTCTGCCTGTGTGTGCTGAAGAGATAGTGTAGGGAGAGAGCTGCTGCCTGTTAGTGATTTCAGGGACAGTTGAAAGTTTGCTGGCTAGTAATCGTTTTGATACTGCTCTGTTATTGGAGGGACAGAAGTCTGCAGGGGTTTGAGGGACATTTAAGCTTAGGTAGCTTTGCTGGCTAGTAATCTACCTTCTACTGCAGTGCTCTGTATGTAGCTGCAGTGGGCAGCTGTCCTGCTTCTGATCTCATCTGCTGACTGCTGCAATAACAGTAGTCCTTGTAAGGACTGCTTTTATTTATTTTTTTGTTGTTTTACTACTACTACTACTACTACTACTATAAGAGCCCAGTGCTATTAGTCTAGCAGTGTTGGGGAGTGGGACTGGTGTGCTAATCTGCTGCTCCTAGTAGTTCAGCAGCACCAACTTTAATTTTTTTTTTTTAATATTCATTTTTTTTTATTTTACTTTTTTTTATTTTACTACCGCTGTAGTAGTGTATAAGTTGACCTTTTAGGCATTATTTGCCCTGTAGGCATTATTTGCACACTGTTTTCTTCAACCCGCCATCGAGCTGTGTGACCTTGTTCACATTCTGTCTAAATATCCATAATATTACCGTCTCCAGAAAAAACACCGGAGTCACTTTTTTCAAGCAGCCATAATATATTTTACGTAATCCGTATCCACCGCTGTAGTAGTGTATACGTTGGCCTTGTAGGCATTATTTGCACACTGTTTTCTTCAACCCGCCATCGAGCTGTGTGACCTTGTTCCCATTCTGTCTAAATATCCATAATATTACCGTCTCCAGAAAAAACACCGGAGTCACTTTTTTCAAGCAGCCATAATATATTTTACGTAATGGCGAAAAATGACTATTTTCAGCATTTATATGGCATATTTTTTCTGGCAACTGTGCTTCAGTGGCTGCGTCCAAAAAAACTGGGCAAACAATGCCTACAAGGTCAACGTATGGCAGTTGTTTAAAGAGAACAGTAGATTACTAGCCAGCAAAGCTACCTAAGCTAAAATGTCCCTCAAATCCCTGCAGACTTCTGTCCCTCCAATACAGAGCAGTATCAAGCAGATTACTAGCCAGCAAGCTTACTATCATCTGTCCCTGAAATCACTAACAGCTCTCCCCCTACACTATCTCTTCCAAGCACACACAGGCAGATTTTTCAGATACATTTTTGCCCTTGATCCCCCTCTGGCATGCCACTGTCCAGGTCGTTGCACCCTTTAAACAACTTTAAAATCATTTTTCTGGCCAGAAATGTCTTTTCTAGATGTTAAAGTTCGCCTTCCCATTGAAGTCTATGGGGTTCGCGAACCGTTCGCGAACCGCTCGCATTTTTGCGCAAGTTCGCGAATATGTTCGCGAACTTTTTTTCCGACGTTCGCTACATCCCTACTCTATTTGGCAGTTCAACTGGTTTTTATTTAACCAAAACTTGTCTCCAAGCCTGGAATTCAAGATTAAGCACCTGCTTTGAGACCAATGTGAGCACCATGTTGCTCTTGATCCTTTTGTTGGGGATCACTGGTTAGGACTATGGGGGGAATGCAATTAAAGTCGCAAAGAGAAAAACAATTCGCACCAATAACAATAAAAATCCACATCTCAAAATGTAATATTGTTCCTTAAACTGTTATTGCATTGCAAATATTAATTGCTCACTCTTAAGAAGTGCTTGAAGGTGTCGTCATCTTTTGGAGCAAGCATAACGATTTTTTAGGTAAGACGTTTTATTACATTTACTGCGCATTGGCGCAAACGATACGATTCGCAAATGGTCTTCCACTGTCAGAAGTGGCCGCTAAACAGTTTCCGTTACTGACTTTTATTACATCCCCCCGCATGTTCTAGATTTAAGCATTAGGTCCGAATATAATCCACAAATTTGCTGTTGAAGACTGAGACCGATGCAGTAGGTGCAAAGGGGTGTGACACTAATTTGCCCACTAGACATCTAATGAAGACATGCCCTTTATTCAAGAGGATTGCTGGCTATACAACCTTATGCAAAAGTGTGGCAGCTAGATACTTAATATATTTCATGCTTCTTATCCATAAACATGCTGGCTAGACATCTAAGATACAGTAGATATGCCCCTTATCCAAGAGCTTCCTGGCTTGACATCTAACATAGACACCTTGTTCAAAACTATGCTGGCTAGGCATCTAATACAGAGATGCCCCTTATCCAAAATAGTGTCAGCTTGACATCTATTATAGACATTCCCTTTATTCAACATTGTGCTGACTAGGCATCTATTATAGATATGCCCCTTATCCAAAACTGTGCTTGCTAGACATCTAATAAAGACATGCCCCTTATCCAAAACAGTGTTAGCTTGACATCTATTATAGACATTCCCTTTATTCAACACTGTGCTGACTAGGCATCTATTATAGATATGCCCCTTATCCAAAAGTTTTCTAGCTAGACATCTATTATAGACATGCCCCTTATCCAAAACGTTGCTTGCAAGGCAGCTATCATAGAAGTGCCCTTTATCCAAAACCAATCCCCTTATCTAAAACTGTACTGGCTAGTTAGCTAATATACTATAACCATTCCCTAGCCGACTGGATATCTTATCCAAGAGTGTGCGGGCAATACGATATAAAGTATACAGTATATGTGTCCTCTTACACACTACTATTTATTAACATACAGTGATTTTTACTTGTCCTTAAAGAGATACTGTCATGGGAAAAAAAAAATTCAAAATGAATCAGTTAATAGTGCTGCTCCAGCAGAATTATGCACTGAAATCCATTTCTCAAAAGAGCAAACAGATTTTTTATATTCAATTTTGAAATCTGACATGGGGCTAGACATATTGTCAATTTCCCAGCTGCCCCCAGTCATGTGACTTGTGCTCTGATAAACTTCAATCACTCTTTACTGCTGTACTGCAAGTTGGAGTGATATCACCCCCCTCCCTTTTCCCCCCCAGTAGCCAAACAAAAGAACAATGGGAAGGTAACCAGATAGCAGCTCCCTAAGGGTAAGGCCACACTAAGCGATAGCGCGGCGATTTGACTCGCCGCGACTATTCGCCGCGACTTTTAATCCTCAATCGCTGGCGAAACTTTGGTGCTGGCGTCTATGGGAAATCGCGCAAAATCGCCAGCGTAAAAACACACGCGGCGATCTTTTTTCTATTGTCGCTCGAAATCGCCTAGCGAGGCGATTTCGAGCGACAATAGAAAAAAGATCGCCGCGTGTGTTTTTACGCAGCGATTCCCCATAGACGCCAGCGCCAAAGTTTCGCCAGCGATTGAGGATTAAAAGTCGCGGCGAATAGTCGCGGCGAGTCAAATCGCCGCGCTATCGCTTAGTGTGGCCTTACCCTAACACAAGATAACAGCTGCCTGGTAGATCTAAGAACAACACTCAATAGTAAAAACCCATGTCTCACTGAGACACATTCAGTTACATTGAGAAGGAAAAACAGCAGCCTGCCAGAAAGCATTTCTCTCCTAAAGTGCAGGCACAAGTCACATGACTTGGGGCAGCCGGGAAATTGACAAAATGTCTAGCCCCATGTCAGATTTCAAAATTGAATATAAAAAAATCTGTTTACTCTTTTGAGAAATGGATTTCAATGCAGAATTCTGCTGGAGCAGCGCTATTAACTGATTCATTTTGAAAAAAATATCAGTATCCCTTTAAGTTATTTTTTTACAGAGTTACTTGATTGCATGGTAAATTAGAGAACCTCATTTGTTTTTTAAAAACATAGCCTTCAACTTAAATTGCCTTTTAAAATTTCATTTACCCAAAATGTCATTTTTGCTAATCCATTCTGGGAAATTTTAATTTACAAGCTGAACCTGATCCAAGACTGTTCAAAATTTTAAGAGTTTGCCTTATATCGTGGTCTACAAATGTTTTTTAATTGATCCCATTAATAAATAAATATTGGTAAAGTCCCTAATCATTCTTCTATTCCTATGAGCCAATAACGGTTTGGCAGGATCTCTTTCTATGATCCGGTCTTGCTTTTAAAGCTGAGTAAGCGAGATCTGTGTCTCCAACTGTTTCATGAAATAGACTGGGCATTGAAATAATATCCTTGAATAGCAACAGTTACGTGTGCTTAAGTTTCCAAAGAAAGGAACTTATTTAGAGGGGTTTTGAGTGATTGTCTAAAGACTTGTGAGTTGGAACAAAGGGGAACTAACTAGACGGAAAGTTCATGTTAAGCAACCTTATAACAGTCCATATACTGTACATGGATCATACTGGATTACTGTTGTAAGCCGTCTATGAACTTTCCACTTTTAGACAGATCTGGTTTAAAACTTACACAAATGTGTACAAGGACAAACAATAAAAATGGAATAAGCATCTCACCTGCGATTTTTCCAATGTGGGTAGACCTAGCAACTAACAACCTAAGAACAGTAACCATTTCAGATAGAAAACAAGGTTTAGGCCTCAGACAGTGCTTGTTAGGAATCTCCCAGGAAGGGAATCACTCTAACACATTTATATTGTTAGCATCTGTAAGCTTCCAAAGGGCTTCAGTGTTGCCAACCCAATACAAATCCTTGTAGCAGACCATTGTAGGACCCACGGGAATCCATCAAGAGCTATTGAGTAAGTTCATACAGGTGCAATGTTGCTAATGGGTTACTAAACCTTATGCAAACTTTTAGAAATACATTTTTACAAATATAGGAAAATATCAACATATGACAGCAAATACTTATTAACCCCCTTACCCTAACTGGCCAAATACTGTACATCTGAAAGACCAGCTTGAACGTAATTTGCCCCAATTCTCATCCTAACTGTCCTTCAGCCTGAACCCCTTATTCAGTGCCCCAAGTGCAGACCCACAGTTTGGGAACCACTGACCTAAGGTAAAGGCAACTGTAAAACTGCAATCATCTATTGAGAAACGTATGACACATAATTTCAAAGGTGAGAATCTTTTATCAGCAGCTGAAGAGCGTTTCAGGCAAAGCATCTCAGGAGCCTAAGAGGTGAGATTCCACTGGTCTGGAGGCTTAGGATAAATGACTTTAACGGGATACTGTCATGGGAAAAAAAGTTTTTCAAAATGAATCAGTTAATAGTGCTGCTCCAGCAGAATTATGCACTGAAATCCATTTCTCAAAAGAGCAAACAGATTTTTTTATATTACATTTTGAAATCTGACATGGGGCTAGACATATTGTCAATTTCCCAGCTGCCCCAAGTCATGTAACTTGTGCTCTGATAAACTTCAGTCACTCTTTACTGCTGTACTGCAAGTTGGAGTGATATCACCCCCCTCCCCCCCCAGCAGCCAAACAAAAGAACAATGGGAAGGTAACCAGATAGCAGCTCCATAACACAAGATAAGAGCTGCCTGGTAGATCTAAGTACAGCACTCAATAGTAAAAACCCATGTCCCACTGAGACACATTCAGTTACACTGAGAAGGAAAAACAGCAGCCTGCCAGAAAGCATTTCTCTCCTAAAGTGCAGGCACAAGTCACATGACCAGGGGCAGCTGGGAAATTGACAATATGTCTAGCCCAATGTTAGATTTCAAAATTGAATATAAAAATTCTATTTGCTTTTTTGAGAAATGGATTTCAGTGCAGAATTCTGCTGGAGCAGCACTATTAACTGATTCATTTTGAAAAAAACATGTTTTCCCATGACAGGATCCCTTTAAGGGTTGGTGCAGCTTCCCTTGGTAGAGCCAGTTTGGGGGTTTAATGTTATTTGTACAGTATATGTAATCAGTGTCTGGCTGGCCCACCGGGATACCAGAGAAACTCCAGGTGTAAGTGAGCTCTCGTTGCTAAAAATTTGCCTATTTCGATGAGAACAAAGAGGCTAAATAGATGGAATAATAGATTATAAAGTATGTAAAGAAAAGAAACTAGGAGAATAGAGATTGAGCCCCTGGTGTCCCAGTCTGACACTGTATGTAATTGCTATTGAAAGTTGCATTTGGTCATGTTCTGGACCTGGACAGGAGTCAATTCTCCTCTAGGCTTGTTCATTAGTTGGCTGCCGGATCTATTTAAAAAACAGACTTTTCTGGTGTGGGACATTAATTCCACAAAGACAACAATCCGACACCATTTCATTGTCTTGGCTGTTTCGGGAAAACATTTGCAGGTGATGAAATGCGGAAATTTGCCGCAGATCCATGCCTGCCAAATTTATTCGCCCATAACTATTGAACATACTTTATACTGTAACTGAACCCACTTTATTAACATGATTAACAGGAGTTTTGCTTCTCTTTTACATACAGGTCGTATCCATGGAGAGCAGATCACTATCTTCTATAACTATTGTAACACCAGCTTTGCCCAAATAATTACAATATTGTATCAAAGTAATTTGAATGATTATATACTGTATATTAGGTCCAGGCATTTCATCCCTTACAATACCACCGATAGTCCCAAATGTTTCATTGGTTAAATAAGGGTGGGCAGAACTCCTCTCCACATTAATTTAATATATTGCAGTGCTAGCGGTGCTTCCCAATAAATGATCCAGCACAAACTGCCAGATTTGTCATAATGGAAAATGTCCTTTGGGGTTGAAAGGGCAGCCGAGAAGCAGCCAGTGTATAATGTTAGTGTATAATGTTAGTGTATAATGTTAGTGTATAATGTTAGTGTATAATGTTAGTGTATAATGTTAGTGTATAATGTTACAGAACAGATTCGACGGTACATCTGTGCTTTTCTCAATACTCTTCAGTGATGTAATTATGGCAAAAGGGCAGCTGGACTTATTGATCCCGTAATAACGAGTGGCCTTATAAGTGCTGTTTGACACAGAAGTCTACTTGTCTGAAACATAATATAACAAACTGACAGGTGGGAATCAACACATGCAGGTGCCATTAAGCCAAGACCTTCCGTACAGGCAAATATACTGACTGTATAAAATGTTAAACAACAAATCTAAATGTGCAAGTTCATGATAGAAGGGAATTTCTGCCCATGGCCCAGTGTAAGTAAAGTCAGGGCCCCTGGCAATGTTGGAAGACTGTGGCCCCTATTTGCACATACAATCAGTGTCGGACTGGGACACCAGTGGCCCACCAAAAACCCTTAGACCAGTGGCCCACCCAAAAACCTTTAGACCACTCAAAGTATTATTTTCTTCCTTTCCTTACTCAACCTCTATTCTCCTAATCTCTTTTCTTTACATACTATAATCTATTATTCCATCTATTTAGCCTCTTTATTCTCATACAAATAGGGAATGGCCATGAAATAAGCCAAATGTTTAGAAGCAGGAGGGCCCACTGACACCTTGGCCCACCGGGAGTTTTCCTGGTATCCCAGTGGGCCAGTCCGACACTGCATACAATGTATGTATCAGGGTGGGATATTATATGAATCAGTTGACTATATAGGTATTCAGGTATTCCCCAAGTCCCTATGGTGGTAAACTCCCCAATATTTCTCTCTAAAGGTGGCCATACATGGGCAGATAAAGCTGCTAATATCAGTCCTTTAGATCAATTTAGCAATTTATCTACCTCTGTATGGGGGCTTCTGACGGGTCGTCCCGATCGCTATCTGGCCACAATATCGATCGGGAAGGTTTCATTTTTCCCGGCTACCGACCCGTCGGAGCCCATTGCTCCTCATTGTAATCCGATCGTTCGGCCCTAGGGCCCAATGTTCGAATTATCCTGATATAGCCCTGCCATTGGTGGGCATATCGGGGAAAGATCCGCTCATTTGGCGATGTCACCAGATGAGCGGATCTCTTTGTGTATGGCCTGCTTTACTGTTCATGATCACTCCATATAACTGATATGTTCCTATGTATAAGTGGCACCTCTAATGCTGGGCTCAGGGCTCTACCCTAAACTGGCTGTGTTACATTCTTAAAGTAATACCTTTACCATTTGGTTATTAAAGGGATAATGACACCTACTGCACACACCAGCTCAGTTTCTTCGGGCCAGTTGTACCTCCCAATATCTGTAGGAAATTGGGTGCTGTGCATGATATCCGTTGACTCCGTTGATATTTTTGTCATCTGGCCACTGGGCAGACAATTTTATTGGAGCTTTATCATTTCATCCCAGAAGATTAAAAAGTATGGCAGCATGTGGTAGAAGTGATAATGGGTCCAGTTTATCAAACCAATGTGTAGAAGTGCTGCAGCCTTAAAGGGGAACACATTGCACCACTTAAACCCTATCTATGGAGCACCTGTAACCATGGGACTGGCAATGCAATGAGCACTCTGTACCTTGCACCCAATCTCCCTCTCTCCCAGGCAACACTGTATTCAAGGGGCAACAATTTTTTTTGTCCATTCAAAATGTTCAAAGACTCCCTTGACTTAGAGCGCTGTGGGATCCCTGGAACTACCACCTGGTTTGGAGTTGCTGGTAGCTCCATGATTCCCCTATGTCAATAGCCTGAACTGCTGTAGGAAGGATTGATTGGCGCCAAGTGCAACTATACAGAAAATTTGCAAAATTTTTGGAAAATTTGCTCTAGCAGTCGCAAATGACCCCTAGGAATGAGGTAGGTACAAGGGAGCCCTGCATAATGTATAAGCTATTAGGGGCATACTAGGGAGACCTCCTGGGATTCCTTTTTACAGTTCTGCTAAATGCATGTGGTTCTAGAGTCCTGCAGTGGGTAGGGTACCCAAAAATTAGTTGGGCTTTAGGTGGAAAGTGAGCAGTCCATGGAGGTAGTTGGAAACGCTGCAGTGCTGTTATTAATTTTTAGGGATGCACCGAATCCAGGATTTGTTTCGGGATTTAGCCAGGATTTAGCCTTTTTTCAGCATGATTCGTATTCGGCTGAATCCTTGTGCCTGGCCAAACTGAATGCAATGTATATGCAAATTAGGAGCAGAAAGGAAAATCACAAAACAAAATAAGGAAGTAAAATAAATGTTTCCACTTTTTCCTTTCCCGTCCCTAATTTGCATATGCAAATTAGGATTCCTTTGGTCTTTGGCCAAAGCTTTCACAAACGATTCGGGGATTCGGTCATATCCAAAACAGTGGATTCCCTGTTAATGGGTTCCCTGGGATGGGTTCAATTTGCGAGAACGGTGGGGAAATGTGGGTGCAACTGTCTGTGCTCCTTCAGGTAGTTGTAAGTGCTGCTCCCAAAAGCACAGGCTGCATAATCGATGGGGGCAAGGTTGTTGCTTTTCGCTTTTCTCATGCATTTTGCACCATGCCCATTTTTATTTTGCATGCGAGCCATGTTAATATGTAATTATCATTACAAACCTCAAAGTGTCCTTATTTGGGGAGGCCAGCAGGGTGCCTTTAAACCTTATCTGTTATGTCATAATATCTGCTGTATTCCAGTAATGAGGAAGAGCACACAAATAGGAAACACTTGTTCAAAGTAAGTGTCCAGAAAATGCTGCGTGAGCTAAGAATATCAGAGCAATGTGACAGCGGAGGTTACTGTAGACAGCGCTGATCACCGTCCAACCGTATAATTAGTCCTGCACTGGCGTCCATGGCTACAGAGAAACTTCAGGACTATTTATATGTTGTCACCTAATGCTACACATGTCTATATGAGTGAACATCACATGTCACTTTGTTCCCATCCCTTTTTACTGGTACTAATACCCATAACGAGAAATCAATATATATATATATATCTGTATTCACTTTCACCTTGTGATATTTTCTGCTACCAAACGGTTATCTCCATCAATCAATTCTTGAAAATATTAAAGCATATGGCCATAAGTATTCTTATTTGCAAAAGTCCTTTCTAAATTGTAGCTGGTTCTTTTAGCTTCTTTGCTTTGCGTTTTCTTTTCCCACAGTAACTCTTTAGCCAAGTAAATGCTGCCCTTACAGCTTTGTTAGAATCCCTAAAAAAAAAGTAATAGATCTAAAAATAATCAACAAAAATCTGCTTAAAGAAGGCAACAAAAAATTACTGGATATAAAATAAAACTAGGCAAATCCACACTTCATTCAGATGGGTAAGGTCACGGCTGGCTGTACCAAGCGTAGGGTTGTCACCCGACTGTTATCTTATCTGACCAGCTAGTAAAACACCCACAAGGCCGGGAGCCGGTATTACATATTTACCAGCAATAAAGTTGCCAGTAAATTTTTGCCACTGGTCTGCCCACTTAAGCCCCTAATTGGTCCCAATCTTCGCTTTTCTTTTCCCTCTCTCTGTAGTTTCTGGTTTAAAAGAAGTGGTAATTTATTGCAAAAAGCTACTGGACAACTAGGTCTGACGCATTTCATGCATATAGCCCTTAATCATATGCTTTAATCCCTGTAATCTGCCCTTGCTTCTCCCTTGCTTCGTTGCTCTGTCCCATTTCGTCAACCTCCCCTCTCTATTGTCTCTTGAGACCGCCATAAAGGGTGATCTGTCCCCTTTCTTTCTGCACCCCCTGCTGGCTGGTAAAATATTTATTGACATTTCTGAAAAGGTGGCAGCCCTGAGTGTCATATATTTGATACGGTGTTCATTGGAGAGTCCAGCAACCCTGGGAATGCAAGTGCTCTTTACGTGAACACTAATGGGGTTAATAATGACTCACATCAACATGTGCTCCCTGCGCTTCCCTAACAGTAAGGGGCAAACGCTAGTGCAAATTCACAAGTGTGACGTCATTTCGTTACTTCGCTATTTTACTAACGAGTGCTGGCGTAAATTCGCTAGCGAAGTGGACCTACTCTAGTGCTACTTCGCACCCTTACGCCAGGTGAAGTTGCGCTATGGCACTTTGCCCTTTTTAGATCCTTGTTAGTGTATCCCCATCTAGGCTAGGCCTGGCAGTCCCTGGGGGCCCCCTCCTGTCCTCCAAACTGGCATTGCACTCATGCTTGAAAGATGCGCATCGGTACCACAACGGCTGTACAGCCAATCGGGGAGCAGATCTGAGCCGGCGGGGCCTGGTTTTTTCTTGGTGTCCCACAGGCCCAGTCTGACCCTGGCACTTAAATCATATGCAATTGCATATAATTGAGAGTTTTCCAAGTCCGGTTGGCATTATTTCTAGTGTTCCTTATGTGAATGCTGAATGTGCCTTATTCCTTTAGATGCAAGAGTGCTCCACCCATTCATGCAGGGTGCTGAGGGAACTGGAGGCGCCAGTAATTCCAGGGTTCCTGTGCGTCAATAAGTCAAAAAATCACCTCACTGGCTAATTTAAGGAGCCGCCAAAAACTGCTGTTTAATTAAAATATCTGATTATTGGAGGTCAGATGGCTACATACTTAACGCATTTAAGTATCACATTCTAAATTATTTTACCTTTTTAATTTTCTATGCATTAAGAGTAATGGTAACGAACACGGCAATGCTTTCCAGTTCAACTTCAGGGACACTTACAACATATCAAACATCACAAAATAAAGCCATTTCCTTGGAAGACTCCACTTTGGCATCTTGGCAGAAATTCCTGACCCAGTGACATCAGATCTCCCAAGAAAAATCCCTGCAAAAGGAGTTTTGTGGAATGATTCGTTGTGTGTTAAGCAGGGAGACCTCTGTTTGCCCCAGTTGTTTATTTCAATTCTCCCTTTAGAATGACAGGCAGGAATGTATTACAGTCAGAAAAAAAAATACAGATGAGACATTCTTTCCATGTCATCATAGGAATATGCTGTAACCAGCACCCGAATTCCTCTTTTATGTCATTGGCCAGATCTCCTCCGCTCATAGGGATCCGACGGAAAAACGATATACCCTGTAACGTTAAACTGGCATCGAGTTCCATTCATTTCCTGCTGTCCACATACGGGGGCTCAGATCTGCTCACATTTCAAATGTGGAATAGAATGATTTCCAGAGAGAGGATGAAAATAATTCAAGAAAAAAATTTACTTTCTTGGTGCATACTCTGCGTCAGTGCTGAATTGTCCTTTATATTAAAGTTGAGGAATCCTAAAGCACTATCACTAAGAAATGTGAAAAGCAGGCATATTGCATGGCTGTTGGTGGATGTTCCAACTACTAGGGGCAAATTTACTAAAGGGCAAAGTGACTAATGCTGGCGAAAACTCGTCAGCGTGACGTCATTTCGCCGATTTACTAACGGGCGCTGGCGTAAATTCGGCAGTGAAGGAGATAGACTCTAGCGCTACTTTGCACTCTAACGCCAGGCAAATTTTCACTCTGGCGAATGGACGTAACTACGTAAATTCACTAAGATGCAGATTTTACTGAACGTTACCTCTTGCGCCAGACTTGTCTTTGGTACCTCAGACCAGGCGAAGTGCAATAGAGTAGATAGGAGTTCCTCAAGTCCCTAAAAACGCTGGCGACTTTTCAGTTTTTCAGGGTGATAGGCTGCAAAAGATATATATTTTTTTTTTAGAGTACCCGGCTTCCCCCCTACATTTCCTAACATATGGCACATAAACTATACACTGGGCTCATGTGTAGGGCAATATACAACTTTATTTTATTTTATTAAGGTTCCCTGGGCTTGTGTAGTGTAATGTATTTGCTGCAACATATACGTCCATTCAACTTTAACTTCCAGACGTATGCAAATTAGCCAATGCTTACTTGCTGAATTAATGCTAGCGAACTTAGCCATCGTTCGGTGCCCTGGACGCAACTTCGCATTTTAGTGAATTAGCATTGTCCTGGCGAATGTTCGCCTGGCGAAGTGTTGCAATGTGAGCGAAGCCGTCGCTGGCAAATTTCCACAGGTTAGTGAATTTGCCCCTAGAAAAGTTCTAAAGATAAACTCAACCAGCTAATTTCAGGTCTAGAGCAGTGATCCCCAACCAGTAGCTCATGAGCAACATGTGGCTCTCCAACCCCTTGGATGTTGCTCTCAGAGTCCTCAAAGCAGGTGCTTATTTTTTAACTCCAAGCTTGGAAGCAAGTTTTAATTGCTTAAAAACTAAGTAGTGCCAAGAAAAGCCTCCTGTAGGCTGCCATTCCACATGCTACCAAATAACCAAGCGCAGCCCTTATTTGGTACCCCAAGAGGTCTTTACATTGGTCCCCAACTGTTTTTATATTTGCAGGGACGTGCCGCCAATGAGGAGAAACTCGCCTCAGGCGGCAACGCAGGAGAGGTTTCCAGGGGCAGCAAAAAAACGCTCCTGGTACTTTTAAGAGCCGGATTTCCGGTTTTTAAACCGGAAAATCAGCTTTACTATTGCGAGAGATCGCAATTGCGCTCTTCGCATTAGTGTTCCTGCCAGCGAGGGAGGGACGGCATTGAAGGAGCCGCCTCAGGCGGCACTGTAAGTAGAATCGGCGCTGTATGTTTGAATGTGGCTCACAGGTAAAAAAAAGTTTGGGGACCCCTGGTCTAGAAAGACTGTAACTGCATCTGAGCTCCATCATCAATAATGTGGAGGTTTTTTGCCTCTATGAAAAAAAAATAAGGAAGTTAAAATTGGGACTCCTGAGTTTTAAGGGGTATGGGGATAAGTGTAGGTTCAGGAAACTAAAGGAAAATGTAAGTGCTAAGGTGATACAAAAAGTGCATAACGGGCAGGGGTGCTTTGCCAATGAGGCAAGTTGAGGCTGTCGCCTGAGGTGGCAGCGCCCCACTAGGTACCAGGGGCAGCAAAAATGCTTCTCCTGGTACTTTAATAGTGAATTTCCGGGGGGGGGGGGCAGCAGGCAGCGGAGGGGCCCGGATCGCCCATGATAACGGGAGTCATATTGTAGGTATTGAAGGGGAAAAATCACTAAGGAATTTTAAAAAAATTTATCTTTTTCAAAAAATGTTTTTAGTATAAAACCCTGATGCCTTACTCTATTTGATATTTCTTTTCTTTTATGTTCTCATTCTTTCCAGTCCTTTACTTACTCATCCTTCCAACCCTCCCCGACTCCCCCACTAGTCATCCTTACTGCTCACTATTGTCCATTGCTCCTGTCAATTTCACACTCCATTTCACTTTATTTCCCTGTCTGCAAGCCATTACAGCCGATTTAGTACACAATTAAGGCCTTCTGAAAAGGCACAATTCACCATCACTTGTGCTCTAGCAGAATGTAATAGCATCCTGAAATAGCAAACACATTGCCGCAACCTTTCATAGACTTCATAGAACTTATAGAACTCATAGACTTCCTTCAATGCAAAACCACCGTTGCCACCAACAATAATTCCCAGCATTGCTTAGCACCTACATGGTTTAAAAATAGGGTGCAGCTATTTTCAGGGGTGGGTTTACAAACACTTCTGTTGGGCCTTGAACTTACCACCAGGTACAAGGCCTCATTTTCACCCTGTGCCTTGTGCAAACAATTACGCCCAACTTAGCTCATGGCAGTATAAGAGCAAGGAAATTTGATTTCTGAAATTGCAGACAATATTGCAAGTCAGCTGGAAGTAATGTATGGTGGCACATCTACCACAGCAGTTATACACTCATTGTCTCATGTCTAACTGTATATAGTCAGTATTTCATAAATCTGATGTCCATTCAATCCTTGGAACTCAGTTTAGCCGATGGATGTTCCTTCAGATTTCAACATTTCACATAATTCTAATTAACGGAGGCAGAAATGGAAGATGTTAACCCCAATACATCATCCCAAGGCCTTGTTTTTGGAAATCATAAGAAGTGGCACTATGCTTAGCTATGAGAATTGGTACAAGTAAGCGTTCACAGTGAGCATTCCAAGAGCCTTCAGCTTCTGTCTCCATCCAAGCCATGGCCAAATTAAAACAAAAGTATAAGGTACTTGTAGTGCAGTAGTTTCAATCAGATTCCACAAAGTAACAAAAATTTGGGGTACATGACCTGTATAAGTGCACTTGGCCTTTGGCATTGGTTTTATAGGTCCTGCAACTCCTCTGTGACTTTCAATATAATTTACTGGTCATTGTCCTATGATATCCCTATAAATGGCTCATTCTGATGTCAGACCTCACTATTTATAAATTAAACTGACAAGGACACAAGCTCACCCCTCCCTCCCATTCTCCCTCCCTACTGCCCCCACTACTGATTCCCAAGTTGAATCCATATGTCAGGCAAAACCAATGGAACAAGAAAGTAGGCTGTCAGGTGACGGGTCAGGAGCAGAAATGAAACAGCAAGACCTATAAACTCTCACTCATTTCCAGAAAAGTCTCCCATTACTCTGAGGGGCAATTTTACTAAAGGGCAAAGTGGCTAATGCAGGAGACAATTCGCCATTGTGACGTCATTTCGGCACTTCACAGATTTACTAACGGTCGCTGATGTAATTTCGCTAGCGAAGGATATAGACTCTGGCGCAACACTCTAACGGCAGGCGCATTTTTGCTCTGGCACAAATTCACTAAGTTTTTGATTTTACTGAACGTTACCTCTATCGCCAGACTTGCCTTCGCCACCTCAGACCAGGCGAAGTGCAATGGAGTAGATGGGACTTACTTGAAATTTCCCAAAAAAGTCCCAAAAACGCTGGCGTCTTCTCCTTTTTTCAGGGTGAAAGCCTGCAAAAGTGCATACATTTTTTTTAGGGTACCCGGCTTCCCCCCTACATTTCCTTACATATGGAATATTAACTATACACTGGGCTCATGTGTAGGGCAATATAACAACTTTATTTTATTTTATTAAGGTTCCCTGGACTTGTGTAGTGTAATGTATTTGCTGCAACATATACGTCCATTGTACTTTAACTTCCCACCATATGAAAATTAGCCAACGCTAGCATAACTTCGAACTGCTGATCATGTTATCGCTAGCGCAACTTCGCAAGCATTCGGTACCCTGTGCGCAACTTCGGATCTTCGTGAATTATCGTTGTACAGGCAAATTTACGCCTGGCGCAGTGTTGCGATGTGCACAAAGCCAGCACTGGCGGATTTTCGGAGGTAAGTAAATTTAGCCCTAAGACTTTTCCCCAGTTTTTTCCAAGTCCCCATCTGAATCGCATTCGCATAGAGGTAGAGATTTTGCTCACCTTTACTTTAAGGAGCTGTTTCCCATTCCAGGTCAAAGTGCATCCCTCAGTCTCTTTGGACCCCACTTTCTGGAGAGGGTGGTTGGTACCAGAAGAGATGAGGATGGAGGGAGGCCTACGTAGAAGTCAGTGTGTGGAAAGATCTGTAATAGCGCCATTTTGGAGCAAGAGACAGGATCAGGGTACTTAGTAGGCCAGCCTGAGGCTCCATCGCAGATGTCCAGAAGGGTTATACCCCACAATCTCACCTACCAATATAGGCACTCAAGCAATTAAGGAGATTCTTGCATGAGCAGTTGCTTACAATGTGGACTAGTTCACCTATATATTGAATGAATATATTACCTCTGGGTGTTGTCTACTACTATCCCTGTAAAACATCATCAAGTGGATGAAAGTGTTTGAAAGTTGGGTAAGAACAAGGAAGGTCTTAAGTTCCAGAAAGTACCCCTTGTGCTTAATTGCATGACACTTTTTATTGATATAAATCCATAGCTACTAAGAATGATATGGTAAACCAATAATAGATAGAATCACCCCTACTAGTGCTAAATTAGTTATCTCATGTTTCTTTACATAGTCATTTTTTTGCCCACCAATTAATTCTCTTTTCATCTTTCATCTTTTGAGCTTCTAGGAAATCTTGTTAGTGTGTGAATGGAGGAGATCTGGCCCCACGGTGTAATATGGTAAGAGGACAACGTGTGGTCTCATTCCAGGCATTACATGAAAATATTGAATGTGTAAGACATTCAGGGGACAGTTCTCAGCTGACAAACTGCCACTATAGACCGAGGAAACTGTCAGCAGGATTAAGAGTTTGACAGAGTTCCCTGCACCAGGCCGAAAAATTTTATTGCAGTAGCGTCATCTTGCTCTCAATTGAAACTGCCAGCCTGTTCACATCAATTCTTAGTATTAATATTAAAACCTCAGCAGGAATAGCAGAATAAATGTAATAATAAATAATAGACGGCTCTGAAATGAGTTTCATGCTTTGGCCATCAGCAGGTTCCTGGGAGGTGGGCAGCAGCAGAAGCATGGTGGAGTTGCAGAAGCTAAATGAGCTGGTAGGAACTCAAGGATTCTTTACCTATTGGACCCAAAATTAGGTCCCCATGCTGTTTAAGGTGGGTCTCCATGAAGCCCTTACATTACACAATAGCAATTTTTTTGAGTAACAAAGCTTCTTTCCCAGCTTAATTTGCTTTCCCTGAGAAAAAGTCTAAGAAATGTTGTATTAACCCCTTTAAATGGTCACATAATCTTGGAGATAATTGGGAGACACAATTAGATTCCCCAGCCATGGACACTATCGAGGAGAAAGGCAGGACTATCCTCAGGCGCACTTTCAATGCATTTGATGATGGTCCCCATTAAGGGCCTGGACTATAACTAAAGGCATGGTGCTACATAAAAGGGCAGGGTCTGGGCAGCGTTTATGTGGGATGGGAATGACCAGATCAGGTTAGACAGGAATAGAGGGCCCCCTACTACCTACTCTGCTTTCTCTACCTGTTTTATAGAGAGGATGGCATACATGTAGAGTCCTGCATTGGGTCTGGTACCTGCAGAGTTTTGAGTTTCTAGGGTGGAAAGTCCCTGACTGGGTACCTGGGTTGAGTGCAGACTCTATCCCCCCACTTCCCCTGACCTGGTTGATCTGCCTCTTGAGTCAAGATAGATAGTTTAATCCATGGTGGTCATGGGTTGGGAAAACCCTTGCGGGTAGGGCTGATAGCAACTGAGAAAGGTGCATAATGGGTCGTTGATATGGGGTCGGGTAGGGCATGAGTTTTTAGTGCAGTGCATAGCTTGCATTTCCAAATGGGTAGGTTTAAGTAGAGAATGAATGTTGCTTTGGGGCAGGGGTACCCAACCTTTTTTACTTGTGAGCCACATTTAAATGTAAAAAGAGTTGGAGAGCAACACAAGCATGAGAAAGTCTATGGGAATATCAAATAAGGGCTGTGATTGGCTGTTTGCTAGCCCCTATATGAACTGGTAACCTACATTAGGCTCTGTTTGGCAGTACACTTGGTTTTTATGAAACCAAAGCTTGCCTCCAAGCCTGGAATTTAGAAATAAGCACCTGCTTTGAGGCAACTGGGAGCAACATCCAACATGTTGCTCATGAGCTACTGGTTGGGGTCCACTGCGCTAGGGGATGCTATTTTGGGGGCCCATAGCAGAAAATGCCCATACGCATATGTAAAAATGTCCCCGTTTGTATTGTAAGACCAGATTATGCTGAAGGGGCTGTAACTGCTGGATAGTAAGGCAAGGTTGTGTCTCAGAATGGAGGTGCAACTGTAAGACAGGTGGGGCTATAATTGTGGGATGTACTGTATATTTATATATTGCTACCCAAGCAATGAATACACTTAGCATGTCCGGATATGGAGTAGGAGTTTTCTCTAAATATTATATCTGGAAATTGCTTTTGGTTATCAGCCTGAGCGAACTGCCTGAAATGATTTCCAATACATTATGTCCTATACAATGTCATGAAATTTCCCTTTCAAAGATAACAGTCGAGCTCCTTTAAATGACTTTCCTCCTGCCTATGGGCACTTGCAGTCATTTTATTGGGCCTTTAGTTTAACCCTAGCTGTGCTGGCAGAGACTGGGCTAAAGCTAAAATAACACAGGGCAGGAGTCTGACTGTGGAGCCATAAATTTGGTTCTCTCTCCCTGTTCTCTTTTGAGACTGGGGGGGGGGGGGGGGCGTGGTTGGGGAGGGAGTACAAAACAATAGGAAGGGATTATCTGAATGGAAAGATTTTAGGATGAAAGCTCCTTCAAAATATTATGAAAGGTCAATATTTCATCTGTGACTCTAAATCTGTATAATGAAAATTGTAGGAGAAAATTGTTCCACTAATGATGTGATCACTCAAAAACTCAATGGACCCATGAGCTCAGATGAAAGACTGAGTCCCCTTCATGTAAATTAGGCATCTTTTGGCTCTTGGCACACTGCTTTCTACATTGTGCAACTTGCAACAGGCTTGTGACCAGTCCCACCACTTGAATACAGCCTGAGATGGACAGGCAGAGAGGCTCATAGGTACAGGGTCAGATTGGGGCAGTGGAACACTGGAAAAAAATCCAGTGGACCCCGCCTTGGGTGTTCCATCCTTACCTTCCCCCTGGCTCTGATCTCATCTGCAATAAAATAAACGAAGGTGCGTGGAGGGGATTGTGGCTAGGGATGGAGGCCGTGGCTGGAGCAGGGAGCCTGGGGCAGAAGGCCCGGGGGGTGTGGGCCCTTGAAGGGGCAGCCCAGGTGGGCCACAGACCCTGCAGTTTAAAGCTGCCTCCCCTACCCATTTCCAAACCTCCTTGTCATTTAGACATGAACATTAGGCAGCGCAGCCAACTCCCGCACTCCCAAAATCTCCATTCTTTTCCCAAGTCTCCAGAACTCTTATGATTGTTAGTTACCAATTTTGTAAAGTAGCCATTATCAAAATGCCCTTTGAATTATACCCTTACAGGTTAATGTGAGGTCAAAATATTAAAATATTTGTGACCTTACATTCTATCAGGTATCCTAAACTTTTTTCCAGAAGGGACCCATATAGAGTTGAGGAATCCGCTTGGGGACACAAACTTTGGTCTACAAACAGTTATGAGCTCTTTGCAATAGCTATTTTCTATAGTAGTTAACACTTATATATGTAGTTAACAATATATTCAAGGGACCATGATGAACCAACCTAAGCAACCTGGAGACCTATTTTTGTTTCACAACCCTTAGGTCACTTTAGATAATCTCTTTATATATGAAACAGATTTACCCAAGGACTTCCAGTGTAGGTGCCACCAGAACCATAGTTCCACACTCCATTCCCTAACTTCCCCATTCTTCTGGTTTCTTCTCTTTATCGTACTTCTCTCTACTATAATCTATCTTTCACTCCATTACTCCTTTTTGAGGAATGACCAAGCTATAGGCCTACAGGGCAAGATGGATGGGTAAGCAAGAGGTCCTACTGATGTCTGGACCCACCAGGACTATTCCTGGTATCCTGGAGGACCAATCCTGATTATACCAACACCAAACTAGTCAGAAATGATATTGAGGAAGGCTGTGGTGCAATGATGGTATCTTCCTGAAGGTTTCGATCTAAATGAAGGTACCATTTTCTAAAGTGTTGCAATTATGGCATTATGAACTGTCTAATTGTCTGCTTGCTGTAGGGAGTGCCATTATAAACTTCCAGTGTGTCATTATTCTACAATTAAATGCATTTTCCTGCCGTTTCAAACACATATACACATATTCTTGATAAGAAAGATAACAAAAATATGGGTTTATTGAACGTAAATTCAAGTTTGTGGTTAAAGCAGATAAAGTGTAGTAATTAGACAAGTGCGGGATATCTCCGAGGCTGTCATCCACAATATGTAACCGATCCAAGTCCTAATTGATTTTCTGCTGACATTCCTCTGAGCGAACATCGCAATGAAAATATATTGCGAGTAAAATCTGACATCCAGCTTGGCAGGAGTATTCAGCACTTCGCAACCCAATCCCTCGGAGAGAAAGATCCAAATCAGCAAAGTGCAGATTATAGAAAAAAAACAACATTCTTTGAAAGATGATTGAAATTAGTTTTTTTCCTAACGCATGATGCCAGTACAAACCCATACAGCCTGGGTATGTCTGGTTAGGAGTTGAATCATTATTTGGCTCTTGCTTTCATTTTCTAAGCTTCTAGATAGGTGTTACTAACTTATCTTGTATCTGATGGTTGTGTCTTGTTGTGTGACCAAGGCACAAGAGTAGAGCCTTGGGGTGCAGGGAAGTCCTGTATCTCTGACTTGCCTTGACCAGGTTTCTTTTGCTCACTGTTCTTGTGCCATTAAAATTAATAAAAGTGCACATAAATGTCCACCGTTATCTTTTATTTTTAAAACAGCAACATATTCTGCAGCACTTTGGAGAAATTATGCACCATTTACATCAGTCCCTGCCCCAGTGGAATGTACAGTCATATGGTGGCCATACATGGAAAAATCCTTTGTTTGGAGAGGTCACCAAACCAGTGTGTCTTTCTGCAATATGGGCACTTTGAGGTGATACTGGGCTAATCCAATCGTCTGGCCCTCATGCTAAATGACGGGAATACTTGGCAAGGACATGAGTTGATGCGGCCCTCACCCAACCTGGATTTTCAAACCTGCCCAATTGATGCCTGCCTAATTTCACAAATGAGGCTCCTTAGGCCCATCATAGAGCCCCAATCATGGGTGAATAAGTTGCTGGCAGCTGGCTGCCCATGTTTGGCCATCTTAAGGGCCCTATCACATTCATCGGGATCACTTTTTTCAGGAGTCATTTAACCTGCCTCTATGTTTTTGAAGTGTGGGAAGAAAGCCAAGCAAGCCCAAGGAGAATGTATGAAAGTATTCGGATGCCCGTTTACTTGGACAAAATAGACGCACATATAAAAAATTGTCGCTAAGGTCAAAAAATTACGTTTGTCAATGCACTTAGTGAATTTTTTCGCAGTTTCGTGAATTATTCGGTGCAGCAAAATGGGACAGATTTGCCCATCACTACTCAGTAGTCAATTTCCAAACTAAGTAGTCATTTACATAGACCCCATAAAGAAGTGCAATATGGGGTGCAATAAGATGCATCATCTGTCACTGCAGTCTGACTGCTCTCTGACCTTCACACTGGATAATAAATCTGGTGCAAAGTAGCAGTTGCAAGATGGTAAGTCCAGGGCTGCATTGTGGCTTCACCCACCAGCACTCCCTAACTTACATGTCTGAATGATGCATAATTTACGGAGGTGGGTAGAAGGCAGGAGTGGGTATGTCTACATGCCTCCTCTGCCCGTCATGAATACAGCTGTGCTGAATGCAGGCAGCTCTTTATTCACGGGCCTCTGTGCTCATAACAGTCTGGGAGATTTTGCATTTTGCACCCTGCCCTGCAGGTAGTAAATTACCCCTCTCGTATATAGATAGCAAATTCATATAAAAACCATATACGTAAAACGTGAGAAATAGTGATGGGCGAATTTATTCGCCAGGCGCGAATTCGCGGCGAATTTGCACGATTCGCGTCCAGCGAATAAATTCGCGAAACGCCCGCGAAAATTCGCCGAAAAAAATCGCGTGAAAAACGGGCGCCGGCGTCGAAAAAACGGGCGCCGGCGTCAAAAACGAGACGCCGGCGCCGTTTCGCGAATTTTTCGCCGTTTCGCGAAATTCGCGAATTTTTCGGCGAAGCGAAACGCCGCAAATTCGCCCATCACTAGTGAGAAATGCAGGAAGACTGTTTATCCAACCAGATAATAACAGGGCACTGACATTATCACATATTTCTGGTTCTATTGATGATTGCCATATGCTCAAATGCCTATAAATGCCATAGTCTGCCCCTTTGTATAAGAGAAGTTTCCCAGCTGGTCCTTATATCCTTCAAGGTATTCAGACAATTAATAGCATTATTGTGAAAAGCCAGCCAAGCCTGGTAGAAAAATACATTTACATTGTGCTATTTTGCTGTCACAAATGATTTAGATCTAGTCATTTACTGGCTGATACCTGCTACTTCATAGTCACAATTGATATCCAAGGCTGACAGTAATACCATTCCCCCTTTCACATCTGAACTCAGCAGTGAATGTAAATATAAAAATATATGTATAATGGGACTTCTTTATTGTGTACAAAGCCCCAAACACATTTAAGCTTAATAGAATGCAAATGTGGAGCAGGAGAGAGAGGAATAAAAGGCTCATATGGTCGTATCTGGCAAACGTCTCAAGTTCATATTTATAGGATACTCATAGAAAATATACAAATTCCAAAGCTGAATTTAGATAGCATATAGCATAGCCAATAGCAGAAACGAGTTTAAAAAGAAACAGATTTTCCTATTCTAAGTGGAGATTTATAGACTATTTATATTATATTATAAGATTTATTAGATACGTTATTAGATTTATATTAAAATGCATAGTGGAATCTTGGAACCAGCTGAGGGTGGGGAAGGGGCCACAGTTGTCACTCTAGGCCACTGGCTGAATTTGTTTTTGTCTATAGGTGTTACCCTTATCTACGTAGGAGAGTATTTATGTACATATGGTGATTGGCACATGACAATAAACACAAGAAGAATAAATAGTCATCCCTACCTGTCAAGGTGCCAATACCTAGTACTACACTTAATCTTATAATGGCAAGAACAGAGGATAGAACAGAGGAGTTCTTTCATCATCATGCCTCACAAGGAAACTTCGGGCGACTTCAGAAAATGAATCACTGAGTGTGATTAGCGCCGGCGTTTTTTCATCTTAGCTGGCGCAGAGTAAGGGAAGGCGTTTGGGGAGATTGGTCACCGCAAAGACGAGGCGATTAGTCGCCATGCGACCAAATTTCCCCAAAACGCCCAGTGTGGCCTTACTCTAAAGGGGAACTCCACACAAGCTTTTTGAAAAGTAAACATAATTTCAAGCAACTTTGCAATATACATCAATTAAAAAATATGCAGATTTGTCAGGATTTTTAATGGTTTGGAACAGTTCCCTAAGCCTAGCCCCCTGCTCTCCTGCTGATCTGACTGACTACTTTGCTGAGCTGTCTGACTACTCTTACTTTGTATCAACAGCCATCTGTCCCCAGCCTGCATCCTCCAAACCCCACAATTCCCTGCACACGTGATTTCAATAAGGAAAGGAACATCACAGTGCAATGCATTGTGGGTTATGTAGTTCCTGCATGCTGTCTGTAAGCTGTGGAGAAGTTGTTACAATTAGTAACATCAGTGTTTAGTCCCTCCTTCCGTGCCAAGATTTCAAATGACAAAGAAAGAGAAGAACTGTTAAACAGCTGGCATTTATTGATACTTTTTGAAGAAACGGGTAACTGTGATGGGTATATTATGGGTTTCTCTGTTATGCGGGCCTCTTTATCAAATTTTGGTTTGGAAACCGGAGTTCCCTTTAAGTTCTGCCTTGACTTTAAGTTGTCATATCACTTTAGGCCAGCCTTTCTTCCGCTTCTCACCTGGTGGTCAGTGAAGGGCAATGTTGGTGGTTGAGTCTGTATTACACCATAGCAAATGTCTAATCCATCTCCATCGCCTTTGAATTATGATGGTGGTTATGTCCTCTAGACAACGCAGAGTAAGATGGTCATGGTTGGAAATCTTCTGTTGTAAATTGCACATGACAATAAAGGCAAGAAGAATGGCTGACCATTCCTTGCTATCTGTCAAGATGTCAGTATCTGGTAGGACATTTGTCCTTCTAATGCAATGATCCCCAACTGGTTGCTTGCAGGCAACATATTGCTCACCAAACCCTTGAATGTTGCTCCCAGTGGCCTTGAAGCAGGTGTTTATTTTTGAATTGCTAGCTTGGAGGCAAGTTTTGATTGCATAAAAATCCCATGTACTGGCAAACAGAGCCTCCTGTAGGCTAACAGTCCAAATAGGGGTTACCAAATGACCAATCATAGCACTTATTTTGCCCAGGAGCCTTTTTCATTCTTGTGTTGCGACCAAACTTTTTTTACATCTGAATGTTGCTCATGGGTAATAAAGGTTGGGGACCCCCTTTCCACAAGTTTAACTAGCAGTATTTATGCGAGCAATTTGGGTTTATTTTCTTGATTACTTGATAATCCACATAGAACCTACAAACAGATCACAGCATTTACGTGGCACCCCCCCCCCCACAAGAAATTTTTTCATGCTTGCTCCCCAACTCTTTTTACATCTAAATGTTGCTCAGGTAAAAATAGTTTGTGACCCCTTTTCTAACAGCAAGAACAGAGGATACAGGTGAGACCTATACCTATCGTATGGCAGGTAGGGTAATGAGACTATACGGGAAATATGGAAACTAACCATTTACATGATCAATTTTATGAAAAAATAGCAACTTATACATGATTCTAATGTGCAAGGGACCATACAATAGACCTTTTAATGCCTTTGTGACCAACAGATACAAGGGCATCAATAGAGATTGAAAGAAAGTATATTGTATGTAGCACACCCTTGAGTGTACTTTTGCTGTGTATTAAGGCTGTGTGTGACCAGGCTAAAACTGCTTGTAATGTGCCCCGGACCCTAGTGTAGGCATGCAACTCCCTGCAACTCCCGGTACCTGGTGTAGGTCAATGCAGCAGGATTATCAGTCAGACACAGTTCTTTGCAGCAACCTTCAACTGATTTATTGAACTGAACAGAGTATTAGAATACTGCGATATTCCCTCCAGTGGTATAACGTATGCTCCAGAACAGACAATAGGCAATACAAATAGCCAGCAGCAATGATTCACACTTCACAGGATAGTTACCCTCTCACTAGTTAATATCCCCTCTCAGGTGGATAGCATTAGGTCCTGGATTTCCCAGCCTGGGGTCTTGTTTCTTGGCACCCATTTTGGTCTTCACCTTACCCACTGTATTCAGCCTGGGGTCTCGGTACCCTATCTGGTCCTCAACTCACCCACTGGTGTCCCTGATCTAATGGTTCACACACTACGGGGTCCTAACCCCACTATTTCTCCTCTTTGGAGCAACAGCTGCTCTCTAGCTACCCTGAACTTTCTTTCACTCCTAGAGTGACTATCACAGTGACTACTACAGCTGTCTGAAACGTAACATTCAAGGAACCAGAGCCCTGGTCCTGTAACACCTCACTGGGAGGCACAGTCCCAGGGGAAAGACCGTGAGCACATGGGGCTAACTCCCTTTTATATTATTAAACAGTGCCACCTAGTGGACAAACTCTGTATAGAATAATCCCAGTGGACCCAGGAAGGGAGACATAGCTGCCTGGGTATACTAAAGGACCACCTAGGTGTCCAATTATGAAAAGGGAACTGCCTGAGTAATTTACCCCAAATCTCAGGGTCCCTACATGTACTTGATCCAAATTAGGATAAAATGAATCCTTATTGTAAGCAAAACCAGCCTATTCAGGTTATTTAATGTTTACATCATTTTCTAGTAGACTTAAGGTATGAAGATCCAAATTAGTGAAAGACCATGTATCTGGATAACAGATCCCATGTTTGTTTCATATTGTAACAGCCGTAAAATTGGCTGGCAGTGTGTTACAGCTTGGCAAAAAAAGATGATAAATCTCAAATCTGCCCCTGCATTAAAGAAAAAGCATAAATAATGCATGATACATTATCATTTTCCAGTCTGGTGGTATCAGAATTTCACCGTTATTCTTTGAAAATTGCTACCTAACGCCGAACAAACCCTTCTTGGAGGAAAGTATTTTGAAGAAAGAACAGTTCTTACAGCTTCAATGCTCTTTTTGTTTTTTTGGTGGGTGGGGGTGAAGATTGAGCTGTCACACTGTACCCAGTTCTTGACGCCCGCTGTTCACAGGGTTGAAGAGAAATCTAATATTTACTTAGTGAGAAGAAAAATATCAAAACCAAAACTTTTCATTATTTTGTAGGAATATCTGAAATCGCTGTGGAATGACCTAACTTTTTCTACTCAGCTGTGACAGTAAAGAGGCAAAACTATCTAGTGGATATTCAGCATAACAATGGGACGCTCTTTGTTCTTCTTGTCAACTTCTAGAAGAAAAGTCTTCTTTTCTACGTCTTCTCGCTTATACCAACTACTATGGTAGCAATTTTGTCAAATTTAACACTGCATTGTAACCCCATCTAGGCTAGACCTTGTCCAACTAAGAAACAAGCAGAGCACCGGTTACATTTGACCCTCTCTCCACAGGCTAGGCCTTTGCTGCTTGAAAGGATGATGGAATGGTGTAGTGCAACTACACCTCATTTGTGCTGCATGACTAAATAACAGAACTGGCCCCAAAAGGTTCTTGAACAAAGTAAACAGCAGCAGCCTTTATTCTCTTAAAAAGTGCAAATTAGGATTTTGATACTCACACTCCACGGAGGTAACATCACAGCATTCCAGAGATTTGTGACATCCCTGAGGAGATAGCGTAGATAGATACACTCTCAGGATCTCTGTACAGTGACCTGGATCCCCAAACGTTGGATCAGGGAAATCATTAAACCTAAATCCCTATCAAGCTGTGATCCTTACACTATAGGCCAGTCTTGCCTGAGGGGAGAGCTACCCCCTTGCTATCCCTCCTAGTTGGAGCACTTGCTGCTCTTGCTCATTACTTCTATCTGCCTCACTTTACTAGAGAGTGCTTTACAGAGAACTACCCTGTCCTGACTACTCCTTATTCACTGGGTCCCTGTATCCCCAACTTCACCAAGGGCCTCACCACCCTTTGGGGCCTTCCCTTTACTGGGGCCTAAGCTTCAGGCTCCCAGAGCATCCACTCCTCCTGAAGTAACAGGGGAAAGAGGAAGCTCCACCCCCTGCCCAGCACTATACTGAAGTGTTGCAGGAACTTGTCATCAGCCTCTGGGCCAATGATACACTTTACACATCATGCTAATAAGCAAAAGTAGATACATTGGCTTGTGTCCAGCAACCAGAGGAACAAGGAAGTGTAGGTATTTAAAGCCATAGGGAGCATTAATCCTATTGGTCTATACAGGCTGTATTTTATATATTCTTTACTTACTGTAACGTCCAAGAACTTCAACCCCACTTTAACAGTAATTATCCAGGCCTTAAAATTGTCCACAGCAGCTCACTATTTTGTGATCCTGTTAGGCCATCCTTTGTGTGCCAGTGGCCAGGGGCCAGGCCAGGTAGGGGAGGGTGACAGGAGGGAGGGAAAAATGACAGAGGGGTGGGTGACAGGGAAGGAAGGGGAGTAAGACTGAGAGGTGCGAACACGGACTAGGGGTAGGCAGAAGACATTTTTAGAGGTAGCTGTCCAGCTCCCCCCTATTATTGCGCCCTAGGCAGCTGCCTCTTCTGCCTTCCCCTAGTTCTGGCCCTGGGCATTGCACATGCTCAGTGTGCTCTCTCTTGATGAACTAAGCCTGGTGGGTGAATAAATTCATCAACTCATTAACAGAAAGGGAGGTTACATTTAGAAGCTGCAGGGCTGATTATTAATCAACCTGATGGACTGGTTTCTATAATGTCTGGTAACATGAGTCTTAATTGTTTAAAAGCCTTGTACCCCAATTTTTATTTTGTCTATATACTGTATATTGGGAGTGGGTCCTTGAGCTCAGTAACTGTCAACAGCCCAGAACCAGCAGAAAAGAAGATGGGGAGCTACTGTGGGGCATATTCAGAGGCACAGATCTTCACTGTTAAAGGGCTGTTGTGGGGTGGTGCAGAGGATCAACACACACAAGGTATAACCTTATTATTTGTTTAACTTTAGTTCTCCTTTAAACACATGCTGATCAAATCTATCTTGTAATTCCATTCATGATTAACACAAGATAATGCATTTATGGTGAGTATTTGTACTATATTGAAGTAAGTCTTCAATATCCTATGATGCCCCTGCCGGAAAGGATTTAAGCGAGTTCTTATTAAATGAAACCAGAAGGACGACCAATAAATAGGAGATGAAGTTCATGTGCTGCATAGATATAATTTAAAATGTAGATATGTAATAACCAGACATTGTTCCTGCCATGATGGAGGAACATGACATTTCATAAAGTGTTCTGCAAAGATAGTTCTCCATTCCCTGCCCCAGTGGAGGTCATAATCGAAGTGTCCTAGGACAAAAACTAAAGTGAATGTCATTATGAGCCAATTAACTGTTGATCTTTGTTGAATTTGTGGTATCATACAAAATTGGCTGAGAATATAAAAGACTGATGCTTACAGACAGAATGGTGCGGGTTTCGTGGCATAATGACCAAGTTTCAAGCCTTCCATTATCATTTTACTAGAATGTAGGCAAACACATAGAATCCCAAAGCCAGTTAGCTGGATGTTCTCCTTTAGAATTTAAATTAATAGTTTAAGATCAGGTCCTAACCAGTGGCTTGCGAGCAACATGATGCTCACCAACCCCTTGAATGTTGCTCCCAGTGGTCTCAAAGCAGTTGCTCCTTTTTGCATTCTTGACTTAAAGGCAAACTTTAATTGCATAAAAAGCATGTGTACTGCCAAACAGAGCCTCCTGTAGGCTTCAAGCCCACATAGGGGCTACCAGAAACCAATTGCAGCCTATATTTTGCAACCCCAGAAACATTTAGCATGTTTATATTTCTCTCCAACATTTTTTTACATTTGAATGTGGCTGAGGGGTAAAAAAGGTTGGGGATCCCTGTTTTAATACAACCTAAATGAATACCAGGTCACTTGATATTTAACGGTCTATACAAAAGTAAGCCAAAAGTATAATGAGCTGGTAAAAGGGGTCAACTCCTTTTTCAACCCTGCCTTATCTCCAGTTCCAAAATTCACTCAACATGGAAGATATATGCAAATGCAGGAAAATGCCAATGTCATTGCTTAAATTTCTGCAGAAACGATTCCTATTTTCCCCAGCCTCTCCAAGATTTATGTCGGTGTTTGGAAAAGAGGTCAGCACCTCTCCAATATGCACATATAGAAGAAATTACCAAACACATGACGGCAAGTGTAGCGGGGCCTGGTGAAGGGGTCCAACCCCGAAACGTTACATCATTGACGTGAATTAAACACGCAGGGGTTCGCCGTGAGTTTGCTAATTTCTTTTCTTCTATATTGCTTAACTTTCGCCATGCTGATTTTTTTTGCCAGAAAAAAAGTTGGATTTTTTTCTCATGGAAAAAATGCGCAAAAAATGCAGATGCCTTCCCACTGACTCTTTTTGGCAAAATGTCAGTCTTTCTAATGTCAGGAAACAAAACAAGCATGTTTTATTCATTCATTACAGGGCCCCATACTACTAAGGTAGCAGGACTGTCCCCAAAAGGGGGGCAAGATTATTAACCATGGGTCACCTGGTGCCCTCGGTTGAGCCCTCTGCCAAGTAGAATGGGGCTTTAAGGAAAGAAATGACTTGCGGACATATGGCTATGCTCCTGATCCACCCCAGTCACACTCATTCTACTAAAACTCCACCCATCATCTGCAAAACCCTGCCCACTCTCTGACAAGCTCCACCTATCCACAATCTTCAAACTGCACTTTTACTTCACTTGGGGCTGCTTCTGCCATGGGCCCCCTAACTGCAGTACCCCCTGTTCCCCCCAGATGGCAGCCATGCCCACCATAGGACTCTAGGAGCACAAAGAGTTGTACCTGTTCCATGTTTGTTTGGTTGTATGTGTGACTTAAGATTGCATTGTGTGTCTATACTGTATTTTGATCTAGGTATATACATCTGAGCTAATACAATCAATACCATATTATTTAGGTATCAGTGACATCATCAGAATGAAGGTACAAACCAAGAGATACAGTCAAGCGAGCAGTGATAGTTCAACACTACATTTTAAATGTTATCGAAAAATAAAATGCTCAAATGACTGACCCAGTTCTGCTCCATTCAGCCCTCGGGGCCCTGCCAGCTGTTCACATTTTCACCATTTATATGTAACTAAAGACAAGAAAATGATCCCCTAATCTCTGACATTATGCAGATTTCTGTGATTCTCTAGAGCGAAGCATTTTACAATTAACGCAAGTGAGAATATTAATTGGTGTCACGTGAAACAACAGGCACAGCTTTTTTTTCACCAATCATCATGACAGGGTCCAATTAAACTTCTACTGTATATGCTTGTTGTTATTTAACAACCAATCAAAATGCAGGGATTTCAATTTCAGTGGAAAGTATTCTTGACGTTACTTGCCCTCATTCTCCATGGCATAGGGAGAGATGTTGGCACTTGGCTAAAAGTAAAATGGGAGGGAATCCATGATAAGTCCTACTCTGTATTCTCTGCACTCTTCATATAACAGAGACTGGTATCATTGTGAATGTGTCTGTCTAGTCTTTGTTATTGTTCTACCATCACAATGTTATATGGTAGTATTCACTGAAAAGTGCCCCCCATGCTCGTGGTGTTATGTAATAAGAGCTGTTCAAACTTCCAGCCCCCCATCCCAAGCTTGTTGAGTAAACATGAAACATGGGCTGATTTTTGGGGTCATTTTTAAAAAATTGTTATGTAAAAAAGTATTTTTTTTTAACTTTTAAGTAATACTTGGCATTTATCTATCTGTTTGGCTGCTTTGCACTCTAGAATATTTTTTACTTTCTCTTTTACTTTTTATAATTTATAGTCCTTTTTTCAACTGTAACCAGGCCTTGGCAGGGCCACTATCAGTAAACATGGGGTACCACACTTGTAAATTAGCAGGGCCTTCGTTTCTGGGCCCATGGCCTAGATAGGGGCCCCAATGAAAAATAAACAAACAGATACAATATGTGCCCCTGGCCCACCCTGGCTGAATGCCCTTTGTGACCTACAAATTGCACTTTTACATCTCTTGGAGCCAACCTTTGCATTGGTTCCCAAGAGTCTCCTTGATGCCAACCTTGGACCCTTAATTTAGAGGGGACCCACTGTTGATATAACAGAACATGGGAGATGCCAGCAACCTCACTTACCAGAAGGTAAATGCACAGGGGCTCAAGGTGGCAGGTCTGGCAATACCAAATGCATCACCTGGTATCCACCCCAACTTCCTGACCCAAACTGGCCTGACCCATGGTCGTAGGCCCCCAGCTTGTGTTAGAGTCCTGCAGTGGGCTGGGAACCTATGGGATGCCTGCAAAAAAGACAGTATCCTGCAGGTTTTGGATGTGTGTGGGTTGCTGGTCTTATCTATATTTGTTATATAATATATTATCTATAGTTTCCACCCAGCCCACTTCTGATGATGTCACTACTGGTTTGCAGCAACACTTCCTGTTAATGCATTGGTGGCTAGTGAGTTGCGCATAAGGCAGTTGCAGGTTGGGTTCCGGGTTCAAGCTGATAAAAATGTGGGTCACGGGTAGCAGGTCTGGGTTTCAAAAATGGGTTCAGCGCAGGACTCTAGTTAGCGTATCTGCATAAGGTAAGGTACAGCTATATCCTGGGTGCTCTGGAACTGAACACAAAGACGTTAGATTAGGTGACCCTTACTTGTGCCTAGGACTTTTATAAATGAGCCCTTTTGTGCACAGTGTGGTGGGTGGATCTCAGTATTTTTATTTTTTTTGTAACATTGTTTATTTAGTTTTACAATTTTTTTTCAAAAAACATTGTATATTGCATTTGCAATAATTATTTGCTAGTTAAACATTATGGATTATACATAGTCTCATGCTTTATTTATCCAAAGGAAATTACATCAAATATGATAAGCCTGAGATTTAAGAAATCAACGAATAAAAATAACGAAAGAAAAGAAAACATAATCCAAAACTAAACAAACATTTGAAAAAAAGTCCTATTAGATCAGCATCAAGAGCTAATGCTCCATCATTAGGGGAAATTGTATATCTTCCAATATGTTCCAAATATTGAGTACCTTCTTTAGGCAGGGAATGTCTAATCTATCAGGTATATGCTATGCTCTCTGTTATCTTTGGGGGAATGGGTAACCCCTAAGTGACAGTGTATCCCAATTGTACCAAATGTTATCAATTCTTTCTATTTTAGAATTTTTTACCGCAGTTAAATATTCCATCCTTCTTACATAATGGATCCTATTTAGTAATTTGGATCTCAGTATTGACCAATAGGGTGCATAGAAAATTTTAATTTTGCTCATTATACTCACTAGTGACCAAGTTCATGTTCTTGACCTCACTGCTCAGAGGGACTGTCCCAATACTGTCCCATATGTTGTTGGCATTGATGGCCAATACTATACGGCACCTTTTGTGTTCTGACTTCAACCAGTAACACTCTATTTAAGCTTTACGTTTTCCAGAGAGCACTGACATGACTCAGTCTGAACAGCTCAGACTTCTCCAGCCTTCTGTTTGATGCTGAGCACATTCTAAAACACAAAGGAACAGCACTAGATAGAAGGCCTGTTTTCTATGATCGCTGCCAAATTAATACCACGCCAGAAGCTAAACTGGCCTTCAGACTGATTGCTAATTTAGCTTTTGTCTCTTGATGACAGAAACATCTAAGGCTCGAAAATTGAAATCACTTATCTCCATCTCGTTTTCTCAAATATGACTGGAGGAACAAGGGGGGCTCTTTTGCAGATACACCAAACGAAGGAGAGGGGCCCAATTATTGTTCCTCGATGCCTCAAAATGCAAATGTCCCTTTAATGCATTGTTATTCTCTGATTGACTCCAGGGAAGTCAGAATTTGGCACGTAATAATAATATACTATTTCTCTCTATACAGCTGTTCTGGTGTCTCTTTCTAGGGTATTTTTAAAAATAACTGCCTGTTAATTTATCCCTGGAAAACTGCTCAATAAAGCAATTACCTGTCAAAGTGCTCAATATTAGAGCAACAAGAGCAAATAAATTACCATTGCCCATACATGATACTGGGAATCCCATAAGAGATCCGTTTGCTCCCGGTCTAGTAACCAATAAACTGATAGTAGACTATCATGTACTTAGTTGCACATATTCCCCGGGGCTCATTTACATCCTGCAAAAAGTGCAGCAGTCATTGAGCATATTGATATTATATAAAGGGACTTGCATCCAAATCCTCCCCATGTGCCAATAGGGTTCCCACTTTTTCTGGAAAAAAATACAGGCCTTCTTATATATTTAGCTTTTTTCCCTATTAATAAGATTGGGATCAGCCATCATTTTTACCGGCCAGACCAGTAAAATACTGGCCAGGTGGCAACCCTAGCAACCAATGAACCTAGAGATCCAAATAACCAATGAATCCATTGCAACCGTTAAAACTAGCTATGCATTGGGGGTGAAAAGACTACCCAGAATACTTCCTTCTTCTGTGCTATCCCAGCCACATTCATGTTCTAATATCAGTGTTTTTATGTGATTTACTTCTTTAGGGTAAGCACAACAGATCCCAAACTGGGCATATTGACAGTTGCCATCTCTGTAGAAATGGACATCTGGCAGATCTGTGCCATGTATTAATGTGAGTTTGAGTGGGAATCAATACTGGTACTAGGTGTGCTGGTTCATTTGCAATCTTAGCATTTAGCAACTTCTATTCTAGATGAAATACAACATATATAGTGTAGGGTCAGAGGATCCTTATTCCAATATTCATTTGGATCCTTCTAAAGCCAACTACCTTCACTCCACCCAACAGTTACGTCACCAGGCCTGGTGATCAGCAGGACAATGATCTTCCCAGTAAAAGAACATCTACCTTGAGGCTGGTGAAAGTCCCAGAATGGAAGGAGGTCCTAGGAGGAGTCTGTCCATAACTGTCCAGTGCAAAAGAAACCCCAACACCTTTGCAAGGTTTAGATTATCTAGTCAAAAGACCCATTGTTTCTCTACATAAAATGTAATAAAATGTAATTTTTAACAGAAGAACATCCAGACTGTTCATATCACCCTCCTACAACAATAAATTCTTCACTTCACTTCCATCCCACAAAGCTCAAGGTGGAAGAGAGATGATTCATAGAATCCGCCCATTTACCAATTTTATTAATCACCGCCAATGTGCGTCAGCTGGTGCGCTCATCAATATTAATTTTATTGTTTGAATCAAGAGGCAAATCTGCGCGTGGGGTTCTTATTTTTAGGGAATAGTGACATATATTGGAGCCATCTGTCAGCATTACTAAGTTGTTTGGTATTCTTAGAATCCAAGAGAAAATGGCTTAGATTATTAAGCAGATTCGATGTTCTTTTTAAAGAGGGTTGATGAAATCACACTGCGTAGGCTTCAGTTCTCATATGGCAGGCCACCAGCACCAATTGTTATATTATTACTGGCCTCTTAATTGGTGTTTCAGTTTTATCATAGACCTTGTTTTGGTTTATTTCATGTGCTTTTAACTGGCAATTCTCTAAAACATTTTCTAAGGTCTGCCATAGAAAGCAGCAATATTTTGCTATAGGGCCAGTTTATGTACATATACCTATGGTCCTACCTAGGCTAGCAGCAGTTCTAGGAGTCCCCACCAAGGCCACAAGACTCAGTTACTATAGCATAAGAATTGGGGTCTCTTAGTGTAGGCCAGGCTTTGGCCAACATAGAATCCAACCTTTTATCCTACATAATAGAACACCCAACATCCCCTGACAACCTTAATCTGTTAGAGGGTGCTAGTTGCCTAACATTAACAACAGCTGAAAGGCCACAGTAGATATCATGCTCTACTCTTTCCGTCTTGCCATGTTGTCCCTATCTTTCCATACTTTTACTATGGTGCTCTAGTATACCAGCACTTGCCTCTTTATGACACTCATAAAGAGTTTGTCATTGGGAGACTAAACATTGCCATTGGACCAATGTGACCCATAATTACTACCATAAACAGATCCAATGTAAGTATGTGATCAAAAATGATGGTCCAGACAGAGGCTAGGGCAGTGAGGGTAAGAAGCAAACAAGTCATTAAACACCGAGTTTATGGACATCCTTAAAATAAAACTTTGATGATCATACATATTTCCTTGTTATTAATCCTGATCATCCTCATACTTTTCTTTTATTACCAGTCATTACCGCTCTTCTAAATACTCTTAGTACAATGTAGACCCAAGAACTAGTCTGATTGCCACCATGAATATTACGTTTTAAAAAGGAAAGGTGTCATCTCCTGGATGTGGGGAGTTGTAGATGACATAGGCTTGAATTACTTTTAGATTTCGTTGTGGTCATTTATAAACACTGGGCAGATGACCAAAAATCATGGATTAGTTGCTATGGGTTACTGCCCAGTATTTATAAATTAGCTCAATTGACAGCTTTAATGTTTCCGAATATTCTTGTGGTGTGAAATATGAAGCCAAGGCTGTGATTCAAGGTCCATATTTTAATTTGTATTTAAAAACACCCCCACCTTAGAGGCTGGGTTAGGAGTTCTATCAAGTTTTTTATGGCAAGATGATAGGGAAGTACTTCCTGCTGTTAAAAATGAATATCATTGCTATTTCTGTGCCTCCATTAAAAGTTATTCCTTTATCAAATGTCAGTCTAATTTATATAAACCTATTTTTTTCATTATCTCAGTGGATCCCTATCCCAAGGTTCTAAAGTCCTTCAGCTGTCTTCTAAGTCCACCTGATTCCTGCACCATCGCTTGTCCCATCAGTTGCGTTAAACTCAATAATTTCTCCAAGGCATGCTAGTAAGTAAAAAAATATACTTTATTTACATCAATAGTTAAAAAACATGAAAAATATCCCCTCTAACACCTGACGCGTTTCATGCTTACCCAGCACTTAGTCATAGGCAGAATGACTTCTGTTTGGTCACTAGAGGTCTCCGGCATGCATACCAGTAATGTTTACTGATCCTGCTCCCAATTTGATTCTAATAGTAACATCAGTTGCGTTGCCGGTTTGGTCCTCAGCGGGACAGTGATATTTCCAGTATCATGGCAGCTACATGGAGCATGCCAGAAGCCCCAGAAGACATATGGAAAGCAAGGAAGACCTTGGAAGAGTCTGGTCTTGGCACCTAAAACAGAGGGGACACTAGGAGTAAGGACTCTCTACAGACGTGAGCCACATTCAAAAGAGTTGGGGAGCAGCACAAGCATGAAAAAAGAGATGCCAAATATGGGCTGTGATTGGCTATTTGGTGACCTCTGTGCTGACTGGCAACCTACAGAAGACTCTAGTTGGCAGAACACTTGGTTTTTATGCAGCCAAACCAATGAGGCCACTGGGAGCAACATCCAAGGGATTGGTGAGCAACATGTTGATTGTGAGCCAATGGTTTGGGATCACTGCTCTACAGCCATTCCCAGTGAGATAGACCGCCCAGGAGAGGAGGGAGTGTTGATCCCAACTGATGTTAAATGTGTAGAATTGTCAATTATAATAGACAAAGGGGAAATGAAATATTGGTCACTAGCGCAAAAATCCTTGCTATTCATTCGCAATGCGAATAAATGTCTGCAAAGTTTTTGCAAACACTTTGCCCCTCACACGACAGCAAGACAGCGATTGCAAATAAAATCTTCGCAATCGCAAAGCCTTATTTTGCGACAAAATATTTAATGGAACTGCAGAGCAGGTGTTAAAGGTTGGCAATGCGCAAATAAGATTCGAAGAAGAATATTACATTGCGATAGGTGTATTTTTCTTCGCAACGTTTTGCTCTCTGCGAATTCTATTACATTTCCCCCCTAATAGATTATGTTAGTCAGTCCTCTGACTCTATTCTGAGATATTTAGACAAGCCACGACAGGTAAATGATATTTTTCAATAGGTTTCATTTGCAATCATTTCCACTGAAAGGGCAGCCGTCTTCTTTTAATCAGCTGCAATAGTTATGTAAAACATCTGCTCGTTTCGTGAGAGGCAATATATATGTACCCTTTCAATTATTTAAAGGGATACTGCCATGGGAAAAATATATTTTTTCAAAATGAATCAGTTAATAGCGCTGCTCCAGCAGAATTCTGCACTGAAATCCATTTCTCAAAAGAACAAACAGATTTTTTTTATATTCAATTTTGAAATCTGACATGAGGCTAGACATATTGTCAATTTCCCAGCTGCCCCAAGTCATGTGACTTGTGCTCTGATAAACTTCAGTCACTCTTTACTGCTGTACTGCAAGTTGGAGTGATATCACCCTGTCCCTTTTTCCCCCAGCAGCCAAACAAAAGAACAATGGGAAGGTAACCAGATAGCAGCTCCCTAACACAAGATAACAGCTCTCATTAGTAAAAACCCATGTCCCACTGAGACACATTCAGTTACATTGAGAAGGAAAAACAACAGCCTGCCAGAAAGCATTTCTCTCCTAAAGTGCAGGCACAAGTCACATGACTGGGGGCAGCTGGGAAATTGACAAAATGTCTAGCCCCATGTCAGATTTCAAAATTGAATATAAAAAAATCTGTTTGCTCTTTTGAGAAATGGATTTCAGTGCAGAATTCTGCTGGAGTAGCACTATTGACTGATGCGTTGTGAAAAAAACATGTTTTCCGATGACAGTGTCCCTTTAAGGGTTTCATGTAGCATTTGAAATAAATCCAAATACTAAATGGCTCAGAACAGGGGGTACTTATGCCACTTGTTCGTTTGCTTTACATAAATCTATGTATCCATCTGTGATCGCTCTCTTTCTTTGTTGCTTTATTCCATGCACATATTTATTATCCATCATTTATCTATCTCAGTTTGTTGTGCGCCGGCTTCAGCAAGACATATATCACTTAGCATCACCCGTATCCTCAGTGAACGTGCAAAGAGACAGCAAAGGATCTGTCAACACACTGACCTATTTTTATTACAAGTTTTTTTTTTCCTTTCTCCTGCCAACAAATTCTGTGATTACAGAAGAGAGATCTCGCCATAGACACTAGTGATCCATTTAAATAGGGCACACTCACAGTTACTGAACATCTGCAGTCCATGAACCGAGCACCCAGGGTTGCATAATTGCAGAACAGCAGAAGAAGAAGGCTGGGCAGAAGAAGGCGATTAATCAAAATGCTCCAAAATGAAACGAGTTGTCGGCCCTCCCGGCAGCAAAAGGTGCTCAGCAATTCCGGATGGAGCTTGGAGACATCGACAGAGATGATCAGACAATTTATGCACATCTGTCGGCTTAAGTGAGTCTGTTAGATAATCTGCTTGTTGGATAAAACAACTCCATTAGGCTGTGAATATTTAGAGGAACTGGGTACATAAAACAGAAAAGAATAGACTACACCATTTATGGCATCAAACGTGGTATACATGGGACCCCTTTACACTTGGTCTGGGCCCCGACGGAGGTGTATTTTTGTTTGTTTGTTTATTTATTTATCATTCAGACAAATTAACATTGAGCAATATGAAGAAGAAGAAAAAAAAAGAAGAATATAGTTAAAGCGTGTCTCCCTAAACACAACCCTCTTGTCCATAGTCACCAAGTACTGACCTTGCTACTTTTTCTAGTTGGGGTTTTTGAGCTGCTCAGCGCACTTGCCTTCATTATCTCAGAGCCCTGCTCTTAACACAAGCCAAACGCAGATGGTAAGTACAGGACACCCCAGTATCTTATGCTTACTAGTTTGTATGTCTAAATGACACAGAAAAGGGCATGCCAGGGGATGCCTATGTTCCACCCCACACCTGTCCATATATACAGTATGTGCAGGTACTGATACCAAATTGTGTGCCATTTTGTGAGCACAAAGAGTTGTACTTCTAGGCTGAGGCAGGGAATATTATAGAGGCTTAAATGTCAAAAAGCAGGGCCATAATCTCCTATATTTTGCACTTAGCACCTTTCCATACTATAATAACTGAGACCAAAGGGGTCATTTGGGAAGCCAAACGTAGTGTGCAATGTGCAAAAAAAGTGTTTGAGGTGCTAAAATGCCCCTTAGAGACTGAGTTAAGGTGGCCATAGACACACAGATCCTATCGTACGAATCGAGGATTCGTACAATTTTCGGATTGTGTGTGGCGTGTGCCGACATCTTTCGTCTGGTGGAGATCGGTCGTTTGGTCGATCGGTCAGGTTTGATTTTGACCCGACCGATCCAGCCGGAGCCCACGGCACATCGTAATCGGATCGTTCGGCCATACGGCCGAACAATCAGATTACACCCGATGAAGCCATGTTTGTTAATGGCATATCGGGGAAAGATCCGCTCGTTTGGCGATGTTGCCAAACGAGCGGATCTTTGCATCTATGGCCACCTTTAGGCACAGACAGGGATAACACAATTAATATTCAAGGCTGGAGAAACCTTATTCCTTTTCATGGATCAGCAGTGGCACCAGCTCATGTCAAACTGGGATTAGGGCTAAGAGAACAAGCCACAAGTTTGTGATCCTTCATTTAAAAAAGGGCAAATGACACGTACATAAGTCATTGATTTTACACCCCGTGTACCAGCAGCACCCAAAGGGCAAGTTTAGTCAAGAATAAAACCTGTTCAAAAACTGTTATCTGTGCCTAAAAACCACATTTTCTTTATGCAGTTTCCCCATGACATTTTTCTTTCAGCTTTTATAAAGCTTGCAAATGTCTTCTTTGTACTCTCCCTTTTCTGCTCCTGCTGCATTGGCTACTATTCGTCTCAGTGCTGCTGAAATGAACACTCCCGTCTCATTTTGTGAATCCAACTCATCAGATGTTATCATACAATGACAAGGAACTTCAAATTGTGTTGAGAACTTTGTGAACATGGTTGTGCTTTTTGCGTACCAAGGAGGGGCATCACGAATGAATGGTTTCAGTCTGCCATGACAGAATGATCTTCAGTGGAAAGAAGAAATGACTCTAGAAATCTAGAAAATGTATAATTTTGAGACCTATCCCTGTGCCGTTTGTGCAACTGCAACATATTTAATTGGCTTTGATATCTCATGCACTGAGCATTTGTAACCAGAATGCTTCAGTGTGGGAGAATCCTGTGGGCAGCAGCATTTATCTTCCCTGTCTCTTACAAAATGAAATTTTATTCTGATCTACAATAAAGTCGAATGTAATTACTGTATATATTAGCCTAATAAAAAATTGGGCTTGTCAAAGCACTGGCTTTCTAGAAAAGCTTGTCTTTTCAGCACGACTGATGTATTTTTTTCCATAAAGACTGCAGGGCCTTGGGGCCAACATAACCAAGATTTTCATTATATCAGTTATGAAATAAACTTATTTTAGAGTATTATAGAGTAACGGCAACTTGTTATGGTTTTGGTGATTGTGCACAGAAAGAAAGACGGTATTAAATTGTAAAAATTATACTATGATGTAGGACTGGGTTTACTAAGTCATTGGGAATACAAGGATATTATACACTGTTTATTAATACTTTTTAGGGGATAAAGCCCCCATTTGAGGTATAGCATTTAGTGAAGGTTCCTTTGCTACATAGCCATATATGAAAAAGTTGCATCTTTCATCCTTCTGAAGATGCTAGAACATCTAGGATTGAGGTCTCACATCAATTTGCTTTTAGAGACCATTCAATTTCTTTGTGCCACCTTAGGGGATCCTTATACCTTAGGAACTCTGGATGTGCTCTGGATGTGCTTCCAACTGATCACGTTCAAGGTTGCATCCATCATCACTCTGAAGACCCTAGAATGTCTAGGATAGTAGTTTCTCACAAATCTAACCCAAACTGGTTTTCCTGAAGGGCTTCCAGAGATATATTGAAGCTTTCATCGCCCCCTTTGTCTCCCCTTAGGCTGTCCATATGCCATAGGAACTCTAGGTGTGCTTTCAACTGTCCTTGTTGCCACCACCAACTTCACTTATAAAGGAACTCCATACCCACTTGTGGCACCTATCCTTAAAACCAGGGTTCTTTATATTTCACATCTCCAAGTTGGCCTAACTTTCAAGTCTCGCCTTGAAGTTCATTTACTTCTTAAGTAGTAAATGAACTTCAATGTACTTCTGCAATATCTCATGATCTACTTTTATTTCATCTGTCTACTACAAATGAACAACATGTTGTTGTATGGGCCTCAGTTGGCTTTTTAATTTGGCCCTTTGTCCATCAACTGGGGTCCTTTTTATTCAAAAATATTGAATTAAAGATGACCTCATTGTACTACAACCTGAAAAGCAATATGTAATTCAGAAGATATACTGATACCTTTAGACAGACTTCTTTTTCAGGTTGTAGTACGATGAGGTCACCTTTCATTCAATATTTTTGATCTTTCTCTATTTGATTTTTAGGTTCCCATAAAAGAAGTAGCTGAATTAAGAGCAAATTAACATCGTTTCACCTACGATACCTCAACAATCAGTAAGCTTGTACTAAAGCTGACTAATTACAATAGCTAAATCATCTAATGTAAATGTTTTGTTTTGTTTCTGAACGATATCACTTGCCAGCAATAAAAGCCAGTACTTCCAGATGGCAGAGAGGCACTCAATGAGTCATTGTCAATATCTGCATCTTTCAAACCAATATGCAAAATTATATTTCCCTAACAAAACTGCTGCAAAGGTAACATTAAGGCTCACCATCAGAATGCTGAAAATGGAGCCATTCATTAATCTTATTGTTTAGGCTTATTTATCAGCAATAGGTCCAAACCCAAGGAATATTACTGGTAGTTGGCATATCTTCTAATCAAAGGGTAGGTGGCCTATTTATAAGAAGGACTTGACATTGTCATTCAACAGTTATCTTTGAATAGCACTCCTAGTGTCCTCGCTTCTCACCTATTGTCTCACAGGTAATGCTTCATCAGGCTCCATCTTATAAATATGGCAGAAAACCTCCAACATAAGTTTTATAAGCAACTTATCCTGGAAGATTGGCTTAATTACTTTATAGTCACTTGATCAACCTCGGAAAGTTCCCTTTGTTGTGAAAACCAAAAAAACAAGGATGTTAATTTTGTTTAAAGTTTTTTAGAAGAAGCAGAATCGGGATTGGTCTCTCAAACTCCCAGTAGGCTTTGCAGGAGAAAGCTTGTCTACAGGGTAGTGAAGGGACACTAATGGCTTGTCATCAGAGTCCAACACCATTATTTGCATTCAGAGAGCTGCCAAGGGGTTATGACAAGACAAATGCCACTGTAGACTGGGGAATCGGAAAATGAAACTGGATTCGTTAGGATTAGATGCAGACGGAATATAGGTAAAGTATAGAGTTAGGGGCATTTACCAAAGGGAGCACCTAGCCTGGGGGCGAAGCAGGGAGGGGGGTCTATGTAGGGTAGGGGGGTAGGGGTTTTTATTAGCAAGGGTTTGGTTCTTTTTATGTAAGGCAGCACTTTGCTTTAAAAGCTACTGCCTGACAATGCCCAGAGTTACACAGCTTGTTATCCACAAATTCCCAATATCGTTTCCAATAAAGTAGACCCCAACACACTACTATTTAATGTGTAACATGCTTTTATGTCTACCAAAGCGCACATTGAACCTCATTTGCCAATTTGATGCCCAGTTTTAGTCAATTGTCAAATTAGTCCCATTCGTTTAGTCAAATATATTTACAAACTGGCAACATCCTACGGTTTGGTGATTTTATATGATAATGAAAGTCCTTGCTGATATATGCAACAGGTATACATTATAAATAATTTAAATGTACGTGTTTGTGTCTGTATACTACAGATGTTTGATAGATTTATAGATAATGACAGAGAAGAAGCTATTAGTTAATTTTTTCTCTACTGAGGCCATCGAATATTATTCTATCCTTTGGGCAGCCTCACGGCTTCTCTGTATGAAATGTATTCTCCCTACAGAACCTTTACATCTTTAACTAAAAATATGCACTTTTTATAGTTGTTAATAAAGCTGCTGCATTTCAGTTGCAAGGCATAACCTCTTGTTCCAACCTGGCACCTTCTAAAAAAGTAAAGCTGACATTTCACTTCTGAAGCCTTGAAAATGTCTGTCATGTCATGTCATGCATCTCTCTAATAAGCTACTATGTTTATTATAATGATGCAGGTACCATTTTATTTTAAAGAGCCACCACAAGACTGATTCTTGATGACTGTACAGTATATTAAGGTCCAGTATTGGAAGACATAACCAGACCCATCACGTGCATCTCTGTTGGCTTGACCTGAGCCTCTCCTGGGTTAGGACAAGCAAGGAAGCCTCACTGAAACTCTAGAAACCTTAAAGTTCAACCCACAAAATGTCAAGCATCTGTCTTCTCTCTAATAATCTACTGTGTGTAATGTATTGATGCATTTCAGCTTCTGAGCAGGCACCATTTTAGTTAAAGGGCCACCACAAGACTGATTCTTGATGACTGTAAAGTATATTAAGGTCCAGTTTTAGAAGTCATAACCAGACCTGTCAGGTGCATCTCTGTTGGCCTGACTTGTGCCTGGGTTAAGAAAAACAAGGAAGTCTCGTTGAAACTCTAGAAACCTCAAAGGTCAACCCACAAGAAACATTTGAAAAGAACATATACAATGGCACAGCGAATTTAGAAAGGATAATGATGGTGTTCAGTTCTCCTCATCAACAATCTACAGATGAAAGTGCTTATTCTTAACAATGAACATAGTATCTGCTTGCGTCTTAAATATAACCCGTTTTTCTAAAGAGGTTGCAAGCCAGCACTTACTATCCCACGAACCATCATTAGAAATTAATGCAGCCTTCCTGCATTGGCGTGAGATCTCGGAACTGGTCTTCATCAAGTTTCACACTACAGACATAAGCCTTTCCAGCTTCCCGGATGCCTTATGTTGCTTAATGACAGGCTGTTATGGGTGCATGCACACAATTTTGGAAGAAACAATACTTAAAAGAATTGAAAATGCTAATTCCTGCTTCTTGTAAGACATTTCACTGTATCCAATTCTATTAAAAAAATACAAGAGTAACAATGTTTAAAAAATATGGCTGGAATGTTCCAATTGCATCAATTTTGATGCATCAGTTGCATTCACCTGGGAGCCCCAACTGCAAAGGAACCATGGGGAAAATGCTGCATTGTGGGTAAATGGGTTGTGGGTATGCATAAATGATACATTCTGGCACCAGTTATAATAAAATATTGTTGTCATACTAAGGAAACAATGGAACTAGTTGGCACACCAGGGAAGCCCAATAGTACCTTAAGCAAAGCACCATTTCTTACAAGGCATCCTTGTGTTAACGTTTAAGTGCAGTTCCATGGACCCTATTCTTCAGTATCTACAATGTGGGGGGGAACCTCAAACTATGTTGAAAATACACATTATTTCCATCCCTATATCATCAAACCTTGGGGGGCCAGCAGTGGTCCCCTCCCTGTAATACAATCACAAACTTGACACAACCTAGTGATTACCCTGGTGCTTCCTCACCCTACTTCTAACACCCATTTACTTTTTAAATCTATCCTATTCTCCTATTTAAGCCCAAACCTGCAAATTATTTTTGTAAAACATAATAGAGGAAATATTTTCTCCCTATTATTTTCTTTGGTCCTTCCCTTATTTGCTCATACAAGCTCATGAGGCTCAGGGTAGGAATATACTAAGCAGCAAACACTTGGACAGAATTCTCTCAGGGAAAGAAATCAAGGCAGTCCATGCAGGGGCGTAACTATAGAGGAAGCAGACCCTGCGGTTGCAGGGGGGCCCAGGAGTGTAGGGGGCCCAGTGAAACCCTAATTAATTAGCAATTTTAATATATCTTGGTAAAATAGGCCAACTTATAAATATTTTGGGGCATTAAATTGAATTTGCTATGGGGCCCAGTAACAACTAGTTACGCCACTGAGTCCATGTATATTTAGAAGTTGTTGTACAAGAACAAATGCCATGGAATGGTATGAGAATGTTGTGTGCTAAATACCTATGTAGAGATAAATGACTAGGGCACTAGTGCTGGGAGACCATAAGGGTTTTTTCCTGTAACATATAGTTATTGCTCAATAAAAATGTCCTTATTGTGTTTTCCTGCTAAGTGTGTAATACCATCACATTATTGTTTTTGGTTATTTTAAGCACAATCCCTGCAGTTATAAACAAATGAAATGCTGTGTTATCCCTTTTTCGCTGTAGCCAGCTTCTCTGTCTTTCACCTCAATCCTCCCTGAGCCTTGGATTGAGAGCAGTCTGGAAGAGAAACAGGGTCAGGTGTCCCAGACAGAAGAGAAGTACTGTTACAGACAGATATGTGAAACCCAAGATCTAGCTGCTTGGCTGAGCTCTGAAGGGCCATTTACTCCATGTTACACCTGGCTGGAGCTGCACCAAGATGCCTGCTGGGAGTCTTAAGGCTTCAGGTACCTGCAAAGTCCATGTACCTCTTTCTGCCTCCTGTTCTTGCATCTGTACCTAATGCACCAGTTAGAAACACTGCATGTTGGCATTATCAATGAATGAAGGGCACACTGATATGTGCAGTAGGGAGATAAGTAAAGTAAACCCTACAACACCCTGAAAAATAAGAGAGATTGCCATCTCAGCCTTGTTTGCAGGGTGCAACCAAACCCTTTAAAAAACGGTCTCCTGAAGTGCAAACTCTGTTCTAACTCTAAACAGGCATATCTGAAAGCCAATAAATATTCCATTGCATGAATGAAAGATGAAATGGTATCTCAGAGCAGATTTATAATTTATTTAATGCATCTACACTTACCCTGGGTGAGCCACCTGTTCGTCTGTTAAACTATCCTCCTGATTTACCTAAGGTCAATGGGAATGCATTGAATAATGGATCAAACACAGACTCAGTTGAACATTTCGGTGATAATTTATTACTACATGTCAGTAAAAGGCCAAATAGTTATATATATATATATATATATATATATATATATATATATATATATATATATATATATATTAATATACATTATAAACCAAAAATATAGGATGCTAGACCAAGCTAAGCCCAAAGTTTCTTGGAAAATAGTCCAGGAATATATGGACAAGATGTTAAGGCTGTTTTTTTTTTTGGAAAGGCTAAAACACTAGAGATCTCTGCAGATGGTGAGTACAACCATGAAATTAAAAGACATTTGTTTCTTTGTAGAAAAGCTATGACGAATCTGCAAAAAAATATTTAAAAAGCAGAGATTGTCAACAAAAATGGTCCTCCAAGTAGCAACACATGGCATGGTAAATGGGCCTATCATAAAGGCTGACTTCTGGGAAATTAACGATTTTGAAATGTGGTGTTGAAGAAAACAGTTGAGAGTTCCTTGGAATGCTAGAAAAACAGATCAAGTGATCAAGAAAATAAACCCAAATTGTAAATACTGATAGTTAAACTCTGGCGTCCCCAAACTTTATTACCCATGAGCAACATTAAGATATAAAAAGGGGAGCAATGCAAGCGTTAAATATCTTCCTGGTGGTGCAAAATAAGTGCTGTGATTGGTCATTTAGTAGTCAATATTTGGACTGTTAACCTACAGAAGACTCTGTTTGGCAGTACATGGTTTTTATGCAGCCGTAACTTGCTTCCAAGCCAAGAATTCAAAAATAAGCATCAGTTTTGAAGCCACTGAGAGCAACATCCAAAGGGTTAGTGAGAAACATGTTCCCCTAGTTAAACTAAAGCTTAATTCATTTGGTTACATCAGGGTAGCCATATCAAATTGTGGGAACCTCCACAACTGTCATGGTCATGTCATGGCCCCATGGCATTTTGAACCCCATAACTTGACCAGGCCTGTGCCAGTAGTCCTGCCTGTGAATCAGGACCCATAAGACTGTAAAAAGATTGCATGCAGAAGGACAACAGAGTCTGAATTGACAGAAATATGAGACCCCCCAAAAGGTTTGGATGGCGTACGATACTTCATAAATTTGCTATTTATTTTACACAGCTTCACACCATTTTTTCTGCGAGTTTCATTTTACACAGCATAAAAAAGGCCCCTTACTGCAACTTTTACTCAGTTCTCCTTCAAGCCCATCACAGCTTTGTAACATTTGATTGTATCACGGTATTTCAACGACGGCTTTTTGGGCCTCCACTTTGGGGCCGATTCACCAAGGGTCGAATATCGAGGGTTAATTAACCCTCGATATTCGACTGGGAATTAAAATCCTTCGACTTCGAATATCGAAGTCGAAGGATTTTAGCGCAAATAGTTTGATCCTTCGAACGAACTATTAAATCCTTCGAATCGAGCGATTCGAAGGATTTTAATCCAACGATCGAAGGATTATCCTTCGACCAAAAAAACGTAGGCAAGCCTATGGGGACCTTCCCCATAGGCTAACATTGAGTTCGGTAGGTTTTAGATGGCAAACTAGGGGGTCAAAGTTTTTTCTTAAAGAGACAATACTATGACTATCGAATAGTCAAATAGTCTAACGATTTTTAGTTTGAATCCTTCGATTCGAAGTCGTAGTCGAAGTCGAAGGTCAAAGTAGTCCATTCAATGGTCGAAGTAGCCCAAAAAACACTTAGAAATTTGAGTTTTTTTACTTCGAATCCTTCACTGGAAGTTAGTGAATTGGCCCCCTTGTGTCACAAGGCAAAACAACAAAGAAGCTATTACACATATTCTCACACAATAACAAATGAATGAATTAGTTTCAGTAAAAGGAAAACACACTGAAACATGAACTGAGGTTAGATATCTCTAGGATAATTGGATCACATCCAATCAAAGTGCATTTAAATAAAAGCTTTGCTGGAACAGACTAGTGCTAGTGTTGAAATAAATGGATTTGTAATGAAAAAGATCAAATAATAAGCCTACTAACAACCCTGAAATAATATATAATAATAAGTGATTTATTTTTGGAAAACGTATGCTGCCGAAGAATGCCAATGCAAAAATCACATTAAACTGCATTTTGCTATTGGATTATTGCATCATATAAGCCTTGGTCTAACCTGTGAACACCAAACCTTAACACTAGTGGCACACATAGCTTTGTGTTCTGTACTTACTGTCAGCAAGACATTTACCTGTCAGGGTACACAGGGAATGGATTGTGGACTTTTGGAAGACAGCAGATTCATGAGCACAAGCTGGAGAGACTCCCTTAGCTGGCCATAGACACAAAGAAATAATCAAAATCAAAGTTTCGTACGCTTTTTTGGCCCACGTGTGGATTGTCCTGACATGTTTCCTACAATGACGAATTTGACGATCGGTCATTTAATCGATGGGACAGGTTAGAAGATTTCTGAAGGCTAACGATAATTTCTCTGCATGTTTCAGTGGGTGACTGGCACTTCTATTTGTCGGACATAACTTTGCTATGATTGCTGTCACTGGCAAAGCATCGTCTGATTTGTTCTTTTACTACTTTATTTAATATGAATGGTTGGTGGCAAGTGGGAAGATTGGGACGTCTGACCGTTCATCGGATACAAGGGTAAAATCTATACGTCTACGGCCAGCTTTACTCAGTCTTGGACTAGACCACCACTATACCAGGAACCATCCCAGTGGGCTCAGATTTCAGTGGATCTTCCTAAACACCCAACCTTTTGCAGTATCTGCCTACACCATGGCCAATCCACATTTCTACCTTAAAACAAGCAGAACAAATAGAGGGAATGTCACTTGTGGTATCCCAAACCCAGAACAAACCCCAAGGTCCCGACCTCAGCTCACACTTCCACTTATAGCAGGAAAATAGACCTATGCTGGGAAATGAGTCAGTGCAGAGTAGGGGGTTTTATAGGAAGACTAATGACTTGCATTGATCACCTATGACCATATTGACAACAGGTGAAACAATCCATGCTTACTTGCAGTTACAAGGAGCCATAGGAGTGAACCATGGTCTTAGCTACCTGCTCACGGCAGGCAGAGCAGTGGTAATGTAGATAACACAGAAACACCAGGTCCCTGGTTCAACTCCAGGCTGGTTATTACAGGGAAAGACAGATGATAATAAGTGAAGAAAATAAAGAAAGTTAGAGAAGGAGATATAGGTGGCCCTGGGAATAGATTTAAGTTATTAGAAGGTCTGTGTCATTTTATAACTCCAGGTTGCTTCAAGGTATCATTAACTCAATACAAAGATCAAACATTGGTTGCCCCCATAGCTTCCCCAAGACATTTGTGGCAATACTACCCTCAAGGGATGGAACGTCTTAAAAGTACAGGCATCTTGCTTAAAAACAAATATGAAGACCATCACAACCACCTCTACGTGACACACCCCCAAAAACAGAAAGGATCCACTAAAGATACCAGTTTTTATTAGAACATTTGTTGCAATATAAATTTAAAGAAATCAAAATGTTGTTGAGCTCTTGTAGATGATTAAAAAGTGGGGTCTGCAATTTCTGGCACACCTGTTCTGGTGGGCTCTGGGCAAATGCCCATTTCTTTAAACAGCCCTGCAGACTTAACATCCACATAAAGATTCCTCAGACTTGTATTGAAGGGGAAAAGTTGGAATAAAATTCTCACACTTTCCCAGACAAAACTCTATCACACCAGTTTTTCTATCGTAATTAAAAGAATAAACTACACAATCTATGTATATTACATTTTGACTACATTTTGAGGCATATTCCACAGGTGCCCAGGTACTATATTATATGCATATTCGTTTTGTTTAAAGGGTAAGGCATTTTTGGTAGCTTAAGGTACAAAATGTCTCAATGTCTTATATATATTGATAATGGGTTGAGTGCAGAGGAATCTTGTATTTGTCTATATGTATTTTGTGATCACAGCCTCTTGCACAACTTTCCCTTGTTTGTTATAGTTTATACAGGATCAGTGACCAGCTCCATGTTGTAGCTCCCACCCTTCCCAGCTATAGTCAGGTGATCCCACTGGTGGCCAATAAAAGGGCAGCCAAGTTTGGGAGTTTTACTTTGAAAGCAGCTAGTAAGTTGCAGGTAAAACTTAGTCCCTTTGTAAAATGTATAATGAAGCAATAGAATTCTTAATGAATCAGATAAAATTGAGCCTAGGACTGGCCAGATATGGGATGACTTTGACGTAGTTGGCCAGCTTAAATATATTGCAATATATGGACAAACAATCCCTGTTTTGTTTAAAGGGTAAGGCATTTTTTAGTAGCTGTATGCACTAAATGTCTCAATGTCTTAAATATATTGATAATGGGTTGAGAGCAGAGGACTCTAGTATTTGTCTATACCTGTTTCCATTAAGCAATTCTTGCTTGTAATGATGTCATACTCATTGATGGAAATGATGTGTGCCATAGGTCCACTGATTCCCAATCACCAGAATGGGCAGCAGCTACTGATGGGAAGGGAAATTGGTCTCCTTAATTCTTGTTGATATAACCAATGTGATCAATTGTCCTAATTTCTCACCTTTCATGTTTGTCATGGCTACTCATTGTTGCAGTTTTGAAGCTTTGCATTGTCATAGGTACCATTTTCTCTCAACTAGGCCCACATTTCAATTTTGCTGCTGAATCGTCACTCATTATATGAATGTATGGTTCTATGTAGGCTTTCTAATGACGTTCCTGTCTTTTTCTTTCTTTATAATGAATAACACCAGAAAGTTAGGTGTGTGATATCCGCTACATAGAGAAAGCCGTGTTTGTTTTTCCAATTATAAAATAATGGAAGGCCTGTAGATCTGCATTATTTGTCGGTGCTTTATAAATAAATGATAGGATTCTGCAGACTTGTGCCAGAATGAGAGCATTTGTTTGGAAAAGACTGATCCTGGAGAAATAATTATAATAATAAATAAGTAATGCCTACAGAACAAATCATCATCTTCTGAAGGAGTAGATCTGTATAGCATAGTCCTAGTTAGCTGGATCCTTCCAACGTACTTGAATCTGGTTTTTCCATCAATAGAAAAGGGCAAGTTATTTTCCCTAAGCACCAATCTCAGATTGGGGGCTTTGGCCATGGATTAGTTCTTGTGTAAGGGGGTATCTAGCATGTGCGTGGGTGTTTATTTTTAGTTACATATTTCCATAATGGTGGCTGGGGAAAACAGATATTGACTTGACTGCTGCAGATAATTTGCAGTATTGATCTAGGGGAAGATAAAAAATTCCCAACAGCCCACATGTCAATTGAGGCTCAAGGGAGAGAAAATGCGTTCGTCGTTTTTGTTTTATCTTCCCAACTAACCATAGGATTCTCAATCTCAACCAATCAGGAAATACAAATAAGATCCTGATTTTCCCAAACTTGAATTTTTAAAAATTTAGCAATCAAAAAATTTCAAATGCTAAAATTTCACAGCAAAAGCCTTCTGTATAAGTCTTTCTTAATTTCTCGAATTCATAGAACAGAGGCGCCTGGCGTGTTTATACAAAGACACTGTTGTTTTTGCTCCCGTTCCATATTGCCTGATGAAGCAGGAAATGCCTGCGAAACACGTTGCAATACTGTTTTGTGAATAAACTATTATTGAAAATTACCACTTTCGTTGGTGTCTACTTGGAGGAGGTAAGTTCATTACTACCTCCTCTGAATTACCCATTGGGTTTTTAAGTGCTTTTAGCTATTTTTATCCTTTTGGCGCCTCTGTTTTGTCTTACTACTATATCGAGTCCACCCCGAGTGGAGGGGTATCATCCCCTTTTTCTTCTTCTACAGAGAGCGACGTTTTATTCCTGAGTGGGGTCAGGATAATCTCCCCACCTGCCTATACAGTGGTTGCCTATCGGTAACCCTGGTTTGTGAGTATTAACTTGTTTACTCTACCATTACTCCCTGTAAAAACATATTACACTATTGGGGCTCTTGGTGTTCCTTTTTGTCAACGAGATTGTGATTGAGTCTGCCTCCACTAATTAATGCTACTGAGTTGATCCAATTTTACTTTTTTGTTCTGTAAATATACTAGGGAAGGAGGAAAAAAAAACAGCAAAAAAACGGATTGAGTTTACACATAATTTTGTCTGAATTTATTTAAAAAAAAAACATTTAATTGAAAATGGATGAAAAAAGGCTTTGTTCAAACGACAACCACTTGTGTTAATGCTATCTTTCCTTGCTGAGGCCACACCAGCCAGCCCAATATAATACTTTCAAACCGAGGGATAGGATGAAGTACACACATTCGCAAGCTCTGCTGCAAAATACTTTTATTGATCACAACATGTTTCGGATCAACATGGATCCTTTATCAAGTGTTAAATTGAAAATGGATAACTTGCCCTCCCCTGTATCTGTTTAATTCTTCTGCAGTTTAATTAAAATAATTAAGACCCTGAGAACCAGATATGGTGCAAATCCCACTTTTAAGATTTTTAAAGTGCAATTGCGATATTTTGATACATCGGTCAGTACCACTGCTTTTTCCTGTACAGCTGATCTCCCCCGCCAAATAATCATTTGCAATATGCAGAAAAACTCTAAATCAGAGGCATTTATATGCACCATGCATTTCCTTGGTTTGCAAAATACAGCTTATGGTCTGATGTTTTCAGCTATGATGCTTTTAGCTTCCATTGACATACTTTCCTAAAATATATTATTATACTAAAAATAACACTAGCCTAGAGGGTTCATTCCTCTTTTGCTTCTTAAGCATTTCTGTTTCTACCCATGTGCATGGCCAAAACAACTGCCAAACAAATCCTTAAATACCCATGTTAGCAGTGACGAACATCACATAACACGTGCCTCAAAATGAGTTCCAGGTAATACTTTCAGCTTCTCCCTGATAATGGGACAATGTGGCTTCTTGTCAAATTCTATCCAATGATATTGATTTGTTTGTTTATTTTTATCATAGAACCATCATGGCATTGCAAATGCCATTCGATTAAGGCAGTTTAACAAGTTCGTCTTTCCGATGTTAAATAACACTAACTGCTAGTTTAGCTTCCCAAAGAGAAAATACTTGAATCTAGCATAATTTTACTTACAATTTCATAAAATGTTAATATATATTTTGAGAACTGTGAAACACCAAACAGATGTTGATCCCAAATCCCACCATTAGTAATGGTAGTAATTTCTGTGTATTGTTTAGGGATGCACCGAATCAAGGATTCGGTTTGGGATTCGGCATTTTTCAGCAGGATTCGTATTCGGCCGAATCCTTCTTCCCAACCGAACCGAATCCGAATCAATTTGCATATGCAAATTAGGAGCGGGGAGGGAAAACACATGACATTTGTCAGAAAACAAGGAAGTAAAAAATGGTTTCCACTTCCCATATGCAAATTAGGGTTCGGATTCGGTTCGGTATTCGGCCGAATCTTTAGCAAAGGATTCGGGGGTTCGGCCAAATCCAAAATAGTGGATTCGGTACATCCCTAGTTTCGTTGGCAAAAAATCGGCTGCATAAACGTGCATAAACATTGTAGCGCGTCAAAATTATTTGTACGCCCGTTGACTTTAATGCATTTGGCCAAAATAGGCGCGCGTAATAACAATTGTCGTGAGAGCCGAAATTGTCTAAATAATTTTGACGCCCATTGACTTTAATGCGTTTCACGAATTCTTCATGACAAATTCACTGATCACTATTCACCATTACTGTTCCAGAGAGATATTTTAAACAGCATATATGCCCTTATCCCCTCATCCCATTCCAACTGTTCTTTAGAATTGGCCCTATTGTATTAGGACCCTGTGAGAATTTTCACAATTTAGGAACTTCTGCCAATGACTTCCTAGACCAGGAGTGTCCATACTTTACTTATGTCTGGTCTACTTTTAGTGATGTTGTCCCATTATGATCTACATCCATAATATCATTGTTAGCATTTTGGATTACTTAAATATTATATTGATTTATGGGTTGTAATATTGCTATATTTAAGAATTTTATTATGTATTATGTACAGTATTATATTATTATGATATTATTGTAGTTTTATTATTATTATTATAATAATAATCATTTATTATTAGTAACTATTTCTTATGTAATCTCAACAGAATAAATATCTGAATTAAACAGAAGGGTGATTTAGACAGATCTCAAGACTAGACAGTGTATTGAAAGCTATTGATCACCAATTAATATTCTACTGGTAGATCCCGATCTACGTTTTGGGCACCCCTGTCCTCGACCCTAGGTACCTGCAGATCTGGCTTGTGTTTAATTGTCTAAATGTAGGGTCAGGTATGAAACCCTCACTACCTACCAAATGGTCAGTAGATATCATGTGTTGGTGAGACACCAAAGATGGAAAGGCTTTGTGCACATTACGACCACAACAGCAGTTATGGATGGAGTCCTTGCAGGGCCGGAAATAGGGGTAGGCAGAAGAGGCACCTGCCTAGGGTGCAACAATGTGGGGACAATAGGCAGGTGCCTATTCAATGGTCTTCCTAGTCTGGATTTGCTCCCCTCCCACCTCACTCTGCCCTTCCTACCTCCCTCCCCTCTGATGCTCCCCGCTACCTCCCACCCCTGCCCTTCCTTCCTCCCCTTTGTTGCTCTCCCCCTCCTAGGACACCTGGTTGGCTAGGCCTGGCCCTGAGTCATTGTGTAAATTGACACTATTTATTAAAGATACTTGTGTTTAAAGATGCTCTTTGAACTTCCTCAAAGTTGTGTTTCACCCAATGTGTCTACCCCACCTCCTGTTCCAAGTGAAGCACAACTGCATCTATTAATGCAGGGGGTGGTGAATGAGTACTAAGGGGTGCAGACTTGCACTTGCACCCGGGGAAAGAAAAGTTACCTCTACAGTATTTATGGGCCTCATTGTCATAATCTCAATGAAGGGCCTTTAAATGTTGTTGCCTTCATTTTCGATATCTTGATAAAGATATGAACTCTTAATTCACAGTAAAACCCTTTACCTAGACTAGATACATTTCCACTGAATAAACATTATAAAGCAAAATGTAATTTAAGAAAAAAGTCAACGTATTTGTAGCTGTTTTCTTAATGTCAAGTCAACAAAGGTCTTGGTTTCAGTACACCATGTGATGGCTCGGTGGAAAGGGGTTTATTTGTTCGTCTCTTCTAGGCTGAGTTGTGTCGTCCTGATAAATCTTTCATTGTGAGCAAATTATTCCATCAGGCAAGTTTTGTAAGGAAAGCAGATCCAAGAACACATTCAATCAAGATGACAGTCACCACTGAGAAATGTCTCAAGGTAAAAACTATTCAGTGTTTTATCCTCTGCATTTGTTTGCGATCATAAATCATGCATTGATTCTAGCCGAGCTGGGAGGTTTGCACATATTTACCAACAGTTGGAAAGTTTATATCAGGGCAGTCAAACTTGCTGGGGAACCTTTGTTGAAAAGTGCAAAGTCCTACCTCTGCAGATCGGTCATTGGCTGACAGTTGATGCCAGTTCACGGTGAGGTTTCCCTTGATGCTTATGGAGTGATATAGGATAGAATGACTTCTTGACCAGAGTAGTACAACTAGAATGGACTTTTCACACTAAGACATTTGTGGAGTATGGGGTTACTGCAGCCTTTGTTATTAGTCCCTAGGTTGGTGGCTGCTGATGGTTCAACATCTACAGGGTTATAAATTGGCCATAACTGACAAGAAGGCTGATGGAATCTTGATTGATGTGTATGTTCCTAAGATGTTGTGCATGGAGGGGCCCAAAGATATTTTACTATTGAACATTAAAAATCACAGTCGCAGGTGCCACTCAAATGAATGTATTTGTCATATAGACACACTCTTGCACTTCTGTATAGTTGCACCATGGGCCATTGCATCCATATTGTCCCTTCTGATAAAACACACACCTATTAATGTGGGGAAATCCTGGTCCATAATGGGGTGTAATCCCAGGGTTCCCACAGACGGCTGTAAAAAACATTCTTTAAATACCGAGAGCCAGAAATTATGTTATCCCCGCAATTTTGCCTGTAACGTGTGCCCGTCAACATGCACACAACCAATTGAGTTTGTTTTGATGATATGGGATGCACTTGCAAATCCACACGCACCAGCAATAACTGGAATTGTGGGGGAAACACAGCATTGTGTTTCTTCCGTAGTGATTTTTAATTTTGATGGGGTGTTGTGATAATAGTTATAACATTCAAGCTACTTCTAGAAATCCATAGTAACCAATCATCCGGTAGCATTACCTGCCCATGAAAGGAAATGTGTTGAGTTGCTGATATATGAAGACAGGAGCTCAGATGCAGTGCAGTTGACAGTAGCTTCCTTGCTTTCATTTTCCAGCTAGCAGACTGTTCAACGCTAAGGTGGCCATACACGGCAAATTTAAGATACCAATTCTGCAGACTGAGTGGCAGATTTACTAAAGGGCGAATTGTCGCCAGCGACCGATTCGCACACTTCGCCAGGTGCAAATACGCTACGAATACGCTAATTCACTAAAATGCATCCTGGTAGTCGAAAGCTGACGACTTTTCGCTAGCGCTACTTCGGCTGTGCGAGCATTTCATAGCGAAGATGAGCTAGCAATCATTTGTTCCTATGCAACTTTCGCTAATGATCTTGCGATAAGATCAATTTGCATAGGGTGGGAAATTTAAAGTTGTATGGACGTCTTTATTATAAATGTTGCTGCAAATGGTTTAAGTTACCGATTTATATTACACAAGTCCAGGGAACCTTAATAAAGACAAGAGAGTTAATATAATGCCCTACACATGAGCCCACTGTAAAATGAATGTTCCCTATGTTTGGAGAAAACCGGTTACCCGGTTAAGTTAGGAATCCCGTTTAAAAAAGGAAAACTCGCCAACGTTTTTTTGGACTTTTAATGCATTTTCAGCGCACAGGATATGATGTAAGTGAAAGAAGATTGACAGCACCGATTCGGACCTAAGCGCCGCCTGAGGCGGCTCCTGCAATGCCGCCCCCCCTCGCCGACTTACTTGTCGGGAGGGGAGGCAGGAACACTAATGCGGAGAGCGCAATTGCGCTCTCTCGCATTAGTAAAGCCGAATTTCTGGTTTAAAAACCGGAAATTCGGCTCTTAAAGGTGCAGGGGCGGCTTTTTGCCGCCCCTGGAAACCGCTTCGGCGTTGCCGCCTGAGGCGAGCGTCTCAGCTCGCCTCATTGGCGGCACGCCCCTGAAGATTGAGGAAGATCTAGCTGCTTTTTAGCACTTTGCCTGGTCTGAGGTGGTGAATTTGAGGAGTAACATCCGATCGTCAGAGCGAAAAGTCGCCTGACGATAGAGTGTGAATGACTGTTAGCTACAGTCCCGTTCGCTAGCGAATTGGCGCATGTGCCTGTTAGTGAATTGGCGATGTCCCTGCGGGTGGCAACACTGGTGAAGAGTCGCTAGCGTTACCCACTTCGATCTTTAGTAAACTGCCCCTGAGTTGGAAGCTTATCCTTCCGGACTGACATGTGGCCTAAAAGCGGCCAGATATCAATGGCGCAAATTTAAAAATTTCTTTGGGATGAGAACTGCATTAGCTCATAACCTGCATTCCTGTTGTTGTGATCTGATTGTTTGGCCACATGATCAAATCAGCCTTATATTGACCACCTCAAGGTGAGGTTTGCAGACCTACAAACAAGCAGATTGTTTACTGTATGGCCAGCTTTAATTGAAGATTGATTGCCAATCGAAAACGCAGCTTAGCTCCTATCAGGGTAATGTAATAAAAGGCACAAATGTTGGCCAGGATAGCAACCATTCAGATCCTTGCTTGACCAGTAAATGCTGTCAGATGATTGGTTGCTATGAGTACTTGTTTATACAGCATCCACAGAGACTCTTGAATAGATGTGTAATTTTTTTACGCTTCTTTATCCTTAACAAAAATCCAGGTCCTCTCAGCATCTGAATAGACTCTATTTGGCGTATATTTTCAGAACATGCATGTCCCTTTATGAGAAAGAGATGCGAGTGATTATTTACTATTTTGCAAGAGATGCTGAGTTGCCGCAAGGAGAAGCGGCATCTGAATTTCTTTGATATTCCAGCAATTTTGACCTGCAGTCTGGAAATCTAAAAATAGTTCTGTCTCTTCGGAGTCACGGGCGAACGCCGCTCAATACTCCCATATGCACAGCTTCTCCGCTAACGGCCACACACATTCACTTTCTATCGGTTTCCCATCAATCCGATCAAATAATCCTCTGGGGTTTTCTCCTTTTGCTAAACGCTTCATGCTGCCGCGGGCGAGGCTCTGTGATTTTTCACGGTGGAAGCAAAATAGGGGGAGATCTGCAAATCATGGGCAGGAGAAAAAGCTATAAAGTAAAAAAAATGAGAAAAAAGTTGATCTTTACCATTTATGAAATATATGAAAAACAGATGCACAGTGTGACTAAACTTTAGTTATTATTCTTTATTTATATATAGAGAACTGCAATGTTCAGGGGCAGTGCCGGAACTAGGGGTAAGTAGAAGAGGCACCTGCAAGGGGTTGAGGGACAATGGGTAGTTAACTTGTGAAAAGTATTTTGCCTACACCTCGTCCATCATTTTCCATGACGCAGACAGATAAATGAGCCCTTACATTTTTAGCACATGGTGCTGAATGCAGCTCTCGCGTGCAAGGGAGCCTTTCATTTAAAGGATAAGTAAACCTTTAAAATAAGTGAATGTAAGATTGATGAGGGGGCTATTCTTAGCACTTTTGTCATTTATATTCATTATTTATTTTCTTTTTATTCCACGATATTAAGGGATACATGTACTGTTAATATGAATGAATTTTGTTCCAACAGCGCCACCTGCTGGTCAGTTTCTGACCAGTCTGACCACCAAGTAGTCAAGGAAGTTGTCAGGAGAAAGAAAGAGGCTGCTCTGATGTTCTTCTGCTTAGGAAAACAATTAGAAACCTTTCTCACATCTTTCCTAAGCAGAAGAACATCAGAGCAGCCTCTTTCTTTCTCCTGACAACTTCCTTGACTACTTGGTGGTCAGACTGGTGGGAAACTGACCAGCAGGTGGTGCTGTTGGAACAAAATTCATTCATATTAACAGTACATGTATCCTTTAATATCGTGGAATAAAAATAAAATAAATAATGAATGTACATTGCAAAAATGCTTAGAATAGCCCCCTCATCAATTTTACATTCACTTATTTTAAAGGTTTAATTATCCTTTAAGAGATAAATGTTGGTTCCCAATGCAATTTACCCATACCCTATTCAAACAACAACTAAGCCACTTCCCAATATATATATTGGACTTACTGCTGGTTCACACTATTGAAGCTAAATATATTTGGAATGATGAGGTGAAGTTCCCTTTTAATGTAAAAGATGAAGGTTGAGCAATTGGGACAAAGTCTTTATCAAATTCTAAAATCAAAAAGACATGCAGCTATTCTGCAGAAATTCCACCGGCCAATGACAACATCAAATCGGACAGTTTGAGGAACGTCACCACCTTCCTTGACTGTCCTCACTGACCAACCGAAGTAAGGGCAGCCATTTATTCCAGGGATTTAGCATCACATTGAATTAATAGAGAGGCCTCATCATCCCACTAAGAGCTGAGTTCACATCTTGAGCAAGAAAATATTCAGGTCAGGTTAAAGGATCCACGGCTGAGATACCAAGTTGAATGATGATGATGGGATGCAGCGTCCATCGTCACATCTCACTTCATCCCGGGTCATGAGCAGATCTGTTATTACAATGAGGTGAGGAACATCAGACTCGTTGGGCAAAAACTTGTTCAAGCCTATGATTAAGTGTCCCTTGTGACACAAAACGCTTAAGGCAAGAGATGATTGTATAAATAAAGTATCCACTTTTTATCTACAAAACTTTAGTCTGGTCTATACGTGAGTTACCAATGTGCCCTGCACCAACATTTATTCTTTGCGAAAATTTGTTGGGCCCCGGCCTCAACATAACACTCAGATATAAAGACAGTCAGAGAGAAATATAGAGATAGATAGATAGATAGATAGACAGACGGACGGACGGACGGACGGATAAGATAGATAAGATAGATAAGATAGACGGAAGGACGGACAGACAGACGATGATAGATAGATAGATAGATAGATAGATAGATAGATAGATAGATAGATAGATAATTCATAGATAGATAGATAGATAGATAGATAGATAGATAGATAGATAGATAGATAGATAATTCATAGATAGATAGATAGATAGATAGATAGATAGATAGATAGATAGATGATAGAGATAGGTGAGAGGCCTTAGATGATAGATAAATATGATAAAGAGATAGATATGATTTATGAGACAAAATATGAATTATGAGAAGTCCCCAAGACCAAAGGTCAAAATAGAGATATAGACAGATAAATGATAGACAGACAGACAGGAACTGGGTCTTTCTTCCCATAATCCACATCCATCAAATAAAACTGAATGTCGACTCGACAAATCCTTTTGTGCCTTGGCAGTTAAACCCATTCTGTGCCATTCTTCATTCTGGAACTGGAACGAGTACAGACTATGACACTTTGGAAATACTGGATCAATACTTCAAAGTGTGTGACCTAACTAGTTGAACAGTATGTTAATTATAGAGCAGCACTAAGCAGCCCTGGCTCGACAATAACACACACATGTACTGCTGCCACAGATGCCCCACTCTTGAGTGAAAATTGCGGGTGCTACTGGCTGCTCCGTCAGCTGCTTGTGTCTGGATGTCATTCTTGCTCCTGCGAAGCAGAAACCAAAAGGCATAAATCTAATTTGCCAGTGCAAATATGAAGCCCATTTAATAAACAACAAGAACTGAGATCTGTTTAGTCTCTCCCCTTCTGAAACAGGGAACAAAAAGGGCAGTTAAAATCTTCCTTGTAATTCTCTGTCTGTGGTTGAGGATGGAAGGTTAATCTATTCTGTAACTTCTGATGAACAGCAAATACATTAAGCCTGTGTCACAGGGCACGGACTGTAAATAAATCACCTTGATGTTTGCTGAACAGGAGATTTGTATCCTCGTCAACACATCAAATCACTTGGCAACTGCCATTGAGATGTTCATGCCATATCGGGAGGGACCCACCAAATTCTCTTTATGGGACATAGATTGCAGTAGATTGCACCTATTTCACTGTAGTCAAGCACTTTACCACGTGGCAGTTGTTCTACCAGTTCTACCAATTCCTGAGAAGACTCTTGGGTTCCATTCCAAAATCAGGCAGAAAAAAGGCTACAGCAATAAAAACTTCTACCTGCTAAGGGTGTTGAGTAACTCCTTCTGCAGGATTTTGTGTCACAGTGTCCATCCAAAATAAAATACTGAGGTGTGGTTTCTAAGGCTCTGCTGGGATTTGAGCTGGGAAACTCCTGGTTCAGCAGTAAGCCACTGGGCCAGAACAGCAGCCAGCAGGGACCTGGTGAATATACTTACATGCCGTTTCCCAGCAGCCTTATTTGAGGTCAATCAATTAGAGCTGGATACAAGCTTTTTCCTTGTCTCACTTCCATGAGTTGGCTGACCTCTAGCTCTCATCTTGCCTTGGTTCTCCCTTAGTCCTGCCTCTAGGGCTGCTCCATCCTGTGCCGTCTTGTCTCTGGGGCCACTAATTCTTGCACATGCCTGTCTCTAGGGCCACTCCATCCCATTCCAGCCTTTCCTGTCTCTGGGGTGCTCTGTCCTGTTGTGTCGCAGTCCTGTCTCTAGGGCCATACCGTCTCACTACTTCCTATGTCATGTCTCTCGGCCTCCTCTGTCCTGATCCTGCCTGCCCTGTCTCTAGGGTGCCCTTTCCTGTTTCTACCTCAGTTCTGTCTCTAGGGCCTTTCATCTTGCTCCCGCCTCTGTCCTATCTATAGGGCCTTTCCATCCTGCTTCTACCTCAGTCCTGTCTCTAGGGATGCTTCGTCCTGCCCTGCTTCAGTCCTGTATCAATAGCCATTCCTTCTTTCTCCTGCCGTTGTCATGTCTCCAGAGCCATGCTGTCATGCTCCTGCTTCCATCCTTTCTCTATGGGCCTTTCTTCTTTCTCCTGCTTCCACTTTGTTTCTATGGCAGCTCTGTCATGCTCCTGCCTCCATCCTGTCTCTAGGGTCACTCAGTCTTGCTCCTGGCTCTGAACTGTCTCTAGGGCCACTCCTGTGCTCCTGTCGCCATCTTGTCTCTAGGTTCGATATATATCCCACTCCTGCCTTTCCTGTCTCTAGGGCGACTCCATCCACGCTCCTCCTCCTTCCTCCATCCTTTCTCTAGGGTCACTCCGTCTTGCTCCTGGCTCTGTCCTGTCTCTAGGGCCACTCCTGAGCTCCTGCCACCATGCTTTCTCTAGGGTCGCTTTGTACCGCTCCTGCCTTTCCTGTCTCCAGGACCACTCCATCCTGCTTCTGTGTCAGTCCTGTCTTTAGGGCCCCTCCATCATGCTTCAGCTTGTCCTGCTTGTAGGGCCCCTCTGTCCTGCTCCTTCTTCATGTCTGCCTCTAAGTCTCTCGGTTCCAGCACCTGTCTCTCCTGTCTCTAGGGCCACTCTGGTATATTTTAAATATACCCACCCACAATATAGCACTTTTTGGTCACCAAATTTCACCAAAGTACCTGTTCCACCCCCTAATAAAAAAAACAAGGATTATATTTATATTTTGTTATGCAAGGGCCCATGCCCTGTCTGTTTACTTGTGCCTTCATATAATTCTTACATTTATTGAAGATAGAGTAACAGCATAACAGGAATAACACACTGTGAAATCCAGGTGAAGAAGTGTAGAAATAAATACATTTTCAGGGTTATGTCTCAAATATCAACTCTTCTTTATGTCTAGGGTATTACTATTTTCAGATATGGCCTTGAAATATCTGACCACCAGGATAATGCACTGTGCATTCCTATCTATAAACGCCATGCCTCAGTATTACTTTCACACGAAAACATACTTAAAAATAAAACTACAATAAATATATATATATATATATATATATATATATATTATATATATATATATATATATATATATATATATATATATATTCTGCTGTTTTGTGCCCCTGGATGAGAGTGTGAATCTTTGCCTCGGTACAAGATATGCACTTGGCAGCTGAGTGATGAGGGTTTGGACTCCTCCTCCTGAGCATTAAAGTAGGTTATGGTGGGTTTAAAAGTGATTAAAGGCTCTCCACTCTACATCATTCAGGAAGAAAAGGAAAAACAAAGCAGATCTTACATGTTTATTCATAGACAAGATCCAGAATTTCCCACAGGACCAGAGAAAGGTGGAGTTATAGGATTTACTGGTGGAAATAAGCAAATATCACCTTTAGTATTTTTGACCTCCTATTGGAGGAACTACTAGAACCACAACTAGATAAAGTTCAACATTTATAGAGTCATAATGCCAACTATCAGACAACTGTTCCAATCTTATTAGATCTCATTAATAGAAGATATGGATTTGGCTTCGGCAGTTGTATCATTTACAGAGGCCTATGCTATGGCAAAGAAACAATGTAGTCTACCCAGTGATTAAAAGCTCTCTAATGTATAGTATATTGTACAGCAGGAACCATGTTAAATCAATAAATCACATATATCTAAGAACCAGATTACCACCCCAACAGTAGAAAATAAGGCATTTTAAATTGCGATTGACAAAGACTGTATACTTAGGTGTGCATTTGTTAAATAGAACCTGCAAACAGCAAGATAAGGCAAGTTTTAGCGTAGAGTGGGTCCAGCGGGGGGGGGCGGTGCTGGACACACCCAGTCGTGGTTTGTTTTCAATCTAATTTGTAGACTGTGCAGGTAGGGTGGCCAACTTTTCCCATCCAAAAAATGGGTGGGGCATTACTGTGACATCACTGGTGTGACCATTACATTGTGGACGTTTTGGGGATATCACAGGGTCAGAACTATAATGGTGATTGGCTAATCACCACATCAATCCTAGAGGAGTCTTAGTGGAGGCATTCCTTCTGAAACCTGGGTTGTCTGGGTCAAAACCGGACAGGCGGCAACTTTAAGTGGGATAAATGTAGGTTTGGAATCAGGCCATCTTTTGCTTGTTGAAGGGCGTATGATCAAGAGCTCCTTAACTTGGCTCAGCTCTGGCTACCACCATTTTTTAGCAAAAAGCAATACTGTTTCCCCCCAAATGGAGTACAAGCTCTTTCAACCTGCATCTCCAATGGATGGGGAAACAATTCCCCCTAGAGGAGTCATAAGGAAGGCATCCCTGGGTTGCCCGGGTCAAAACCAAACAGACGGCGACTTTAAGTGGGATAAATGTAGGTTTGGAATCAGGCCATCTTTTGCTTGTTAAAGGGCGTATGATCAAGATCTCATTGACTTGGCCCAGCTGTGGTTACCACCATTTTTTTTATCAAAAAGCAGTACTATTTCCCCCCAAATGGAGTACAAACTCTTTCAACTTGCATCTCCAATGGATGGGGAAACAATTCCCCCTAGAGGAGTATAAGGAAGGCATCCCTGGATTGTCCGGGTCAAAACCAAACAGAAGGCAACTTTAAGTGGGATAAATGTAGGTTTGGAATCAGGCCATCTTTTGCTAGTTGAAGGGCATATGATCAAGATCTCATTGACTTGGCCCAGCTGTAGCTACCACCATTTTTTAGCAAAAAGCAATACTGTTTCCCCCCAAATGGAGTACAAGCTCTTTCAACCCGCATCTCCAATGTATGGGGGAAACAATTCCCCCCCAAAGGTGCCCTTTCAGTCAATACAGTACTACTGTGTAGGGATCAGCAATTTGACTCCCATGCATTTAGCATGAAGAAAAAAAGATTAAAAAATGCTTAAGCCTTTTACACATACTCTTATGTGCGTTTGAATAAAGCCGAGAAATTTTTAAATTAGCGATCTTCGCCAATCCCTGGTACAGCGCAATGTCGGACAACATGTAACATTATTATTTGCAGGTATTAGCTTTTCCTTTCCAATACCAGCCATGGAATTATGTTATCCCTTGTACAAACACACTTGAAATTGCATCTCACCGCGAGTATCAGACATGTTCATTTATTGATTTATTTGGTTAAAGGCCATTCCATCGCTTGCTCATTAATTCATCTTTATGATCGGGCTGCGTCTTTATCTGCAAACTCAATGGCTTGGGAGAGGATCAAGATATATGCGCCAGATTAGTCTTTTTAAAGTGGAAACAACGTTAGATTTGGTGCTCAATTTATTTGAGTAACATCCAATGTACATTAATACATGTTCAATTGAATTGAAAGATTTTGTTTTGTGACCAAGTTAAACTGAGCAAAGTATTGGCGGGATATACAGTTCCTATAAATAATATATATTCTATATATATATATATATATATATATATATATATATATATATATATATATATATATGTATGTATATATATATATATATATATATGTATATATATATATATATATATATATATATATATATATATATATATATATATACAGTATACACACAATATTAATTTTTTGAGAAGCTGGAAAGAATCTGCAAGGTTAGGTTTATATGTACAAGTTCATCTCCTGGATCAGACCTCAGGGTATTTGGAACGCAGTAAAGCAGTTAATAGGTTCTGTTGAGAAGTGGTACAGTCAGAATTGCTTATAGATATTTGCTGTAGGCTGTAATACAGGTACGTGAAGCCATATACACTGACCTAGATTTATTAAACCAAAATAACTTCTTTGGTGAGATAACCTCCACAAAAAAAGAACATTGTGCGTGCGTATTTGGTTTCAGGGAATAAATATATACTATTTAATATAAGTCTTGGAGAGAAAACTTTACATTCTTAGGGCTCAAGAGATAAATACAAGGCTCTGTTTTGTTTTGGTCTGAAAATGTTCTATTTTCAGGACAGGGCACAAATTGCAAAGAACATGCCCGTTATGTATATGTAGAACCTTTTAGAAAACAGCCTGCTTACTCCTAGTAGAGCATCTTCTGAGGCCCTCGCTGTACTGCTGGAGGAACAGTTAACCACATAAAGCTGATCTTTCAAATCAAGTTGGGCACCAATCTTCATTGACTGGATGACATATGTAGGGACCCATAGGGTTAATGTGCCCCTATGGCTTTAAATCCCTGCATTTCCTTATTTCCCTAGTTGCTGGGCAGATGTGATGTATCTAGTTTAGAATTTACATATCCCAGTTATTGGCCAAGAGGCTTTATGGTCCCTTCCTGCTACACTTTAATATAGTGGTTGGAAACGGGTGGATCTTCCTATTTGGCTCCTGGTGTCCTACCCATCTGGATGTTCCCACTAAGCCTGGGTACACCAAGGCCCAGTAAAGCCATAGAGGTACCTGAACCTCTAGTGTTAAGTGGGGGAGTAGGGACCCCCTGAATGAGACCAGCTAGTGACAGGATTAAGATCTGTTATAGACTCTTTTTGAGAGTAAGATAGTGAGGGGGGTTATAAAGAGCAGCTTTGTGCTCCATCAAGGATCTATAGCAGGGAGTAGCTTCCTAAGGCTCCTAGATTGGCTTTAGTGAAGGAACCACAGTGGATAGAGTGTTAGACTTAGATTCTTCTCCACGACCACTCCGCTGGGTGGGATCCGAACCACTTTTGAGGTATTTCTGCTTTACTACCTTAACAACATCCGCAGGGTGCAGCTGTCTCATCAAACTGTCATAGCCTGCTGATTTCTATTAACCCCATTGGTCTAAATAGCCCAAAACTGTGTTACACATACAATATCTTGGTGGATGCTGTTTGATGATACAATCATAAACTATTTCGTATTTCCTTGAGCCACTTTAATTTCTTAGATGATACCCATTCAGTCACCTTGTATTTTTCACAACATGCCGGAGTTAGTAAGTAAGTACAGATCGGTGAACTAGCCCCAACACTAGGCAAAGTGAACAGTGGTTATGGAATCTCCTCTTCCTTGAGTCCCCTATATTGGTAGGTGACAACACAGGGTGCTATCCCTTAGTAGCCTCCTTGTTGGAGCCTCTGGCTTCTCTACTACCACCCTGATCCTGCATCTCACTCCTACAGCTAGCTATTACACAACTTCCCTGACACTTACTTTTACCGAGGCCTACATCCACCTCAGGCTCTCCAGTATACACCACCTCTTTCAACAAGTGAGGACCAAGGACTTTTTAAACACTAAGTTACCCTGGCATTCGCTGGCCAAATACTGACCTACCAAGGGTCATGCTCCCCCTCCAACTGTAATACAGGCCCAACACTAAAACCATCCTGTGGACTATCTACTGTACATGAAGGTTGGCAAAATCTTTATCCCTCTATAAATAATATAATTGATATAATGCTACTTGTATACAAACAAACATTTTAACTCACCCACATTTTTAGGAGTCTTCTCACCTGGTCACCAGTAAGTCAAGTCACCTGCTGTCAGTTTTTGTATTGGAATTTGTTTTTATCATCATAAAGTTATTTGAGCCTCTGAGCTTACGTAAGATGAAGAACTGTATTAAACCCCACACCTGGTAAATCCTCGGTGTCTATTGCCATATACAAGTGCCAATGAATACTGAGTGCTTCCCATACTTGTGGAACACAGCAGGTAATTTTCTGTATCCTTTGCTTAAAAAAATAAATAAATATATATCTATAATAACGGTTCCTATGCCTGAACTGGCTGTAAAGAATTCAATCATCCCCTACAGCTATCTTCAGAGAAATAAACAAGGTCAGACGTGATTGGCAGAAACCAGCAATGCAGTTCCAAAATTAAAAAAAAAGCAGCCTTGACATTCATTACTTGCTGATGACTGATTACTTACAGCCAACCTAATAGGGAAATAGAGAACAGCAAGTCAGCACTTGTGCCCCCCCCCCACCCAGAAATCCTCTGCTTGGTGTACAGGGAAACGGTGCAATGTATGAGATTCTTTATACAAATATAAGATGTTAGCTTTGCATCTGTATGAAGATTTGTTTCTTATTTAAAGTGAGGATATTCATGGCTGGTACATTTTGTTATAGAACCATACAATATTAACCAGAGGATTCCTGAATAAACTTCCATACAAACCTAATAAGTCCATGTCAAATAAAGGGCCGCCATATCCTAATTTGTTTATGTAGAATCAGTGGCATGACTTGAATGTACCAGACCCCATCTCAAAAATGTTTTTCAGCTGCACCTCCTAAGGCCCCATCCCCACCTGCTTGACTGCTGCCCACAGCGGTGGCGTAACTAGAGTGCACCTGGCACTGCGATCTCCAAACATTCATCTATCCGCCAACTCCCTGCCCTGCGTCCACTCTGCACTTGAGTCTTCCAGCCACCCGCAGGTAAGAGAGCAGTTGGGGGGTATTCTTTTCAGCTATAGAGGAAGCAGGTCCAAATCCAGTTATGGGAAGTGATAAGGAAACTTGTGGCCATCTTGCTTTTGAGAAACTCCAAGCTTAGCCAGACACCTTCATAGAAGCTTTAGGGGGGAAAAGTAAAAAAACAAAACAAAATCACATTACAAAATGCATTAGGAGTTTCACGCTTTCAGTTGACATATCCATAGAGTAAATAATGATAATAATAATAAAGACAGACAGACCAATTAAAACTAGACAAGTGGAGTAGGGTTCTCCAGTTCTAATTTGGCCCTCATTGTTATTGCTGTTGAACATGCTCGGGTTTAATAGTTGCACAGCAAATGGAGGGAGGGCTCCCAGTTCTAGTGGTTTTGGTCATCGGGTGGGTAAGTGTTGCGTTTTGAGCAGACAAAACTGACTTCTCTAGGTGAGATTTCCACATGCATTGGGTGCTAATACATTGGCACTGGTGATGTGCAGGCCAGGAATAACTCAAGCCACACCCGACCCTTACCTGAAAGACCTTAAACCACAACTGACCCTAACCCGCAAATCGCTGCTATTGTAGGACCCGCGCCCAACCCATACCAGCACCTTCTTACACTACTTCTGTGCTCACCTCTGGTTCCAAGACAGGGAATCTTCAGGGGGAAGTGGAGTCTATTTCCCCAGGTTGACCCGCACCCAGCAAGTGTGATTGTGCCAAAATAGAAGCAAATGTGCATACTGATGCCATTCATTCAATGTAATTGCATCCAAACTGCACTTCTGCCCGAAGCTCCATTGTGTCCCTACTGCCTCTTCTTGACTCAGGCTCAACTCCCCAAAAGCCACAATTCAGATGGAATTCTGGGAGTACATGCTGCATTATTTTAAAAAAAACACAATGCAAAGCATGGTGTCCCTAATTGCACTTTGTGATTTTGGGGGCTCTAGATGTTGGTCAAGGAGAAATGCCATCGTAGAAGCTTGGGATGCCACTGCTGAAATCCCGGCCAACCTTATTTTGAACCTCTGCTTGTAGGTGCCCAACTTTCTATTGCCATGAAAAGGGACAACAAAAATAGTCATCTTTAAGGATGGTTTACACGCCCTTTAACTTTATGACCTACAGCTCTCAGCAGCTACTGCATGGAGTTTGGAATGTATATGAATACTAAGGACCCACTTATTCTTACAACCTAAAAGTGGTTTCAATGACCAACAGATAAATAGAAAGATATAGAGAAGAGAAATTAATGATAAACATATTAATAGGGATATAAATCTCCCCAAACAACAAAAGGCAGGATTAAAAGGCAAATAAAAAAAAATAATTGCCTATACTAAAAGTTAAGTTCTATGTCAGCTGCCCTATAACTAGAAAGCAGCATCCCTCTGGCCATTTTTTTTTTGTTCCATAACATATAAAGCACTGCAGGCTGAATATTATGGGCATAGGGCCCTTTTAAACATTGGACACAAATCCCGTTTCTCCCCCTGCAGTTTCACTGTCAGTTCTGCAATGCTCCGAGCACTCTCAGTGCATAGCAGAGCTCCATTGCTTTATACACATTTATATTTGGCAGAAGAACAAGAAGACACAGGGAGAGCCATTTATGCTGGCAAAAAAAGCTAAGAAAATGCTTTCTTTCATTTGCTTTTATGCCTGGGAAGTTGTGGAATCTATTGGCACTGCTGTGATTAAGTGAAATTTACCCCATGCACCCAGAAGACAAATGCCTGTCAGTGTAAAAAAGGTTGCAGCTCCTTTAAGGCACAGGTGGAGTCATCCCTGAGAAGAGGACATGGATATCCACTGGCAATGTGCATATGCTCCAATAGAATAAGACAAATGAGCTCTGGATAAGAGGGGATATATAAGTGCCCATTGCTGACTTCAGAGATTAGCCTCCTCTCATCCTGACAGATGTACCATCCTCTCGCTAATGCTGCCTCATCCTCCTTCATACACCTCCTCACTTGTTTTCCCTACTCTCCCTCTATACGTGGCTACTGCTGGTGAGGCCTTACTGTCTGTCTGTTTTATCTTGGGGAGCCCTTGTTGTTTCTAAAACCACGTCCAAATGAGACAATCATTGTTGCTTAGTATTAGTTTAACCAAAGCTTTCTTTGTTATAGAGCACAGTATCCTTATCTGCAGATAATGCAAGTACTCCAGCAACTATGGACAAGCTTTCAAGGCCTGTGGCTCAATGATACCAAGGGATTCTACACAGAGAATTCTCTTTCTTCTCTGCAAACCTGACCCCATGTCCTATGTTCATGCTATTGGAGATGCAGGTATTCATCATGATCAATTAAAGGCCCTTTCTGTGCCTTATTACCTGGTTCATAAAACCTCATTTTTTGTTCCTGCTAACAGTACTGGATTGCCAGGGACCCACCAAAACAGCAACTGACATAGGATCCACTATCCAAAAATGGATCCTCTTCTCTCTATCCAACTTCTCCATTCCCTAATTTTCGTTCATATCCAATCCCCTGTTCTCAGTTGCTTTCATCTACATTTTTCTTTTGTCTCTTCATCTCTTTCGTGTTTTTCTCACATTCTATCATTTTCGCTATATTCTCAATGAGCAGCCCATCAGAGGAAGAAAAGTAAAATAAATATGGATTTATTCAGTACGAGCGAACAGATGCGGCCTTACACATTTCGTGTCAATGAACGCCAAATAAATCCACACTTATTTTATTTCTCTGCCTCTGATGGACTTCTCATTGAGTGCCTTCTCCAACGTACAAAGTTGATTCTGTTCCCTTAGCTGAAGGCTCATAGAAGAGTAGCTGGGCCTCCTTGTGACTTTTGGTGAGTTATAAATACAAGTTTATTTTGCCATCCTGTCCACCTTTCTTTATTTCCTTCACTATCATGTTTCGTTGCCTTTGCCTTCTTATTTCTTTCCTTCCTTCTCCCTCTTTCTCAGATTGGAAGAATAAAAAGGCAGTAGTATGTAAAAGAAGGTCACCAGGTTGAAAGAAGAGGTCCACTGAGATTTTCACTGGTTGACAGTCTGACCCTAACGCTAGTCTTCAAGCAAGAGAAATAAATCTATAAGGGTAAAAGTGCAGTCAAAGCATGATTAGAACAAACCTACTGTATGTGTTTCTGAAATCTGATATGTTGAAGTAAAAGCCCACGTTGCAAACTGTCCCACAGGGACCCATTCAGGAAATTCCATTGACCCAAGTAGCCCAGTTGTACTGGGAGCAGCATCATGGATCAGTTATGTTTCACAGATCATGGCCATGATGAGGTCTCTCTCGGGCTAATTAAATATTAGAAAACACCTATTCAACAACAAGAAAAATATAGTTATTGCTACATAGGAAACAGCTGTTTGCCCATGAAACCCTCACTTATTTGCAATGTAACTGAACATTAAGCATAATTGCTATCAGTACATTTCTGCTCTGCCAATAACTCATAGCATCAATAGGCAAACATCTGGTTTGACAATCTGGTAAAGCCTAGAAAAAATTAATATATTGATCTGTTACGCTCAAATATTATCACCCCAAGCAGAACCCATCAATGAATTATAAGGCCGAGGTCTTTAGTTACAGTAGTTCCCTACAGGCCTAGAGAGCAACCTCTTATCACTTTACTGCAAAACATTAAACTGGTCCCCAACAATTTACTGTCATTTGTTATGAATCAAACCACGGGCGACTGAATGGCACAAAAATAGAAGCTGAGGGACATAACATATTCCTCAGAATTGCCCTTTATTTATTTTTCTGAGAATTCTTTCCTGCAATTATATGTAATAAAAGGTTTTTTTCGTGCTCCCTGACTATTCAGGGAATTACAGGGCCCAGAGCTGGGTGCATTAGAGAGAATAAGAGATAACATTAAGGGCAAGGTGACTGTGAAACCCAGGTAAGAATGAGGTGTCAAGCAGACTCATTAATATACACGTAAGACTTATTTCTGCCGGTTGGAAGACATGCATATTAATGGCAAGGGGTATTATGCACGAAAGAAAAAGAATCTCATTATTTTGTTCATGTTATTTATTTTAGTATTTTTTTTCCATCAATTTCTGTATTTCATACTTTTCAGCACAGCCTCCATAACTTATATTTATTCCTGGTATTATTACCCCCTGCTAGCCTGCTGGTGTCTTTCCAATCATTATTGATCTTCTATCATCGATTGTTCTGTTGGCTAACTCGCTAATAACCTCTATATCCCCTGTAGCAGCCTTTGCTGTACTCAGAGCACTTACACTCCGTTGGGCTCCGTTTAAGTATAGAGAATGGGAATTGTATATGCATATTCATAGTTATCTTCTCTATTCTTGCAAAGTTGACCAATTCTGGTAGACCACTATTGGATGCCCTACCTAAATTTGGGCTTCACTGGGTTCTACCTACCAATGGTTTGGGACACAATATTCACCACTCTCTTTGGAGATACCATAAGCAAACCCATTCTTTGTTATATATACACCAAGAAGGGTCACCTGACCCTGCATGTCACATAAGAGAGTTTTAAAGAAAGGTGGGGTTTGTTGGAGCACTCCAAGGCTAAGTAAAAAAAAATCAAAATACAATGGAAGTGTAACTGATCTGGCCAAATTAGCTCCAAGCATTCAAAAAAGAGAGAAGGGATTGATCAATTTACATTCCCTGGTCCACTGTTGCATTAGTAATGTAGGGTTTTGGTAATTTCAGTTACAAAGTTATGATGATAAAATTGTTAAGCCACCATACCACATCAGGGCAGAGACATACGGTCAGATTCAGGGAGATTAGTTGCCCAACAAATCTCTTCTTCGGGGCAACTAATCTCCCTGAACTGCCTCACGGCGGCTAGAATCTAAATCGTTGACGGGATGCTTAGTTTTCCAAAGTTGCCCGCAGTTCCTCGTGTGGGCAACTTCGGAAAACGAAGTGCTCTGAGGGCCATCCCGTCGTCAATTTCCATTCTCGCCGGCAGGAAGGCATTTCGGGGAGATTAGTCGCACGGCGACTGATCTTCTCTTCTTCGGGGCGACTAATATCCTCGAACTGCCTCTTGCCGGCTAGAATCTAAAATGCTGGCGTGATGGCACTCAAGCGCTCCCTTTTTCAAAGTCGCCTGAAGTTTCCTCATGAGGCAACTTCAGAAAATGAAGCGTTCCGAGTGCCACCCCACTGGCGATTTCCATTCTAGCTGGCGGGAAGACAGAGGAGGCAGTTCGGGGAGATTAGCACCCCGAAGAAGAGGAGATTTGTTGCCGGGCGACTAATTTCCCTGAATCTGACAGTGTGTCTCTGCCCTCAAGGTAAACTCCAAACAGTGGTTGTAACTATTTATTTCCGGTCATATTTTCTAAAGATTGTCACCTCCCTGCATGGTGGCATCTCTTGGCATAAGTGCCTCCTGACCCCCTGACGTAAGAGAGTTTTAGACAGGATCCACAACATCATAGGATGGCTACCCTGTGTCTCCCACTATCTTCTACTTTAGAAGACCACTCACCCTGGCAGATAGGATCCTAACCCTACCTTCTGGTACTTATACTACAACATCGCTACATACTGTTGTCTCTTTCCAGATTCACTGTATTTACAGCACACAAAAGAGTATCACCGATCATTCTATTGTTATATTGTACTCGACCAGATCACATGTATAGGCACCCAGCCAGGATAAGTCAATCAGTGGTGATTGAGAGAAATATTGACTTTTAAAGATGTAGAGAGAGAGACTGCCAGTAAGAAGCAGATGGGAAACTTAGATTTCACTATGCAGGTCTGTTGGACAGATGGTAAGAGAAAAGAGCTTTAAACTTTTCTTGCTGAAAGAAAAATATAGCCTTTTCCTGAATTTGTGTATTCTCTTTAAAATACCATATGGGCAAGAAGTCTTTATATCATGCATTTACAGGCAGAGGAGGCTTTGTGGTGGAGCAAGCTCATCCCAGCGCAACATGATACCATTTTTTTCTATGCTCCATCTTTATGACGTACACCAAACCAGCAAGAGTTAGATGCAGTTCTACCTGTTTCATACAAATAACTACCCCAGCTGGTGGGGTGAAGGGTCTTTTTTTAATAAGACATAGATAGTGGTATTTTTCCCTGTAGCTAATATTTAATATACAGTCTAAAGGGCAACTCTCCACTTGTTTTGGTCTAATTTACCCTTGCAAGCATTCAGTGATTTAACTTTAACTATGCTTGGGGCCACAGTGTACCATGATATGCTTGTGGACTAACGTGTACTATGATATGCTTGGGTGCCATAGAAAGCATGGGCGTTACAGTGCGTCATAACATTCCTGGGGGCCAGTGAGGGCCATGAAATGCACATGGGCCAATGAAGAGAGGTGAGAGGCAGCATTTAAATGGCACTCAGCAGGAAAGACCCACCCTGCCCCAGAGGCTTCCAGCCAGCAAGACCCAGTCTATGATCCCTAGGGCTGGGGTATGTAGTTTATAAGACTAGTCCTTGGAAGATCAGTTGCAAACTGTCTCAAATTATCCCTACCTCCACCATAGCAAAAGTTAATTGAAAGCTGAACTACCCTTGTGAATACACCACTATTTATAGAGCTAGTGGTTGCAAGCACGAAACCATTAGAAAATAGGCCAAGTTTGTCAGTGGGGATGGGAATCCCTAGATCAGTTGGACAGTAACATATTGCAGACCCTGGCCACTCCAAAACCATTAAAGAAAAATTGGATTTTGCTGCTAAAGAGAGATATGGCTTGTTAGAAATACATTGGGTTACTATAGTAACCCTCCCAGAATGCAATATCCAGAGCTGGCAAATGGTAGGCAATTTGTGGCAAGACTCCATGTTTCATCTGTTATCGCTAATATTAGCAATTTACTGAGCTAGGAGGACAAGTGCATGAAATTGGTGCAGGGAGTTGAGTGCCTTTATTCCTATTATTAATATTGGGGTGTAATTAAAAGCCCCACAGGAGAGGAGAAGTGCACTCTCACCGCCTCAAGGCATTCGTTTAGCAGGTGGATGAAGGCTTGGCTGTGATTGAATCAGGGGATAATCCACCCAAAGTGAATTTAGAAGACTAAGCCTCCCCAAACCAACACCCATGAATTTTCTACAACAAACAAGTAGAGGGATTACCACGTGTTCTTGGGGAACTAAATATGGAACTGACACTGTATTTATCCTGACATTTTTCTAAAAAGGTACACATGGGGTACACAAAAAGGTACACATGAGGGAGGCTGGAGCGGTTGCTCCTTTTTTATCTTCGGTAGCACCACACCTTTAGCCTATGCTCCTTTTGGAATAATCATCAATATGGCCACCAATATGAGTTTGGAGCAATGCATGAGGCTTATTATACCTTGATTAGATACAAGTACATCTGGTCATATGTGGTCATATTTGGGCTGCCAACTGAACTAGTCTTGACTAAATTTGTATGTTACCAAAGCAATTACCTCTCCTGGAGCTTGGTTTGATATTTAATGGGAAGGCTGGTTGGTAGAGGATCACATCAGGCTTTAATATTCTAGAATTGGATTCTGATTGGAATAGCCTATGCCCTCTAACCATGGAAATACAAAAATACTGTAGCACACCGATCCAGTTTTATAATGCAAAAAGTGCTTTTATTGGCTCAAAGTATGGCCCGAAAGTTGCCAAACTTTGATGTCTACTTTGAGCCAATAAAAGCACTTTTTGCATTATAAAACTGGACCGATGTGCTAAAGTGTTTTTGGATTTCCATGTTTTTTTCTGGGGTCTTATAGACTGTTTAGCACCTGGCAACTGAAAAGATGTATTGGGAACAGGTGAGCACTCTAATTTGTCTGTCCTCTAACCAGGCAAAGATCTCACCAAACATATTCCTATGAGACATTTTAACTATCCATTTTCCTAATATAAATGGCACAACATCCTTAGCCATGTATTTCCATTGCCATAAATAGCTTCTCTTTGCAATATGTTGAAGTCAACTCCATCTTTATTTGATTACAACACAAATAGCACAAGTTTTGTACTAGGCACATGGCAACTAGCAAATCCTTACTGTGCCTTTAATGAGGCCATGGTTACATGAAAAAAAAAATCCCATTTCCACCTTGTTTCTAAGGCTTCCCACGGTAAGAGAACTTAGGAACCTTAATTGCCTTCTGACATCTCATTTTGTTTATTCCAGCTAGACACTGCAATTGGCAAGTACTACATTATAAATACCCACAATCCCGCTGGTGGTTTGAGTAATTAAAAAATGATTCAATTACTATTAGATTTATTTTTCTCTTACTTGCGCTCTGGAAACGGCAGCGGCAGATTCTTTAATTGCATGACAGTAAAAAACATTAGACTGCGTGAGGAATAGTTTTGCAGTGTTAGGGGCATATTTATCAAGGGTCGAGTTTTTAAAAAATATATTTATATTTTTTTTTAAAACTCGAATTGAATATGGACTATTCTCTATCGAATTACACTAAAATAAACTCGAAATTCAATTCGCCCCTTGATAAATCCGGCCCTTAATGTAAGTGCAATATAATCATTCAGGCATAATTAGCTGATTTTAGATTTTGTTTATAGGGTACTGAAATCCAGGGCTGTATGGCCATTATTATTCATATAGAGAAGGGCTATCTAGGCTTCTGTTAAACTACAACTCCCATAATTCCTGACGTCTTGCGGCTTAGTTATAAGTCAAGTCCCCACTATTGTCCCCACTATCCAACCAACTGTTGCAGTTAATTCTCAGAAAGGAGATATAATGAGCAGAAAGAAGTTTATTTGCCTCCCCTCAAATAATGGATTAGTGTTTATATCTAATTAAAGGATAACACATGGTAAAAACCATTAAGAGTTGTCAATTTGATAGGCAGCCCCAGAGATTTAAATTGCTAAACTCGGTTGGGTTTCATTTTGCAACTGCCAATACAGATATCTTCCCAATCATCCTCTGGGCTGCCATATGCAGGGCATGCAAAATACAAATTAATTAGACTCAAATTCTTCACTCTATAAAGCATTGATGTGCCTGAGAAGATCCAAATCTCCTTATGCTGTATTGGGGAGCTCCTATTGACAGCAGGTAATTTAAGTCTGTAAAGTCCACTTTTTTATCTTTAACCCACTGCATCGCATTGACTTGAATATGGAATATGCTGGCACTGAGCATCTCAAGCTCAAGGCACACTTTTTGGACCTACAAGAAATTAAGAAACCTACAACAATAGGTAATCAAAGCAAAGTGTATGGTGGTACATTTGACCATGGACAAACCCCAGCTATCAAAATGCCCCAAGTCATACATGGACTTCTGGAGCACACTGACATCTATTGATCTGTAATGAGTGTAATGTCATTGAGAAAACAGATTGTCCTCAAATTTTAAAGGTCTTTTTGAACCCTCATCTCACTGGGAACCCCTGCTCAGATAATAGGGGTCCATTATGCCTAGCATTGGTAAAGAGACCCAAAGAATAGGAACACAAGGGGACCGAAATCATCTAGCTGAAATACGTTGGCTGATTTCAACCCCGTCCCTACCACAGGCAGTACCCTCCTCTCTTTTTCACATTCGTAAGTGCTGAATCGGCTTCAGAGGAAACATACTTAATGGATTTGGTCAAGTATCTTGCAGTATTTTGAGCTGAAATCCACAGATCTCTGTTCATGCCGAGCCGATTCAACACACAAATGCGGAAAAGAGAGGAGGTTACTGTCTGTGGTAGGGCCAGCGTATTTCAACCAGGTGATTTTGGTCCCTGTGTGGTCCTAGCCTAAGGTCAAAGGAAAAGCAACACAAAAAATAGATTAATTTCAATGTAACTAGTTATTTCTGTTGTGTGTATGTTGTTTTTGTAGTACAAGTCCTGTTCTTTATTGCAGGGTCTCTGGTGTCATCAGCGCTTTTGAGTTCAGCCATCTTTTATTTATTATCTGAACAAAGCCCCATCTGTTGTGCTCAGTGGAGCTTCAGATAATACATATTCTTGACCTGCCCCCACTGCCCCAGAAAAAATAAATAATGGCTATTTTTACCTAAAAATATCACGACTAGCAATTAGCAAACATATGAATAAAAATAGGGTTTCAATTTGTGGTAGGGTTGCCACCTTTTCTGGAAAAATGTACCGGCCTTCCTATATACAGTATTTACCATTTTTCCCTATTAATAACATTGGGATCTACCATCATTTTTACCGGCTAGGCCGGTAAAATACCGGCCAGGTGGCAACCCTAATTTGTGGTGGTATTGGCCATTTAAGAGTAAGACCATCTGGGAGTAATTTCAAAAGTTCTGAATGTGGTGACATTTGCCAAGGGGCACTAACTTCGAGTGAAGGATTCAAAGTAAATAAACTTTGAATTTCGAAGGTTTTTTTGGGCTACTTCGACCATCGAATGGGCTACTTCGACCTTCGACTACGACTTCGAATCGAAGGATTCGTAGTAAAAATCGTTTGACTATTCGACCATTCGATTGTCGAAGTACTGTCTCTTTAAAAAAAACTTCAACCCCCTAGTTCGCCATCTAAAAGCTACCGAAGTCAATGTTAGCCTATGGGGAAGGTCCCTATAGGCTTGCCTAACTTTTTTTGATCGAAGGATATTCCTTCAATCGTTGGATTAAAATCCTTCGAATCGTTCGATTCAAAGGATTTAATCGTTCGATCGAAGGAATTATCCTTAGATCGTTCGATCGAACTATCTGCGCTAAATCCTTCGACTTCGATATTCGAAGTCGAAGGATTTTAATTCCTAGTCGAATATCGAGGGTTAATTAACCCTCGATATTCGACCCTTAGTGAATCGTCCCCTTGATGTGAGAGGGGAGTGCCAGGGGGGCCCAACAGTGCTGCACTCAGCACCAAATTTTTTTAGAGTGCAGTCATTACCCAGAAGCCATTGCACTTTGACGAGGGAACTAGCTGTGGCCTAGCCAGTAAAACACCTGCTAAGGCTGGGGCCGATATTACAAACTTAAATTTGTAATATCCTTAACAAAAGCCCTTGGCCATCCGCTTGAAACTTACCTTTTCTCCGCCTTCTGGCCATTGCGCAATGTGGCTCCACCTCCTTTTACATCACAGCTCATCCCTTTTGTTCCTACCCCACTACCGGCTGGTAGAAATCTTCTAAAAAGGTGGCAACCCTAGTTCATCTGAATGACATACAATTTAGGGGACGGTAAGCAAGTTAGGCTACACTGTATTCACTCATGAATACAGCACTGCCAGTTGCAGTCAGCAGCACTGTATTCATTGGCACCACTGCAGGTTTCCTGTGCTCCAAAACCCCTTCTGTGTTAGCATTGTGAAAGGGTTTCTGCTTTTCTTTTTGTCTCATCCCCTTTATGATGGAGTTCATGGACAGGACAGGCAAGAAGAGAAGGTCCAACAATGAGGATAAAATAATGTTCTAACCTATTATACTTGGTGAATGAACACACAAATACTGGTGTATGGCTCTATTCAAAGGCAAAGTCAATAAATCGATGGTCTAAAGATAAGGAAACAAAACAAATAAATGAAACCCCCAGTCCAAAGGTTGCCAATCAATGTTTCCAATATGCAACAATCCAAATGGAGTGAGGCCCATTTCCAAGTAAAGCAGTAGCTCAAGTCTTGATAAATTAAAAAGGCTTTATTAGGACATGCATAGACCTAACGCGGTTCGTGCCTGTGTGGGCACTTACTTATAGGCTTATTATTTATTATACTTGGTGTCCACATCTACCGTCACATTCTACCTTTTCGGTTATATATTTAGCTCCCATTATCCAAAAAATGCAGAATGCCCACATCACTATATGTTTGTGTACTAGAGCCCATCTGGCTTAGCAGTAGGTAAGGGGCAAAACAGCATTTCTATCATTGTTCATCTACATTCTTTGATAAAGGACATTAAACAAAATAGCAAAATCTTCTGGACCAATTAATTTTCTAATGAGAAAGAAACATAGTAAATAAAAAGACTATTTTTAGACCACCCTAATTATGTCACTGTATTTTTCCTCTAGCTACAACAGATGGTACGTTCTATTAAAAGACACAGTACATCATAGCCACACAGAAAATAAGTCACTCAAATTAAATATGATAAGAGCCCCTAATGTGTGGATTAGATTCTTCTGATGTCTATGGCACACATATAAAATATAACGTCACAATGGCTTTTAATTGGCCTTGGTGGCATGCTGGCTATGCAAAGGAACCTATGTAGAAACCATCAAAATAGAATTGAAGCTTGTTCTTATGGACTTTCATGGTTTTGAAGTTGAATCAGTAAGATGTCAGTATCAAAATGTCATATTTAATAGTAAAGTGAATTGAAATGCCATTGCTTTGTACCCTATCAGTAATGATTGAGCTAGAAGAACAAGTCTGATTATTTTTGTTTATTTATGTGGACTCCAATTTCATCACATCACATCACTTACCCATGGAAGAAACCATGAAAGAGAGGGGTATCTGCCATGCTGTCACTTCTGCGAGAGCAATAGGTTGGCAAGTTAGAGCAGAAAACCAAATTTCCTCTCATCCGGGAAAAACAAACTTGGGCACACTTATTGTGGCCATAGATGCAAAACGAGCGGATCTTTCCCCGATATGCCATTAACAAGCATGGCTATATCGGAGGTAATCTGATTGTTCGGCCGTAAGTGCTATGGGCTCCGGCAGGATCAGTCGGTTCAAAATCAAACCTGACCGAACGACCAAACGACCGATTTCTGCCGGACGAAAAATGACGGCACACGCCACACACGATCCGAAAATCGTACGAATCCTCGATTTGTACGATAGGATCTGTGTGTCTATGGCCACCTTTAGGCTTCAAACACTTGGGGATAGGTTCTATCTCCTGGCAAGCATTCAGGTGACAGAAGACTAGCACATGGCCCTAAACATATCCCTCACCACAGATCTGCCTAAATTTGTGGTGGGAGAGAAGGATGATGCTTTTACTTTGCCTTCATGTGAAAAGGGGCTCCACACTTCTTATCCTTTTTATCTTAACATCCTGCCTCCTCTCTCCACCCCACTTGTTCTTCTAATACTTCCACTGCCCGGCCTACCATTTCTGAAGACATCAAGGAATCTTCCCCTTACTGTTCCTGGTCCAAGCCCCCAATCTGTAAGATGCTGTTCAGTATTTAGCATTTGGGTAATACTATCCTGAACATAGGATGATGTACTTGCACTTACCAAATAGATGATGGATAGGGTCTGATGTCTAAGGCCCTAAGGAACACACAAGCTGCCAATAGGAAGTGTCCCATGCTTTATACAGATAGAGAAAACGTTATTGCTGCCTTCAGATAAACACTGTGCAACATGAAGCAGCTTTTTTTGATGGTAGTATGAAGTTCTTCTGCTAGATATTGCACTGTGCTAAGAAGTATTGCATCACTAAAGCCCAATTTATCTGTATCTGTATAATATGTAATTATAGTTGCTTCTTCCAGCTGAGTTTGAACTGACGTGGACTAGAAAAGAGCAGAAAACCCTATACAACACAGAAAACCCTATAAAACACATGCCCTAATGCAATCCGCATAACCCAATGCACAGTTCTAATGCATGTCTACAATATTTTGGGCTTTCTGTGTTTAAATATAAATATGCACCAACAATTTCAGCGATGTGCCTAACTAAATGATGACCAATGGGAGCTGATTTATGAACGTAAGCAAAATTCCAGAAGTGCACTTGCCAATACCAATAAATCGGCAATTAGCTTAAAAAATGAAAGCCCTTGAGTTCATAAATGGCATTTATTGGGGTCTCTGTGCCCCGGAACAATAAATTAAGGATAACAAGAGCCATGCAGTAAAACTGCTGCTATTAATTGCTGCTAAAATAGTGTTGGTCCCTAGAGAACCTTTACAGCGATTTAGCTTTTTAAATTGCTTGTGTCATTACAATCCACTATTATTTATAACTGTAAATGATTGGCTATTTTATATAAAGATTAATTTGCTGTTTGACTTGAGATTGAGATTGTTAAAAACTACCAATGATACTATTTCAAATCCACTATTTGGTGGAGTGTGGTGTATTTTGAGGCTGTGAAGATGAGTCTGCACATTTAACTAAGTGCGCATGAAAGGCAAATATGCCTCTGCAGACCTGGTACTAAAATGAAAGCCTAAACTTATTGCTCATAAGGATCAGTTTAGCAGAAACCACAGAAAGGAGTAGCAAAAACCCAACACTAATAAGAGAGGAAAGATATGAAATTGGTACTCATGCAGCGATGCTTATAATATTTTCACATGATAGAGGAGCAAGGAGCCTCCACACAATCACTACAACTTGAAGGACCAAGAAGTCTCTATGCAGTCTCCATAAGATGAAGAAAAACAAAATATTCCCAGTGGCGTAACTAGATGTTGCTGGGCCCCACATCAAATTAATTTTAGGGCCCCCAACATATCCAGTGTTTGTCCTGTTTTACCAATATATGTTCAAATTGCTCATCAATGAGAGCCTCATGGGGCCCCCATGTACCTCCTGGGCCCCCCTGCCGCCGCAGGGTCTGCTTCCTCTGTAGTTACGCCCCTGAATATTCCACCAAGCCGTGAAGCAGTCAATTTACACACAGTCATCACAAGACAGAGGAAAAAGAAGGAACAAGAAGCCTCAACACAATTTCAGTACTTCATTCACTTGGGTGATGTTTTTAGCTTCTTCATGGTGCTTTATATGAGATATGCTTCACTTCCCTCAGTTCTGACAATTATTATGCGGAATAGATGATCTGCTTCCATCGGAGCAATTTGGGTACAGACTCCAAGGGGCAGATTTACTAAAAGGCGAATTGTCACCAGCGACACACTTCGCCAGGCGCAAATTCGTTAACACTACGCTAATTCACTAAAATGCAAAGTTACATCCTGGGTGCCGAACGCTGTTGACTTTTTGCTAGCGATACTTCTTCAGTGCGAGCATTTCATAGAGAATATTCGCTACCGTTTGTTTAGCGAAAAGTGATCTCACGCTTAGGTCAATTAAAATAGGGGGGGTACATTAAAGTTGTATGGATGTCTTTATTAGAGATGTTGGTGCAAATGCTTGAAGTGGCCACTTTTTATTACAAATGTCCAAGGGACCTTAATAAAGACATAAGAGAACAGATAATGTCCTACACATGAGCCCACTGTAAAATGAATGTTCCACGGCCCTCAAATGTCTGGGGAAAAATGTTAACCCAAAAAAGTTTAAGTCAGGACTTTTGCAGGCATATGATGGATATGATGTAAGTGACATAAGATTGAGGAAGATGTAGCTTTATTTAAGTTCGCCTGGTCTAAGTTGGCGAAATCAACTCTGGCAAAAGAGGTAACATTCAGTAAAATCCGCACTTTAGTGACTTTGCGGAGCAACGACCATTCGTCTGAGTGAAAAGTCGCCTGGCGATAGAGTGCGAACGAACGCTAGCGACGGTCTCTTTTGCTAGTGAATTGTCATCTGTGCCTGTTAGTGAATTGGCAATGTCCCTGCAGATGTGATTTCTGCCGAAAAAACGCTAGCGTTAGACACTTCTCCCTTTAGCAAATCTGCCCCCAATAGAGGGTACCTTGAGTTGTACAGTTTTAACAATCTTCTCCACCTTAAAACCAAAGTTTGGAAAGGACTGAGTATGGTTTGTTTGGGGGGAAGGAAGATGTATGTTGGTTAAGAATTAGTTAGGGTCCCTAACTAAGAATGCATAAGAACTGAAGGCTTATTAATCATGTTGCTATTATTCCAGGAATATCCAGTTCAGCAAGTAAACTTTGTCCCAAAATGGTCTTCATTCTGGGGCTTCTGTGCAATACATTGGACTGGTCCCAGTCCCCAGATACTTTTATACATATATATATAGGATATATAGGATCCGCACTCACAGGTCTTAGATAAAAATGAAAAAGTTTTATTGTAAAATACACGACTAATGTTTCGGCCTCCGAAGTAGTTGAAAACATGAGAATGAGGACTGTCTCTGCTGTGGCCAAGCAATACTGGCAGCTTTCATTTTGCGGTATAGACATCTGAATATGAAGCATCACAGAATAAGCTCAGCCCTTCCAAATCTCTATCTACCGCAAAGAAAACAAATGATACTGACACCTCTCATAAACACAATATTTTTTTCTTTAATAAAGTGGATATTTATAATATAGCAGAATAGAAAAATACATCTTTCAAGCAGAGAGCAAGTGCACATATTCGCTCAACGTGACAGTATTTTCCCAAGGTCATGCCCCGATTCCAATGAATGAAAAGGTGAGAGAAGGTTTCCTAATGGCTAAGAGGTGTGGTTTACACACATGAATAACATTATCCGGCACAGCTATTCAGCGCTGTCTGAGCTCATAAATTTTCCATGAGAACAAGGGTGTTTGTCCTTATCGGTCTAAAAGGAGCTAATTGGGAAAAAAAAAGCCAGTGTGCAAAAGTGTTGATAAATTGTAAAACATTTGTTTTTCCGAACTGCTCAACGTTACTCCTTTATTATTAGCCCTTATTTCTCTTACAATCACATGTCTAGAGTTCCTGTAGAGCTTACAGTCTATACAGGCTTGTTTTTAATTGGAGTCAATTTACCTAACTGTTGGACTGTGGGTGGAATTCAGAGCACTTAGAAGAACCCAGGCTGCCAAGGGAAGAAGTCACAGGATACGTGCCAACTGTGCCCTGGTTGGAATTGAACCAAGGTCCCCAATGCTGTAAGGCAGCAATTCAAAATACTGTATCACTGTACTACTATGTTCTTTCTGTTCATGTCATACAATGGATATGGTTGCTTAGAAAAACAAAAATATTTATTTTGATTAAAACAAGGATCAGTGAGGCCTCGGTCCTGCTGGGCCCCTACACCCACCCTGGCCCAGAGCAACACTGGATAAAAAATGGCCTTCACTGTGCATCAGCAGGCGTCAGTAGAGGTTCGGTTCCTGGTGGGTCCAAATTACTTCATGGTAGATCTCTGGCTAAGCTGAATGTAGATGGAAGCAAAAGGCAAATGCATCTGTCTGTACATGGTTACAAAGCTGCTGCTATCTAATGTTGGCCGTACACCTAAAGGTCCGCTTGTTTGTCAAGGTTGCCAAATGAGTAGAATATGTCAACCTTGAGACAGTGACATCAGGGCCAACAATCAGATCACAGTAGGAGCCGATGCAGGCTAGTTGGGAGAGGATCAAAACGCGCCAATGTGGTCTTCTCCTGATGTTACTTTCTAAACCTGGCCCATAGATATCAACCTGATTTTCAGACAGATATCTATTGTTTAGGCTGTCGGGGAGTGTCCATGCACACGTAGGTAAGCTGCTGACTCAATGTAAAGTGGCTGATAAAGTGTCATCTTAAATCTCCCTGTGTATGGCCAGCTTAACAGTATTTTTGCTAAACATAAAGGTGTCCAAGAGAACAAAAAGACAACAGCAGTCTCATTAAACAAAACAGCAGACCAACAAAACAAAAAAAAAACAATTGTCTCACAAACAAAACAAAAAACAATTATCACAACCACAAAACAAAAGATCATTGACTCCCCGCCAACATAAGAAAGAATTTTAGATGCTAGGAAAAGAAAAAAAAATTATCCTGACGCAATGGATCACTTTCAGGTAAGATGAACCCTTGATGTAACCTAAGAAAGCTCAGTATTCCATCTTTTAGTTATATTACAGTACGTTGGCTTATTGAGAGGTATGGCTAACTACATCAGATTTCTTTCCTCCTGGTACAAGGCTGCAAAGTACATTTTGTTCCACACCATTGTACAACAAAGCAATTATTCCAGCTTACAGTTTTTTAAGGGTAAGCAAAACGACTTTGACACAACTAAAGAAACGAAGGATAATGCCATACACCAATTACGTGGTCATGCAGGTACGGCAGGTTTGGGTTATGAGGAGGCCTATTGGCTCTTCTTCAGGAGAGGGCACTGGAAGTTTCTGGACTTGTTGCCTTAGCCTGGGGGTCCCCAATCTTTTTTTACCTGTGAGCAACATGTTGTAAAAATAGTTGTGGAGCAACACAAGCATGACAAATATTCCTGGATGGTGCAAAATAAGTGCTGTGATTTGCTGTTTGGTAGCCCCTATGTGGGAAGTCCTTGAGGCCTTCAAGCCAGGAATTCAAAAATAAGCACCTGCTTTGAGGCCACTGAGAGCAACATCCAAGGGGTTGGAGAGCAACATGTTACTCACGAGCAACTGGTTGGGGATCATTGCTCTTAGCCGTAACCCTGCCCTTTGTCCTTTATTATGCAGTCCCCTAATGTATAGACACAAATATTGAGTACTCTCAGATGTCATTCACCCTTTGCATACTGATGGGAGCCCCATCTCAGCCATCTAATCTGCCCTGTTGAATTGAACACAGTTACAAAGCAAACCCTGGAATTACTGCCCTAGACGATGGCAATTACAGGGTGCCGCTTGCAGGTTGCATCTATGGGCACTACTGACTTGCACACTGTAAATAGGTGTAAATAGATACTAATGTAAATAGATACTAATGCTGCTAATGATGTAGTTCCTACTAATTACACAACCAAGCAGGCTTATTCAAATGACATTGATGTTGGGGAAAAATGCAGCACTGTGGGTAAAAAAACTAGTTAAATTGTGTCCAAAAAATGTGCCATGTGCTGTAGTCATAACCAAGCATTTCTGAGTCCACAGTTCCAATAAGGCACTTTTGCAAAGCCGAAAAATTTATTGAAATTGCCATTTTTTTCATCCAGAATTCCAGTTTTATTGCCTGCATTGGTATCTCATGCAAGGAGCACATTTTCTTTGTTTAAAATGATTTTTATTGTTTTTCCAAGTTAAACAAGCAGAAACTTTGACAAAAAATGAAGGCTGAACAGTGAAGCTCATTCAGTTATAAAACAGTAGATGGAGCCATCTTGATTGTTCAAGAGATTAAGACACATGGGTTACACCAATCATACAACCAAACTACTGAACTACCTAACCTTAAAGCAACACTCAGAGGAGCACATTTTTCATAGGTTTTTAGGTGCATGAATGGAGTTACTTCTGTAACAGAAATACAGTAGTGTTTGTAATTCCAAAGGGGCAAGTCATTTGTGACTGTATGTGCAACACAATAAGGTCATGCTAGATATAACACATCCTCAGCAAAGGTAATAATTCTGGGGGTCCCATACAAAGAAATGAGACTTAGCCTAGACTGACCTTTGTCCACGTGCACCATTAATACAGCAAAAGGAGAAACATTATACCCTTCCTTAGGTGACGGCAGAACTGTCTCATCCTGATTTATTCATAACTGTGAGCTGAGCACAACATTTGTCCTAATTATCCTGCAAATCATCTGTTTAGAAGGAAAACACGGAGCTGCAACATCTGAATTAATATGCACAGTCAAATCCAGTTACTATTTGCTTTGTGCCGTATAGTAGATGGTATGAGGCTCGCTGTCATGCATGGAATGTTCTAGTCAAACCTGCGTGCAGAAAATGGAAGCTTCTTTCAAGTGGGTTCATTTTCCCATACCTGAACGGAAAGAAAGATTGCAAGAAAGCCCCTATTAAAAGAAAGCCTTTACAGAGAACAATACTTTGTTAGGCTCATTTGCAAAAATTAGGCAAGATATATAGTGCAAAAAATGGGTACAATTTCCACCTTGCCTCGTTCAGCTCTGTTAGGGTTGCAAATCACCAGTGTATTACTGGCCTAGTTGGGAAATAACCATCTAAGGCCACAGACAGTATTACTTATGGGCAAGGAGGAAACTTTCATAGCTCTCCAACTTGCCGTTAAATAGTCCTGGGTCCTCTCCAATTCCACACCCAACACAACCATCCCCCATTGAATCCATCCATCAGTCTGCCCACCTAGTGACATTACTGCCCAACTTCATGACCATCTCCAACACCTTCCCTCCTTTAGCAACCAGTATGAAACCCCGACAAAGATATCAATCCTACGTATACAGTAGGGGGCAAGAGGCAGATGGCACATGGGCATCCCAAGGAACCATATGCATTGTATGTCATTAAGAATCTTGAGGCTGCTAAAGGGGTATAAGGCCATTTTAGGTCAGACCTCTGATCTTGGGGTGCTACAGAGTTCAGTGGCACAGAGATTTTGAATGCTGCCTGGTGGCACTGGTTCTAGGTTCCATTTCAGCAAGGGAACTATTTCCAAGGAGCTTGTATGTTGGACCAATGTTCATGTCTTCATTGGTTTCCTCCAGAAACATACAGTAGAGGAAAACGAATTACCTCCTTCGTTATCATTTTCTAAAACTTTTGCCATAGTTTCCTATTTCAATCATTGGGAATTGCTTGCAAACTCCTTGTTTGACAGCCATAATTCATCCTGGCAGGGCCTGGCCATCAAAATGCAATAACTTTTACACCTAACATCCAAGGCCAACTTGAAATTATATTCTACATGCTGATCATTCTCTAGTCTAATTGCTTCTGCCAGTATCAGTGGTATTTTCAGGCGGTTACTTGGCCTTTTCATTTGGAGAGGTTAATAGTAATTATGGGTGCAAATTATGGGGAGCAAGAGACTTTTCAATACTTTGAGTGGAGGGGCACAATAGGGTGACCATAAGTGCATCTAAAGCCATAGATATGTATATATTTGCTTCTTCACGTATGAGCAGTTTTATTTCTCTGCAGCTTTATCGGCCAGTGCAGAGTGAAATGGGAGATGAACTATTGTTTACTGGTGATAGTGTTGGGTTACAATAATCAGGAATGATACCTATTCATAAGGACAATAGTCCTACTAAGCCCAGCAGGTTATTATCATCCATATCTACACACTACTGTTTCACGGCTGATAAAAGATCGGCTTTGTCGGGGAGCAGTTACGATTTACTGACTCCCTTCTGCTTAATTAAAATTTCCTATTAGAAAAATAAACTCATATACCGATCTATTTCAACTTTAAAGTAATTATTTGGGAACATTATATTAATAGTGTATATATCCAGTTGCATTGTCTTGAGATTTGTAGATATATACATGTATATAACTTGAACTATAAAATGAATTCACCTTTAAATTATCATTAAAGGGGGACTGTAATTAAAAATCGCAAGCGTTGTTTAAAATGGCGTATTTGCGAATGTTTAGCGCTGCTGGCAATGTAAAATTATTGGCGAATTTATTCGCCCATCACTAGTAATAATATCAGCAAATGTCCTATCCTTTCTTGAAACTGTGCCTGGCAAAGAGACAGAACTATCTCCATGGCAAATAGAAAGTCAATCTCTCTTTTTAGTTTCTCATTTCATTAATGCCCCAAAGCATCTGACCACATCTGCCTACTGTATGCACTAATACTAGCAGAACTTTGTTGGACAGAAATGATGCGCAAGAACCACTGCCTCCAATTTTCCTCTCATGTTCCAAAAAAAAAAATCTCACCTCAAGCTCAAAGCATTTTTGTCCTTCAACAAGAACGTTTTTGACGCCACCACAGAACAGACTGAAACACCTCAAACATCAGTAATGTATTTTCATAGGATTAGAACAGAGCTTGCAATTTCCTCCCACAGTTCCCTTAGTGACGGAGAGACTGGGAATACTGACACAGAGCCTTTTGATACACCAGCTTAAAAATAAGTCAAAATCAGACTTATAGTCTTTTTAAACCCGAACCAACCTAGAAGGTGAAATATCCGACTAAATATTTGCATCTGACTCAATGTATAAAGGGACTTTTCATGTCGCCCAACAAAGCAGAAAATTCAGTCAATGTCTACAAAAGTAAGTCTAGAGATGTAGGAGCAGCTTCTGACCTTCAAGCTCTTGTTGATCTACTAGAACCATCAGAAACCAAATGGGGTAATTGATACAAGAGGAATAGAGAGAATTGTGGTCCGGGAATACATTCCATGTTCTTGAGAAGGATTAAAAAAGTTTTCACCATCAGAGAGGAAAAACATTTGCCAAATCATAGGAAAGTGTTGCCAACATGAACAGTGGTCCCTAAGGTGCACAGATCACCATATTGGACATATTGGGCCAGATTCAATTCAGAGAGTAAAAGTTATCTCATGGTCCGAGAGATACGTTTTTCTGAATTGATCTGAACTATTCTGAATCTCAAATTGAATCTTGAATCTTGGTTCCAACATTTTGTTTGCATTTATCGAGCTTGTGTAGAACATAGATGTTGTTTAGTCTATAGTAATCAGTAATTTGTTTTAAATAGCATTTAATAGTGTTTGTAAATGGGCATTTAGCTGCTGGACTCTTTGAGGCCATCTGAAATTTAGGGATATGTTGGAAGGCATGGACCTACCTACAGACACAAAAAAAATAGAATGCCCTCCAAAAATGAAGAATAGTGTCACTGGTGGCATTTTTACCAAAAATAGCGTAATACAACGTACTAATTAGACAGGAACCATGGAGAAAGGCTGCTGGCACACATCTGACTCTTCCATAAAGTGGAAGAGCCTAACTAGTCCTGGTTTTCACCGACGTCATTTTCGGGCCCTGGAACTTCTATCTGGGATACCACTAACTTTAGAGACCAGATTTCCAATACGCAGTACAGGCTAGGATCAGGCAAGGGATGTGGTCAAAAACAAGCAAACGGTCAAGGGCAGGCAGCAACAATTGTAGTCAGACAGGCAGAGATCAGGAACCAGAAAGACACAATTGAAATAAGGCTTGAGCAGGATCTGAACACAACCAGAAGCCAGCTTGGGCAAAGGGGTATCGAAAGAATGGGTTTAAATAGGGAGTTTTAGCACCAAAATATGAGAAGGAAGTGAGGCAAAGGGGTATAGAGAGAATCGTTATAAATAGGGAATTTTGGCACCAAAACATGAGAAGGAAGTGAGGGAGTGGAAAGAGACGAAAAACCCAAAACAAAGATGGCGCCTATGACCTCGGAATGCAGCCATTGCCAGTAGTAACATAACTATGCATGTGCAATTGCGTGGCAACGTCTACCAGAGCACAAGCACGTGCATCGAAGCATAGGGGACCAACAACGCACCCATCGGCCAGGGCACATAAAGGTATAAGAGAGCACCAGACCAGTGGTGCATCTTACAATACCACCCACTACAGGTAGTCCAAACTGCCATTGGTGTATGGTGGAATAATAAATGGTCTTGTCAAGGTATACCCAAGGCCACCATCAGTAAATGTGGAGCCCCTTACTATTAAGTTATCATGGCCCATCTCTTAGAGGGCCCAAATTATTAGCTATTAGCCCTCCAGTCACCTGGGTCTCGCAGAAGTAGACACTGCAAACAAGTAGCTTGGGCCCTCAATGGAAAAGGAATTCCCGTGCACACATAGCCATGCCCCATTATGCCAAAACCCCTCCCATGATCCACCCAAACCCAACCCAGTAGGTAGCAAACCTTGCCCACCATACACAGCTTGGCTTTCTTAGGGCCCCTCTCGCTACTATTTATCCACGGATTGGATGACCCACCCTGTACACCTATGATGGCAGCTCTGGATATACCCCACTATTTCCCCAAGATTTCTGCCCTTCAACAACCATTTTTACAACTGGGAACTGAAAATAAGTAGCTGGTAGGAAATTTAAAATAATTTCCGTAAATCAGAAGAGTGGGACGGCCAAGCGACAAAGAAGTTTAAGACTCTTTATGTTATAAAAATATTAGTTCTGGCAGCTGTATCTGTGTGAGAGTTGGGGCTTTCAGGAAACCCCATTCCTGCCAATAGAATTTTCTGGTTTATTGGAGTTGGCAAGTCATGTTGGCGCTTTGACTCAGGCAATCGCCCCTTTATTATCTGAGCTTAGAAGTAAGGTTATTTCTGGAAACCTGGATGAGAGAAAACTGCTTTATAAATGCAGAATGTGCATGACTGCAGGTTACAATACAGAATGTTCCCTTTTTTTGGTAATAGCTCTCAGGAAGATTTATTTGAGAAATCCGATAATTAAAGTTGCCCAGGTTTGGTTTCATTACATCGGGGAGAAAGATGAACACTATATTTTGATGAATACATCAGTTTTTATGTATTGCCATCCTGATTGCGGAAAAAATGGGTCCCACTGGGTTTCCCGCCTGACAACCCATAGCAACCAACTAGATATTTGCTTTTTAGTATTCTACCTGCAGCAGACTGATCAAAGCTAATTGCCAATTGGTTACTAAGGGTTACTGCCCTGAGGCAATTTTGTCCAGTTTTAATAAATGAGCCCTACTGTGGTTCTTCCAGTTTCTAGGTGAAAGAAAAGATTGTATTGTGTTATACAATGTGAGTAAACAAGCTAGTTGAAACCTTTATTTGGTATTCTGCTTTGGCTCAACAAGTATAAGATACAGTAGCACATTGATTTGGCTATGAAGGAATAGTTCTTCAGAAGACAGAAGACTGAATTCAACCCCTGAATCACTTACTTGATGCCAAGGGTGGGGTCACTGGAATCTTAGGGATCATTTATTAAGGGCAGGGTCAATCTCAAAGTGCAAAAAAAAAATGGATTTCAGTGCAGAATTCTTATGGAGCAGCACTATTGACTGATATATTTTGGAAAAAAACATGTTTTTCCATGACAGTATCCCTTTAAAATCCCTACAATTAAATGATAGCCTTGGGTAAAGTATGTCTCAAGCATGCTGCCATACTGCATACCTTCATAATGTGCATTTTTAGAATTATAATCAGCTCTTAAAATCCTCTTGAACATTTAAAAAAAAGCCTGTAAAAATGACCATTCTTTTTAAAAGAACTTTTTGAACTTGGGAACCTTTTAAGAGTTTGGGCCTAAGAAACCAGCCTTAAAAATAAAGAGAATGATAAAAAAAGAAGATGATCATTGATCGTTGCCTTCTAAATATAACAACTCGATTAAAAGTTGATCTCTCCGTGAATGCAGCCCTGTTAAATTTCCTAAGATTAGTAGAGAGCTAATGCTGCATCCCAATTAATCCCTGTGCTGCTGGGGAGGCAGCAACGAATGGCAAAGGGATTAAAGTTTTCAACATGTTATAATCTTTGATCCTCACTGGAGTTACTGTAAAAAGCTAAATGCCTAGAAATAAAAGTTTTTCCTCTGGTTCCACCTTAAAGATAGACAGCAATGAAACAACCCAAGTTGTCCATTATAATAAAAATCCATGTTAAATTAAATATAAACTGAGCCCCAAAAATAACAGGTTTTAGTTTAATCTTCATGTTGGAGCCTTGTTTTCAGGTACAGCATTGTTTCAAATGAACACTCCACTTGCTTAGGATAATACTTGTATGGTGTATTTTATGGTGTAAATCTGTATAGGCTAGTTTCTTGGGTTGCTTCTTCACCAGGTATTCTTTCTTTCTTTGTCATCTTTGGCCTTTGCCTAGATCATGCCAGGAGAGCTAGATATCACTTAGAAGAACATTAATCTGAAAAAGAACTATTAGACCTTAGGACAGGGATCCCCAACCTTTAGAACCAGTGAGCAACATTCAGAAGTAAAAGGAGGTGGGTAGTAACACAAGCATGAAAAATGTTCCTGGCCACCCAAATAAGGGCTGTGATTGGCCATTTAGTAGCCCCTATGTGGATTGTCAACCTATATTGAGGCTCTGCTTGGCAGTGCATTTGGTTTTTATGCAATTAAAAGTTGCCTCCAAGCCTGGAATTCAAAAATAGGCACCTGCTTTGAAGCCATTGGGAGCAACATCCAAGGGGTTGGAGAGCAACATGTTGCTCATGAGCTACTGGTTGGGGATCACTGCCTTAGGAGAACTTTGGGATGATATTATTAGCAAAGGTGGGCTGATCCTTTCTGGTATCCAATCCACTGGTTTATGAGCCAAATGGATGGATAAAATACAAGGCCACCTTTCTATTGCTCTGTTCATGTGGGGAGAAAAGAGGAGTTGCAGTTCTTCAATTCCGCATCTGTTGGATGGATAGATATGATGCATCAGCAAATCACATTTTCAAATCTATACATCAACAGAAAGATTTCCATGTTACAAATATCGCAAGCTTTCGTGCAATCTGGTGGGTATGTGTATGGCCAGCTGAAGAAACACCTTCATAAAAGTAAGGGGAAGCCATGCAAGAGGGTTATCTAACCAATCAGAAGGTAGCATTTTATGGCCACCTGTTTGGTGCAAACATCAGATTAGTTGCTATGGGTTCAGAGTAAAAGAAAGGGATTGGGAGATAAGTGTCTCCCACTTATATACACGGAGAGGATAGAAGGAACGTTGGGTGGTGTATGTGCAGACATAGGCTGTGTAAGTTTATGTGCAGAAAGAAATGATTTTCAGCAAAGCTAGTATATTTTACACATCTACACACACATGATACTCATTACAGACCACACGTAGGGGGCAAAGTGCAATACAATTAATAGAAACACTGACGGATACTGACAGAATCCAAGAGAGCCTTCACTTCCACACATTATTACTCTTCCCAAAACGGAGTGATTGTTTGAGAATGCCTGCAATACTCTGGTGTGCATGTGCTATCTACATTACCATTCCTTTGCTACCAAATATGACTATTTTTGGACATCCTGGTGCACTAGGAACTACTGGAAGGAAACTTAAATTATATGTTGTGCAATTAGATTTACAGAATGTAATTCAGAAAACCAAACTTTTTTTTTTTTTTTGGAATACTTAGAGACGATCCATACTGCCTTGAGTAAGAACTTTTGGAGAACACCTACGTTTCTTGCTTTTGATCTAGTCATAGGGATTTTTCCCCATGGAAATTTCTTTATTAACCTGGTGCCTCTTAATGTGCAATAATGTCTGGTCAATGATACTTACAGGTCCCGGGTCAGAAGGTAACTTAACTCTTTGCTGTCTGGGTTCAGTAGCGGTTCTGCTTAGGGGGATGTATTGGGTGGTGGATGCGGGTCAGGTTACGGGTGAGCAGGTTTGGATCTGTCCAAATGGACCCATGCAGGACATGCAGCACTTTTGTATAGCTGCGCTAAGTGCCATTGCATGTATCCTGCCTCTCCTGCTGAATCGATACTGCAGGACAATTGTCATCCCGAATGTGGCAAAAATACCACCAACGGGTTGTGTCAAGAGGTTCAGCAGAACTGCACCAAAAGAATCACATTCTAATGTTGTATCAACACCAAGGAGCAGAATTAATGCTCTGTACATTTTAGCCAAAATTTGCACCATATGGGCAAACGGATGCGCAATTGCATTCATTTTCCGGCAGAAACACCATGGAGCATGTCCGCAGTGACGCTGTAATTCTTGGGGAAACGCTGCAATAAGGGTAAAGAAACAGAGCAATTGCACCTTTCACACTAAACTCCGTTCTTTAATGGCCCTCAATGTGTTCTGTTTAAATTAGGCCAAGTGGTTCCCTCTAACTTGCTGTGTAACTATATCCTCTTTCTTTCTCTTCCCTTATCTCTTCCTCACATTGTAGCACAGCCAACTCGAAAGGTTTATCCAGTCCTATCTATCCTGTAAGTAAGGTACAGCATGTGTAGAAGTGGGATTCAATTTAAATGTAATCTGATTTGCTATCGTTCTATTAAGACACTGGCCTGAAATAAAACAAAGTTCTCTGGTTTGTATATTCTTTTTTTCCCAGGTGAGTTTTGACAGTTGCTCTTCTAGCTTTTCTAGTTCATTTTTTTTAGTGTAACCAAACCAAAAAGCTGGTTCATACCTTTTGCCTGTAAAACTACTGATTTAGGGCAAAGATACATGAGTAGTCGCCCAGCGATTAAATGCTATAGTACATGCTTAGCTTGCTATAGGTGACTAAACCTGGAGTAAAATAACCTCATAGGTCTCCAAACCTCTACCCCATCCCACCCCATGCCACTGCCCACCTCAAAAGAACAGAAGGGTGGTATGTAGTGGTAGGCGGGTGGTATGATTTTTGATGTGGCTGGGGAACTACAATACAGCAGTCCCTCAATCTGAGCCTCATTGAACCCCCAACTGTACCCCAGGCACCCCCACATTATGCCAATGTCATAAACAGAGTTCAGCACAAAAGAGATAAAAATGCACCACTCTTTAGCAACTTCTAAGTAGATCATGGCCAACTATACAACATTGTTTCTTCATGTGAGTAAATGTTTATGGGAAATAAAGATGAAGATGATGGACAGTTGTCTTAATTCAAACCAAATTAACCATGTATTCTTGTACCATAAAACATGGGGAGCTAAGTATATTATGAAGCAGCCTTCTGCTCACAATTCGTCGCAGGTATCTTGTATTTTCCATTTGGCATCGATCTGCGCTTTCCAGCAATTAATTATCACACCTGCTGATATTTTCTGTTCTGCCGCAAATTGCCGACTGATCTACACTGAAATACCACGAAATATTGACCACTTAGCCTAATGATTACATTACAAACTGACATATATTGATACAGGACAAACAAGAGCAGGACAATCGCCTTACACTTGGGAAACATAAACATGCCGGGATGGGATCATTGACGTTGTGGATCAATATGTGTATGGGCGTTAACTGTTACAGTCCATCAGATGGTTTTTATAGTTATTGTTACTGCTTTATACAGTGTTTTGTTTTATGATTTTGTTTGTGTGATTATGGTGTTACCAAGCAGGATCCTCTCCATAAAAGAACTTGTTTCACTCTACTGGTCTGCAATGTAATCACTGGGAAAAGTACTGCATAAGGATTGGAAGTATGACTTGTAGAACCTAGTTCAGCTGTCATTCTACTCTTTGTATACCATTTCTCAGGCATGGCTGAGGCCTTCTCTTGTTGGCTTTGAGGTACCGATCAAAGATTGCCATGGAAGTTCCTATTAAGGAGGCCAACAAGGTGAGGGCTAATTCACTGCTCAGGCTTCTTCTACAGTTGGCTGGTTCATTATCTAGGCTAGGTATGGGATCCATTATCCGGAAACATGTTATCCTGAAAGCGCAAAGGTACGAAAAGGCCATCTCCCATAGACTTAATTGTAATCAAATAATACTTTAAACCTTCTTCTCAATCATATGAGTATCTTCATCTATTCTCTTAATAAATGCTGGATATGCACATGAAACTCTTGCCGGGATACAAGTATTTCTAGTTTAGAGTATGTAACCTTCTGGCCATTTGAGGCATCCTGGTCCCTTTAGTTTCTCCCACAATGGGGTTGATGTTATATCCATACACTATATCCAAACATGAAGATGATTCAATATGGATTTAGCATATGATGCCAGTGTAAAGAGATTTAAGCTGTCCATACACTTGGTGAGGGGTCTGTAACTGATTTGGCAACCAGTAGGGGTCAAATGATTGGTATAATAGGAGCTAAGGTTGGGAGAGGACTGAAGATTTGTTCTTCGTCCAATAGGATTTTCTAACCTGCCTGATAGATCTTTAGCCAATTTTCTGCCAGGTAACGGCCAAAAAAAGGCCACCAGGCGACCAATTAAGTTTTGAATTGGTTTTAAGACTTTTGACATTGGCTTTTATTTTTCTGTGCATTTGTGTATTAAAACTAAAATCTTGCCTCTGGCATCTGATGTAGCAGAGGAAATCTGCAGTCAGTGTTATAAACAGCTACTTCTGATGTCACAACTAATCAATTATAATGATTATTTGTCATCTCTGCATTTTATAAATGTCAACTTAAGTTCAGGGGTGACCCTCCTATGCACTTAGCAGCAGCGTCATCACCTTCTCAGACGCAATGGCAATTAGAAAGAGCTGCTCCTGGGTTCAACATCTCCTACATCAAACAATCTGGCTGGTAGAAGCACAATCATTCTGCACAGTCAGGGAGAAAAAAAAAGGCCACTGCAGTGTGATTTGCACAACCTCAGGGTGAAGCTACTGTATATATAGCACTGTCACATTAAAGAACGCTTGTCAGCCCAAATTAATTTATGGGAGAAGCATTATTATTGGGCGAAAAATTTCCGAAACGCATTGAAGTCAATGGGCATGACCATTATTTTGACGTGCGCCAATTTTGACACATGGAACAATTAATGTGTGTGCAAGCCTTTTGTCCAAATGAATTAGAGTCAATGGGTGCCCAAATACTTTTGACACGTGATAATTTATATTTGCGCACCAATTCTGATGCATCGAATTTTTGCGAAAACCTTCATCAGGTGGGGAAATGCGGCGAATCCATGCATACATTCGCCCATCATTATTGCTTACAATAATGTTTTCTTTTATTATGTCGAATCGCCACCCTCAGTGTTCATTTCACCTGGCTGATAACTGAGCTCAGTGCTGGTGGTGCAACCCCCTTACCTTTACCTTCTTACATAGGGCAGGGGGTTAGTAGAAAGCTCTGCTGCAGCCTGTGTCGCTATCACCCCCTAGCTTGGACATATGCATTGCTACATGGCTCCCTCCACCCCTCATGAAGATATCGATGCTGGACGTAGGCATGCATTTATGGGTAAAGCAGGTCCCATGAATAAAGACCTGTAGCAATTCTTCTATGTGCAGCACCAGGAATGTACAGTATTTAGGTACAGTGTTGCCCTAGGCACCTGATTTCAGCCCTTTGCTTCTTCCCCTTAGCTCTGCTGCGGGATTAATCTTAAAATGTCTGTGGCAGGTTGGGGGGAAGTTTTGGCAAAAAAAAGTTGCCACCCAAGGCACAGGCTCTTGGGTACCTATATATAAAATATGGCTCTACGCAGACCACAGCACAAAAAATGGAGGATAACGCTCATTTTATTTCACTTTCACCCTGCCTTGCACGTAGTAAATGCCTCCTTATGGTGATGTAATGGGGTAGGATGATGGTACAAGGAGCCAATGACATAATGGGTGGGCTGTAAGGGGATTGTGAAAGGAACAGAGAAGACAAGGGGTAAGATTGATGCAAAATTGGGTGGATCAAGGCTTTATTGTACAGGCCAATCTCAGAATCCATCCATCCTTATATCTATCTATCTCTCTATTTATCTATCATCTATCTATCTATCTATCCATCCATCATCTATCCATTTATCCATCCATCATCTATCTATCTATCTATCTATCCATCATCTATCCATCCATCCATCCCTCCATCATCTATTATCTATTTCTCTTTGTGCCTGCATATCTCATCTGCCTTTGTTAATTATAATGATTGCTGTTATTAAAAACTCAACATATAACAGAGTTTGAGATACTACAGCGTGGAGATGACAAATCTGAGCAGAGTGGTAGTATCTTTTGTTTGGACAAGTAAATAAGCCCCTTTCCATTGATAGTGTCACATTGAGTGTAAGAGGCAAGCTTTTTGACTGGAACAGATGGAGACACTCGCAGGCTTTCCACTCAGGCCTCTAATGTATTCTGCACTGTTGATGAAATGGGCCAAGAATTGATTATCTCCACTGCAATCTATAGCAATAACAACAGTGAAATATCATGCCATTGTCATGTTAATCACTCCATTTTTCATACAACATACTTGTTGAGAGAGGCTAATCCTCATGTTTATGGCTTGGTGCTTCATTTTTTTGCTTGCAGCTCTTGAAGAGAATAAGTGAATTATAATTAGGACTTACCCCCATAGCTCCCCATCTGTGTTAGTGTTCATCTTTGCTCTTCTTGTGGCACACAGCGTAATGTGCCTTGAAAATATATACAGTGAGGACCATTTATCAAGGAAGCACAAAGAAGGAACAGAAGATATACACGTTCTGCTGTGAGGTGCCGGCATGGTGGCTGAGATTCCATGTGGAACATCTACTGTTTGATCTGGACTCATGTAATTCATGACCAGAAAGATCTGCATGTATTTTGGTTAATTTTTTAAGGGCTAGACAAAATACAGGAGCCTTTATAGGCCAATACACAAACTATTTGTCCCTAAGTCTATAAGCTAAGAACAGGGTTTCCTCTCACTGCTCTCCTGCCTTGTACATTTGAATGATGCATAGGTATGGGGAAGCCCACGTCTACCTTAAATGAAAGGGTCAGACCCCAGCCATCATAGACCTCACTGACCCAGGACCACTGCCCTCCCTCCCTGATGATGTGCAGCCCCCAAACCCTCCATACTTGTGCCCAACCTTGAGAACAATACTGCCCTCTGGTATGAGGTATCTCCCAGGCAAAGCAGAAACTCATGCATTAAGGAGAGCAACATTTTGCAGTCTATTTTAAGAGTGCTATTATTGCTACTTAGGACTTTCTGCCCAACAGATACTGTATTGGATTGAAAATAATACTGCTATCTATCAGGCAAGTTTGAAAACCCTCAACAACATTGGAGCATTGAGGCAGCCCAACCAATCACCATAGATTCACAGTATGATCAGCGTGAACTGGCACAGTGCATTGGTGGCCAGATGAGGCAAAGATCCAATCATACATTAAGGTCATCTTGAGAGACTTACTTGTGCAGAACATCTCACTGTGTTGAGGGCAGGCAGTTTGATTCTCTGTCAACACCATGTGACATGTTTCTCACTATGGTAAGAATGCAAATCTACAGGTCAAGGACAGAGCTGCCAAGGAGTCACAAAAGTCTGCGAAAGCAAGGAGAAATGTCTATGTGACATTGGTATGAGGGTGTTGAATGAATGTCAGCACTGGGGCTGGAAGAAGCAAGAGTATAGCTGTTGTGTAGGCTGGAGGACTTAGCCCACCTCTACAATACCACGCTGGGGATTACTATAAATTTGAAACTCTGGAAATTCAATTCAACAGAAGTTGTAGGCGGTAAAGTAAATGCCAAGAGTCCACCAAACCTTCGGGCAATCAGGGTTGCTACGTTGCATGACATTTACTGCTTTCAGCTTGGGAGCATGACTAATATCTATGACTCTCATGCTGAATGACTGACACCAGGAGACCTTCAATGACTCATGTACATATGGATTAGTGCTATATAGCAGTAGCTTATAAGGCCACAATTGAGTTCTGGTTAATAGTGACAAACACAGTTGTGACAATGATTAACTGTGGCTTTGCAGCTCATTTGAAATGTGTTAAAAAAAGCAAATAAAACCTTATCTGTACAGAACAGTTCTTTTACAACCATTACACACCGTGGGGGTCATTTGCAATTGCTAGTGCACTTGTGGTCATGCAATTTTCCCTGCAGTTATTTATGGAAAAAAAATCTCATTCAATAAAGGTATTTGCATCAAAAGCGGTTCCTTGTACTTGGCGCCATTCAGTCCTGTTCCGAATTGAGTTGTACCCATTGATGCAAGGTAACCCTGGAGAACCCAAACAGGCTATAGCTCTTAGGTTTTCACAGCGCCCTATATCAATTGCCTCAGCACAGTTGCACCTCGAAACTGAATGCTAAAAATAGACTGGACAATTGCGTCCAAGATGTGTCAAAGTGCCAGCACAATTGCACTAAACTTAAAGGGATCCTGTCATTGGAAAACATGTTTTTTTCAAAACACATCAGTTAATAGTGCTACTCCAGCAGAATTCTGCACTGAAATCCATTTCTCAAAAGAGCAAACAGTTTTTTTTATATTCAATTTTGAAATCTGACATGGGGCTAGACATTTTGTCAATTTCCCAGCTGCCCCTAGTCATGTGAATTGTGCCTGCACTTTAGGAGAGAAATGCTTTCTGGCAGGCTGCTGTTTTTCCTTCTCAATGTAACTGAATGTGTCTCAGTGGGACATGGGTTTTTACTATTGAGTGTTGTTCTTAGATCTACCAGGCAGCTGTTATCTTGTGTTAGGGAGCTGCTATCTGGTTACCTTCCCATTTGTTCTTTTGTTTGGCTGCTGGAGGGGAAAGAAGGGAGGGGGGTGATATCACTCTAACTTGCAGTACAGCAGTAAAGAGTGATTGAAGTTTATCAGAGCACAAGTCACATAACTTGGGGCAGCTGGGAAATTGACAATATGTCAATTTCAAAATTGAATATAAAAAAATCTGTTTGCTCTTTTGAGAAATGAATTTCAGTGCAGAATTCTGCTGGAGCAGCACTATTAACTGATTCATTTTGAAAAAAATATGTTTTCCCATGACAGTATCCCTTTAACACATAAAATTATGGGGGAACTCTTCATTGTGTAGAGTGTTTGTTACTTACATTCCAATCTCCTTGTGGCATAGTCCTACCAAATGGGGCATGTTTTTTTACCCATAATGCAGCATTTCCCCCATAATTCCAGTATAACTGTGACCATGCTGCATCTATGCACCAAAATGGACATGATTACTTGTGTATTGACACAGATCAGGTGCATCTAGCATTTTCAGAGTGGCAATTGTGCCGTTTCTATTCAGGGTGGCATTTGCATCGGATTCACTGGTAGCACTATTTGACAAAACCCGTTGAGTGAAGCCTGGATCTACCGCCAGGTCCAGGATGAAGGTAGTTCCAGGGTTTCCTATTGTCAACAGGTACATTGGCATAGAGAAATGCATAAGGATGCTTTGGTGCAATGAATTGTGTTAATGTGCTCACTATTGTGTCTATTTTAGAGCATCGGCACCAGCCACTGTGTTCATTAATGACCCCTGCTGTTTCATTATTACTGTACCATTAGTAGATTCAGGCATAAAAATGGAGTGATGTGTGGCAGTGAGTCTCATTGTTCTGGCCGGCCTAGATTTACATAAATATTCTCTTCACTGGGGACAGCTTCTTTCAGGTCCCTCTAATTTCACAAATCTTTGAGCCTGAAACAGAAAAGCTCTGGGAGCAAAAGAAATAAATAAATGAAATTTCCCTGAACTTGGTATTTGGGTCACGTAGGCATCTCACTTTGAATGTGATATCGCACTTATTGATTCCTGTGCTAAGGGTGTCAGAGCAAAAAGGCAAACAATTCAGCAGGAACTATGGTAATTCCAGCCTCAGATGAAAACCTGTTCACACAGATATCTCCGTCTTTGTTATATCCGTGTCCTGTGGGATCCCAAGTTAGAAAAGATGACTCAAGGCTAGTGATGCTTCAAATGAGCGGGGCTTCCTGGAGACTCAACGTAGTATTTTTGGCACAGGCTTGAGAAAATAAACAGATACAGGTTTTTTTTTTGCTCTTGTGTTCAGGGGCAATGTGCCTTCCAAGATGTTTGACTTCTACATACAGCTTAAGCTGCAGAGTCTTTTCCCCAATCAACAAAAGCAGGTTATGGTAGCAACAGGCCACAGAACTCAAAGTCTTACTAAAAGTTCTTGCTAATAAATGCAGAGGGAAATCAGTTCACCCAAGTGTGGGTGCAGCCGACATTAACTTGTAGGGTCCCTTTGGATACAATTTGCATAACAGTAATGACTAGTAAAGTAACAGCACTTTGTTCCATCAAGGTCTACTTCAGGAGTGCCCATACTTTATTTCCAAAATTTTAATAGGAAACACAATTCAACCTAAATCTGCAAAGGTGGAATTGTGTTTCCTATTAAAATGTTGGGAGTTTTCTTAAATGGCACAGTTTTTGACATTTATTCATTCTTTTCACAGATTTTCAAGACTTTTCACAAAAGCTGGTCAATGGTTTCCCAACTTCCTGTACAAGGCTTACCATCAAAAAACAGTTGCCAGCGTAGGGTCAAATCTGCTCCAGATTTCAGATCAAGGTGAAGTCATGAATAGTTTTTCAGGCCGTGGGAAAATGCTGTTGTTTTTACATCTTTTCTCTCTCTATTTTTTTCCTCTGATATATTACGGGGCTGATTCACTATGGGTCGAATATCTAGGGTTAATTAACCCTCGATATTCGACTAGGAATTGAAATCCTTCGAATTCGAATATCGAAGTCGAAGGATTTAGCGCAGAAAATTCGATCGAACGATCGAAGGATTGTTCCTTCGATCGAACGATTAAATCCTTCGAATCGAACGATTCGAAGGATTTTAATCCAATGATCGAAGGAATATCCTTCGATCAAAAAAACGTAGGCAAGCCTATGGGGACCTTCCCCATAGGCTAACATTGACTACGGTAGCTTTTATCTGCCGAACTAGGGGGTCGAAGTTTTTTTTAAAGAGACAGTACTTCGACTATCGAATGGTCGAATAGTAGAACGATTTTTGGTTTGAATCCTTCGATTCGAAGTCGTAGTCGTAGTCGAAGGTCGAAGTAGCCCATTCGATGGTCGAAGTAGCCCAAAAAAACCTTCGAAATTCGAAGTTTTTTTACTTCGAATCCTTCACTCGAATTTAGTGAATCAGCCCCTACATATAGATATATATATATATATATATATATATATATATATTATATATATATATATATATATATATATATATATATATATATATATATATAAAAATAGTTTGGCAATTTTTCTCTGTTCGTCTCTGTTTTGTTGTGGGAATACTCGTTTTGGCCATTTGGTAGCCCCTATGTGGATTGTCAACCCACATTGAGGCTCTCTGTTTTTTTATGCCTCCAAGCCTGGAATTCAAAAACTAAGCACCTATTTTGAGGCCACTGGAGCAACATCCAAGGGGTTGGAGAGTAACCTGTTGCTCACGAGCTACTGGTTGGGGATCACTCTGCTATAGAAGCACCGTTTGGCTTTTGTGTTTACAGATTATGGGGTTTTAAATTCAAATTAGCTTTACTATTCTGCGTATTTCTGGCATGTGAAGGAAAATGCTATCCTATTTTCATGAGTAAAATAACAAACAAAAAACAATATACGGACTGTGAGAATTTCATTTTCTTGATTTCCTTATTTTGTACTTCTTATCTTTCTATTCGGCCCCACTACTGTTCATCTTCCACTATGGTTTCCCAACCGCTGCCTGGTTGCTTGGGTAATTAAGCCAATCAGATTTATTCTTTGCTCTACTCTCAGCAGCAGTTGGAGGGGGGGTCGGCAGCAGGAATTTGATTGGCAGCAAAATAATTACCAACAGTAATGGGAACCCCGAGCAGCTGCACATTTCAGGTTTCCATGGACATCATAGACCTCAGTTTCCAAGAATAACATAACAAGAACTGTTTTATTGACACATGTTATTATCACTTCAAGCTTATGCTAAAGCTTATGTTAAATAGCCAATCCTACAACTATAACTTCTTAACAATTTTTTGATTTGTTTTTGAAACTTTCCAAAAATTAAAAAAAAAAGTAAAAAAATATTCTTTTAAAATCTTTGTTAAAAGGCAATATTGGAATATTTGGTATTTACAAGTCATTCTTCCGGCTTTTTTAAACACCCGTGTAGCACAGAAAACAAAATACAGTAAAATATACTTTTTTATTCTCTTTTTTTTTTGCTTCCAAAATCTCCCGGTGGCTTTTCTGTAACATTTTCATCTCCTCCGTAGTTTTAAGATATCTGAGCGAAGATGGGAAAAGAAAATCTATGAAGCAGAAAAGTTCTTCAAAGGAAAGCCGAGTCAGCCCACATACATTCCGAACACCTAGCTCCCAATTTGTCCCCCGAGGTTTTTTTATGGCTCTGATGAGCTTCAGGTAAAAAAACAGTTTGCTCCTCTCCTGCTCCTTTGCAAGTTCTCTCAATAATTACATTTATTTTTTTTGAGTAAACCTAAAGTAATGACTGAGCAAATAGATGGAATATTCCTTCCCTGAATATTATCATGTAGAATTTTTGCTGGGAGTTGGCGTATTGCTTGTATAGGCTAATGCATTTTCAATTCATAACAATACAACTGGGTAGATCTTCTTCATTTTATATGATGTAGGAAGCAGTTCTGCAAACCTTTGAAATTAGGCACAAGAATGTGCCCTATTGTGCTCATTCAGGCACAAATTCCCTCCAGGGGAATGGCCAGCTTTGTCCTTACTGTTTGCATTAGGGCAGGCAGTAAGGAAAGGGGCCCCATTGTTGGCTGCATCTTCTGCTGCATACTAATGCATGCATCTGAATAATGCATGAGTTAAAGGAGAATTCAACCCTAAACTTAAAAAAAACCCCTACCCTACATAGACCCCCCTCCCCCCAGTCTAAGTGTTACCCCGGGCAAATGCCTCTAATGTTTTACTTACCCCTCGGTTCAGATTCAGGCATCAGAATTCATGTTCATGGGCACCATCTTCTTCTCTTCGGAAATCTTCGGAATGAGATCGGCATGACGGCGCATGCACAGTTGGAGCAATATTCTATTACTCCAGCAACTGCGCATGCGCCGAAACCCACGGAAATTGCAGAAGCACCAGTCTCATTCCGAAGATTACTGAAGCGGTTGAAGATGGCACCTGTGAATGCCTGAATCTGCCCTGAGGGATAAGTAAAACATTAGGGGCATTTGCCCCGGGTAACACTTAGGCTGGGGGGAGGAGGGAGGGTGTCTATGTAGGGTAGGGGGTAGTGTTTTTAAGTTTAGGGTTGAATTCTCCTTTAAGTATTAGGTTGAGTATAGGTAGGGGAGGAAAAGGCAAGGGGAAAAGGGGCAGAACAGGAACCTATCTGTGCCTCCCATTACTATGAATATAGCAGTGATGAACACATTTGGCTATATATTGTTCAAGGCAGCCATGGGTCTCTGTGCTCCAAAACAGAGCACCGAGACCTTTGTAAAATTCTACTAGCTTTTTGCACTTCACACATTGCCTAGATGGTCATATATGACTCCTTTCATTTTCTTTAAAAAATATATTTACTGTACATTATATTACAGTGTAAATGTAATATAATATACATATTGGCTGATTACATCAATGGATATCACATTTTAGTTTGGACCTGGACAGCTGGACGTCTGGTCAGATGTTCAGAGCTGTGGCTGCTACGTTCCCTGGTGCCCCATGGGCACAAAAAAAAGGTAAGAGAAATCTGCACTATAAAGGCGCCAACATGCACTCAACATTAAAGTTCATGTGGATATGTTATTACCACCAGTTTAACTGATAAACTGGTGGTAATCTGGGACAAGGGTGTTTGGATGGATAGTAGTGATGTGCAGGTTGACCTGTAGGACCCATGAGTTGAGTTGGTTCAGGCTGAATTCAGCATGAAGGACAAAAAATAGAGACTGACCACACTCGGCATCTCATGCTGGGGAGCTTACTTTATTTATTACACTAGTGAAACTGCAACAATCAATGTGTCCTTTCGTCAACTGGAAATCAATTTGTTGTTACAATTTAAATTTCAGGTGACTATTGTTGGTTCAGGTTGGGTGCAGGTAGAATGTACACTCCTCCTCTGCTCCCAAAGATACCCTTAGGGTATTGTGGGTTAGGGTAGGTTTCGAGTTGAGTTTTTCCTGACTCTCACATCACTAGTGGATAGAAAAGGGTTCAAGATTGACATTTTGCCCATCAGCTATAAAAAGGTTGGGTGGGTCAAGCTCCTCTTTGGGTCTCCCTGGAGCTCTGGTAACAGTCCCCATGATAATCCATCATATTCTGTATATGCTGTATAATAGTATTTTCCCCTGGGTATAAATTACCATTTCCATTTCCCTGTAAAGTGCTCTGTACACTTGCGCCTCTATAGAAATCAATAAATGCATACTCAAATACTTGCATGCAACAATATCTTATTTTAAGGGGAAAAATATTGAAGGGAAAATGAAAGCATTGAATGTCGAAATAAAAATGCACTTAGCAAAATGAAAATCTTTAAAACCGAAAAAGAAATGAAAGTGAACTTTGGAAAGAAAAAAAAGATATTTATGAGATGAACGCCTCTCACCGAGCCATTTGTATACGCTTTCTGCCTGCTTTAAGATAATTATAGGTATAACTTTTGCTTGAAAAGTACAATTTTATTTCGTTTTTTTTTTTGCTGTCTGTGGGTGGACTTGAATGGGTGTACTTCATCTGCTGCATTTTGCTGCAACAATTATCAAAGATGAAGAAAAGAAAGATATTATTTTCTGCTTTATGGATCCCCAATTCTTCTAAAATAAATGCAGACAATAAATTGCCTCTGTGTCTGAGGGGGCTTTTATACTCTAAATGGCTACAAACCCAGCCATCATACACACAAGCCGTTGAATGTGTGGAAATATGAAGCACAAAAATCAAAGTATCGGAAGGGAATGGACCATACATCACATCCAAGGAAGAAGCCTTGGCATGTGCATGGGAACTGGCAGCCAAACAGGCAGGGTTGGAGGAGAAGTCAGGGGAAGTGTACAAAATAGAGAGGCCCGGAAGTGACATCACATCAGGGGGTTCTGCCACTTCCTAACAGGCACCAGGACCAGTGGCATCCTGTTTACCGCTCCCATTTTTCATTAATTTGTTTTCGCTTCCTAAAAATTTGCCTGTGCAATTATTTTTCAACACAGCTTCTAGAAATAATACTGTAATTGCAAAGGAGAGTCCATGGACCAATAGGGTTGCCACCCAGATGAAATTTGACTGGCCAAGCTGAAAAAATAACATCCAAAGAAGTATTACAAACTTACCAGCAACATTCTTGTGGATACATTTGTAATACCCACTTTTTCTGCCCTAGTTCTTGCTAGGTCTTTCCTTCATTGTCCCAATCACCTAGAATCTCCTCTCCCTTCCCATTAATGTCATCCTTCCAACCTTCTACATCACTGTTCCACCCCCACTACATCATTGGTATGCCCTCATCATTCCCAAATGGTATTATAGAATTCAAAAGGTGGCAACCCTAGGGCCCATAGAGACAAATTATTGATTATTATTGGTGCGAGCAAAGGGGTCATATGCCTACCTATGGCAGGTAGTAAGGACAGGGCTGGCCTAAGCTAACCTTGCACCATATGCAACATGTTGGTCCCCAACCCCTTGGATTTTGTCTCAAATCAGGTGCTTCATTTTGAATTTCTGGCTTGGAGGTTGAAGTTTTGGTTGCATTAAAACCAGGGGTACAACTAAGCAGAGCCTCCTGTAGGCTGCCAGTCCACATAGAGGCTACCAAATAGGAAGTTTTCAAGCTTGTGTTGCCCCCCAACTCTTTTTACATTTGAATGTGGTTTACCTGTAAAAATGGTTTGGAACTTCTGATCAAGCATAAGGTGAACTAAACCGAAGGATGAAGTAAACACCAAGGAACCTGGACCTGATGAAGCTGGTCCAGTGGCAACGCAAGGGGGGTTCTACCTCTCTTCTGCCTTGTCCACTGATTATTGTGCAGTTACTTTAACAGGATGAGTATCAATCTTTCCACCAGCCTCACTCCTGAATTATAATTTATAGCTTCATTGTTTATGTACCATTGATATTTGCAGGATATGTGATTATTATGTAACACATACACAACTGGAGTAATGATACGAGTCATAAAAGAAACTCACTTGTTTCTCTATTGCTCTTGTTCTTCTTCTCCCAGTCTATGTAAATGACCCCTGGTATGTTCTCCCTGTGTCAGTGTGGTTTTTCTCCTACTGATGGGAATGATGTATAAACTCCCTAAAGTGCTGCACAATATGTCGGCACTATATAAATATATTTAATGTCCCTGAACCAAAGTCAAATCATTTAAGTCCAGCCCACAGGCTCATTTTGACCATAATTCATAGCAAAATCTTAAGGCCGATCTTCAATGCAATAATTCCACTTAGGGTCGATATATTGTTCCCAGCCTACCATGTTCATTCTATAATATTTGGGAATTTAAATTCAAGATAAACACAGAGTCACAGTCAGTAAAGGTTTTCAGTTCTTCTTTTCCCCTGACAACTCTGTTTACATTCTGTGATGTTCCCCAAGATGATTCTGTTCAAATCCAGCTCTTCATTAGAAAAAAGCAAAATCCTGACTCCCTTTATCTTCAGCCTACAAATGGAGGCTGTGCTGACAACTATATTGTGTCTCCCGTCAAAGTGACTGACAGGATATTATTATGCAATGAAATGTTAATGGCAAATGGGGATTTCAAGGAGAATTCACTTTAATCCCTTTAGTGACTGAGAGGTGCGCAGTGTATTACAACAGAAAGACTAGACTAGGAAATCTTATATTTTATATTTATATTACAAAATATATATATATTTTTTAAGAAAAAATGTTTTAAGTGTTTGGAATGCCATAGTCCAGTTGTTTTCTTTTGTATTGTGGTCTAAAAAGAGAATTAGGTGCAAGAGAAAATGCAGGCAAACAGATAAATGCCTGTAAGGCTCTGCTGGGGTTTGAACTAGGAACATCCTAATTATAGACTCTTTTTGGGCCACTGGGGCAGGAGAGCAGTTGGGAGGTTTCTGGTAAATCTGAACCCCTTACCTGCCTTTTACATTTCAGCCCAGCAGCCTTAATTTAATGCCAGCCAATGAAAGCTTTTTACACCCTATTTAAGTTTATCCCTTACCTCAGTTCCTTGCAGCTATAGCTCAAGCTCAGTGGCTTGTCCCTCTTGCTCTTGCATTGCCTTGCTCTTGCCTTGCACAGTTTTATCTGGTTCTGCCTCTGTCTCTATGACAACTCTGTCCAATCCTATTCCTGGTTTAATGCCTCACCACTTGTATAGTTCCTTTCTGCTCCTTGCTTGAAGGACTCCCCTTACTTCCCCTTTAGATTTCTCTCGTTCTGTTAATTTGTGCCAATAGCTTGAATGTTAGGCAGAAAGAGGCTTAAACCTTACCAACTGATGAATGGACTAATATCTATGGAATATCATGGGGTAGCTGGTCAGGATCGTCCAAATACTTTTAATTGGATGCGATCCAAAGGTTGCTACATTTCTCTTGAACATTACAATCCAGGAAACCTTGTTGGATTACACCCAGAGGAGACCTGACAATAGGGGTATTTTTTTTGAGGAGCGTGTTCCAATTTATTTTGGCAGTGAGTCTGGAGCGGCTTTTTCCCCCTTTTTTAACTAGCAATGTATGGTTAAGATACCTTCTTGTTGGTTAGGATTGTCCAAATACACTTCTTGAACTTCCCATATTTGTGCCTATTCACAAAGGAAATCATGTAGCTACCTGCACATTCAAGGTGGAGTTAATTCCAGGATTACCTCTATGGGATGTGTCAATAAAAGCAGCAGACTTGCTCCCAGTCGATCAAATACAGACCAGAGAGCTGGAAATAAAGCAATTTCCACGCTGACAAAGTTCGGACACATTTGCATCTGATTCATGAGAATGTTCACCTCCGTTGTGTTTGTTCTGACAATAGGTTTCAAGACAGTGCTGTACTTGCCTGCAATGATGCTAAAAATCGTGTGAGGAAAACCTGCAATGTGGGCAAAAATATGGCAACTTGCTTGAAATGACTCATCCATCAAGATTGGGCTCTCTATACTCTTAGGCACCCCATCAGTCATGAGGTCTGCTTTCTCTTGTGTAAGGTGGACCAAATTTGCAGTAAATCCTTTCAAATGGTACATATATTAAATTTATGTTCTGAAGTTAAAGGGGCAGTGCACCCCTTGTCCAACATGGGTTTGATGGATAGAGCTTGTGCTGAAAACTTTTTGCATATTGTTTAAATCATGAAAAATCTTTAGTTCGTGTTAGTTCTTTTATATAAACATGAAAAACAGAGAAATTGAAGATCCTCCATGTTTGTTCCTTGCGAGGTAGATTATTAGATTACCAATGGCGATAATCCCCTCCCCGCATTATAGACTCCTTCTTACAAAACAGTCATATCAAAGGGGGGAAGGGAGGGTGTTGTTTACTGGTAATCTTATTATCTACCTCGCAAGGACCAAATATGGAGTCGCTTCAGTTTACCTGCTTATCTTAAAAAATAACAAAAACTATAGATTCTTTGTGATCAAAATATTGGGCAAAAAGTATGTTTAGCACAAGCCCTATTCACTGCACTCATGTTGAACAAGGGTTATACTGTACCTTTAAAGAAGAAGCGTTCTGCAAGGTTATACATGCACCAGTGCAGGCTGTAGATTATAAAAGATGCAACACAGTGTTCTTTGAAATCACTTTTAGTTTCTTTTGGAAAGAAGATGGGATGACTTGAGGTTCTATATCTTAGGACTGAGCATTAAAGAACTGCACCCAATTGAAAGTGTATTTATGGACAGTGCTTTCATATCGGAATGTCAGAACTGAAAAATATCTCCATAGACACATGGATGTAACCAGCTGCACAGCTGAAACGGCTTTTAAACCGCGCAGCTCACGGAGAAGCGGCTGAGAAAAAGCAGATAGTTCATAAGCTGCGAGTGGTAATTGCGCGGGAGGATAAAAGGAGCTAATATGATATGTGACAGGATAATTTAGGAAATAAAGTAATACTAAATGCACTTTTGTCAGAGCCATTTACCAATGCTATCTGGAGCAGATGCACCTCAGAGAGATATTAATATGGATCCGCAATGGAAATAGAATTCACAGTCCAGAAATAAAATGGCTTCTTAGCACATTTGTTAAATAAAGGCGATGCTCCGATTCCCATTCTACGTGTCATGAATCAAAGAGAAAGATAATAATTGGAAGTGAATATACACTGAGCGCTTTTATCATTTTAATTACCGCTATTAAAGAAGGGTCAAACGGTCGGCGCTGGCCTGGCTCGGACATACGACAGGAACCAGCCATCCAGAAATAGGTTTAGAGTTTGACTGACTTAAACTGGATATGTTTGAGATCATAGTTGCTCTGTATTAGAAGAATAAGGGAATATAACAGAGAAAGGGAGAAAACATCAGTCAATTAATGTGGGACTTGGATGTGGGAATGGTGGAATATCATAGGGGTAATTTGGATTGCAAGTGTGTGAAGTGCAATTTTGGACTTACACTATGTTTTCCACTATTATTTCAGCCTTGAGATGCATCCATCACAATTGGGCCAAAATGGATGCAATTGTACTTGCATTTGAAGTGCAAGGTGCTTTTAGCTTCTTCAGATTGATTGTTGCGTCACATCTGTAGTGCACATTCAAACCGGTGTTCACATCCAATTCAGGAACAGGCTCCATGGTTCTAAATCATCAAGATGCGCAGTTGTGCACCATTTAGCAGAAGAGGCAGGATTCAGATAGTGTTGGCCAGAGACTGCAGGACACCGGGAGTCCAGTGGGCCCCAGCCTTCATATGCACTGGGACCCAGACCTGCACCCAACCTGGTCACTGCGCCCTTACCTCTCCAGGGCCCAATTGTGGGTGCAACAGGATAAAATAAAGTAAACACCGGGGGGGAGGGGGTTGCAGCTGGGGTGGGGGGGCCCAGAGGCAGAAGGGGATCAGGTGGGAGCGCAGAGGGATCATTTACAACCACAACAGTTGTAGTTGTGCAAAAATGGATGCAGCCGTTACAAAATTGACACCATTTATTACAGATACTTGAGTTTTGTGAGAGAGTATTGACACAAGGGAACCCTGAAGTTACTGCCACCTTCAAGCTGGCAGCAGATCTATGGTTTCCACAGCAGCCATTGTCAATATGTGCAGTGGACCATCACCCTAAAGAATCAGGCACAGGAATCATTTTGATGACAAATGGCGGAAATGATGGCACCTGGGACTTGAAAATTGTGAACCATGTGTGTCACGACACAAGGAAAGGTCCAGTCCATGGGAGTGCCTAATGTTAGGGCACCTCCAAGGATTGTTATGACTTAACTGATACCCCGAGACAGTGTGCTTGTAACTGCACCAGCCCGGGTTACTTACAAGTGAGTGGTCCTGAGCCAACACAAGCAAAGAAAGCCAGCTTTTTGTTAAAGTCGTGCTTTTATTGTGCACGTGCAGCCGCGTGAAAAAAGAAGGAAGAGGATTGCTTCCTGGGCCGGTGCAGTTTTCTGCTAACTGGAGCACTGGTCTGGGGTTTCAGATAAGTCATTACAATCCTTGGGGGGTGCCCAACGTACCTTTTGTTCTCCTTTAAGCAGCACCATAATTGTGTTGACTGCAACTCCCCCTAGCGGCTGCAATTATGCAGGGAAAAAAGGTGCATTCTGGGTAAAAACGTGGATTTTTTTCCAAAATCTGATCCATTTCGCTTCGCCAAAAATCTGTGAAATGACAAATATTTGCCAAAATGCATTGGTCTATAGGCATTCAATTTTTTTGTTGCGTGACAATTTTTTTCATCCATTGCAGTCTATGGGCGTCAATTATACGACGAAACTCAGTGAAAACTTTTGCTCATCACTAATCATAAATCAGTATTTTTGGACTCATGTGCCTTAATGAATCTGCAGTACACATTTTAGGGTACATTCATAAGTATCTTTTACAAATTAAAAAAAAGTTTCTTTTCCATAAAAAGAAAAACATTTTCTCATTTCCAGATTCCACTCTTTATTATTTTAGCAGATCTATGCAGTAAATTAACCCAACTCCAACCAAGGTTTGCAAGAAACCCAGAAATATTATCAGCTCCACAACTAAAAAAGGTAAGATTAATCTCGAGAGCAGAATTCATGAGAAAGACAGGACAACGGAGACTCTCAGCAGAAATAACCTTGCCTGCGCAGACTGAGCATCTATTTTGATCAGACCTGACAGATGATAACGTGCCTGAGATTATCTGGTACCAGACATGAAAGATTCTTTTTAAGTGGCACCATTAATCATAGAGTGGATATGGCGTCCATCCTTTGAAGGGAGATACAGGAGGGGAGACATTGGTGCATTGTGAGTAATGCAGCGGCAGAACTACTGGGGGTGTAGGGGGTGCGACTGCACCAGGGCCCTTAAGGTTTCTTAACCCATGACACTTTATATACAGGTTTGGCATCCATTATCCGGAAACCTGTTGTCCAAGTAGTTCAGAATTATGGGAAGGCCATCTCCCATAGAGTCCTTGTAAAATTAAATATAGGTATGGGATCCCTTATCTGGAAACCCATTATCCAGAAAGCTCTGAATTACTGGAAAGCCATTTCCCATAGACTCTGTTTTAGTCAAATACATTTTTTCTCTGTAATATAGAAACAGTGCAATGGTTACATTTATCCAAACCAAGATATAATTAATCCCTGTTGGAAGCAAAACCAGCCTATTGGGTTTATTTAATGTTTAAATAATTTTTAAGTAGACTTAAGGTATAGAGATCCAAATTATGAACATTCCTGATCCTGAAAAACCCAGGTCCCGCACATTCTGGTTAATAGGTAGAGATGAGCGAATTTATTTGACAGCCATGGATTCATGGCAAAATTCCAAATTTCACCACGTGCACATTTTTTTCGTGAAACTGCGGCAAAAATTAGCCGTGGAAAAATTTGCTGTGAAAAAATGGCCATTGACTTAAATGCATTAGGACAAAAAAAGTTGCGATAAGAAAAAACGTTCATTGACTTTAATGCATTACGACAAAAAAGTTGCCACACAAAAAAACGCCCATTGACTTTAATGCATTAGGACAAAAAAAGTTGAGATAAGAAAAAACGTTCATTGACTTTAATGCACTAATCTCCCCAAACTGCCTCCCCTGCCTTCCCGCCGGCTAAAATGTAAATCACCGGACGGGATGGCACCTGGTGCAATTTGTTTTCCGAAGTCGCCCAAAGTTGCCTCACGAGGAAACTTAGGGTGACTTGGGAAAACAAATTGCGCCGAGTACCATCCCGCCAGGGATTTACATTTTAGCCAGCCGGAAGGAAGGGGAGGCAGTTTGGGGAGATTAGTCACCCCGAAGAAGAGGAGATTTGTCGTCGGGCAACTAATCTTCCTGAATCTGCCTGTGTGCCCTGACCCTAATGCATTTTGCCAAAATTTGCCATTAGCAAAAAAGCCCATTGACTTTAATGCATTTGGACAAAAAAAGTCGCCATAAGAAAAAAAGCTCATTGACTTTAATACATTTTGAGTAAGAAAATGCACGTTAAAAAAAAGTTGCGTGTAATAAACAAATTGCGCGTACAAAACGCCCATTGACTTCAATGCATTAGGACAAAAAAAGTTGCCATAAGAAAAAAAGCCTATCGACTTTCATGCATTTTGAGTAAGAAAATGCACGTAACAAAAAGTTGCGTGTAAAAACGCCTATTGACTTCAATGCATTAGGACGAAAAAAGTCGACATGAGAAAAAACGCCCATTAACCTTAATGCATTTTTAGTGAGAAAATGCGCATGAAAAAAGAGTTGCGCATAAAAACACCCATTGACTTCAATGCATTTCACAAATTTTTCACCGTTCCACAAATATTTTTACAGTTTCGCAAATTTTTCAGCGAAGCGAAACGGGACAGAATCGCTCATCTCTATTAATTGGCACCATACCTGTAATTGATCATTTCAAAAATGATTTCCTTTTTCTCTGTAATAATAAAACAGTAACTTGTACTGGTTCCAAACTAAGATATAATTAATCCTTATTGGGGGCAAAACAATCCAGTCGAGTTTATTAATGTTTCAATTATTTTTTTAGTAGACGAGGTATAGAGATCTAAATCATGGACCCCTTATCTGAAAACCCCCAGGTCCAGAGCACTCTGGATAAAGGTCTATTGAATTGTTCCCTTCCCATCCACGATATTAATTCATGTGACTAATAGAAAAGGAAGTGAGATATGAATGTGAAACAGTATAATGTGAACATGTGTTTCCTTCATTATATCGAAATTACTCAGAGATGTGCGTAGAGCAATAGTTGGCTGGGCTGGAAGTGATACCATCGGTGATCCTTGAAGCCAGAGTTTGATTCTAGCCAAATCTCACAGCCGGAACCAGCAGTGAGTCCAGCCAATCCTTGCAGCCAATGAACCTAGTGAGACCAAATGATCTTTGCAGCCAAAGACCAGAGTGATTCCAGCTGGACTGGAGCCCATAGTGAGTCCAACAGATGCTCACAGCCAGAGCCACTACTGATTTCAGTTGTTCTGTGCAGTCAGAGCTCCTATGGATTGCAGCCAATCCTCATAGAAGGAGGTACAGTTATGGGGCTGGATATACAGAATGCTTGGGACCTGTAGTTTTCCAGATAAGGGATCTTTTCATAATTTGGATCTCCACACTTTAAAGGGCATGTAAAGGCAAAAAAATAAAATCCCATTTTTACTTTCTTTAATGAAAAAGAAACCTATCTCCAATATACTTTAATTAAAAAATCTGTACTGTTTTTATAAGAAACCTGACTGTATGCAGTAACATTCTCCATTCATTTACTGCTGTGGATAGGAATTGTCAGATGGTCCCTACCTGCTCTGCAAGGAAACAATCATACTTATGAACAGCAGGGGGAGTCCCCGCCTTACTTGCCAGCCATGCAGAACTCAAGCAGCTTTGTTAACGATGATCCCTAAGCAGCCCAGAACACACTGAGCATGTGCACAGTCTTGGTCTTGCAAAGATGTTTAACAAAGCTACAAGATGGTGACCCCCTGTAGCCAACTTTAAAAGCATAAATCATTTTTTTTTCAAAACGCATAAGTTAATAGTGCTGCTCCAGCAGAATTCTGCACTGAAATCCATTTTTCAAAAGAGTAAACAGATTTTTTTATATTTGACTTTGAAATCTGACATGGGGCTAGACATATTTACATAGTTTCCAAGCTACCCCCAGTCATGTGGCATGTGCTCTGATAAACTTCGGTCACTCTTTACTTCTGTACTGCAAGTTGGATTAATATCAACCCCTCCCTCCCCCCCCCAGCAGCCTAACAAAACAACAATTGGAAGGTAACCAGGTAACAGCTCCCTAACACAAGATAACAGCTGCCTGGTAGATCTAAGAACAACACTCAATAGTAAAAACCCATGTCCCACTGAGACACATTCAGTTACATTGAGAAGGAATAACAGCAGCCTGCCAGAAAGCATTTCTCTCCTAAAGTGCAGGCACAAGTCACACGACCAGGGGCAACTGGGAAAATTACAAAATGTCTAAAAAAAAATTTTCCCCATGGCAGTATCCCTTTAATAAATCTGCCGCCAAGTACTGTCTATATTGTCTAAGAAATTTGTGGGATGATGACACTTTCCGAAACCAAATACACACTGCCATGGTTTATAAACTCTCCTCCATTAAAAGAGCAGGATTCTGTTTCTGTGAGATAGGAATGCGTGCACAATATGCGTGAAGAACCCAGCAGCTGAAAGTCATGAGTTCCTGCAGGGTCATTAAATTCTAGTCAAACAATATTTCAGTTGGAGTTGACATGGTTACAAGACAACAAATCAAATCAAAAAGTATAATGTAATGCTAGTTCCAGTCACTCAAGGTCAATTTTCCCAGGGCCCACCAAGCCAGGAGCCCACTGTTGCTTTTTTTAACTGCAATCTGAATCTTCAAGGATCAATGAAAAATATTCCATCATAATATTTCATATTCTTTTCGAGCATTTTAAGGGGGTATCCTCAGGTCCTTGCATTCCACAATGGAGAGAAAAGGCCTAAAGCAATTCTTCAAAAGAAAAAACACTTTTTTGCACTTTGCATTCTGCATTAAAGTTGAACGAAATAGTTGACTTTTTAGTTAAAGTTCGGCTTTTCGTTCTACTGTGCATGCGCAACCGAGCATAGAAAGAGGAAAACGGAAGAAGATCGATCCATGTGCTCACTGGTATAACCCGGTGCAGTTTTCTGCTGAGAGGAGCACTGACCCGGGGTTTCAGGTAAGTCAATACAATCACTTGGGGGTGCCTAACATTTGGCACCCCCAAGTGCACCAAGCCTTTCCTTCTCCTTTAAAGGTCTTTAAGGAGAACTAAAGCCTAATTAAAGAAGTAGACTAGAAATGTTGTACATGGTGTTTTGTGCTTCTGTACCAGCCCAAGGCAACCACAGCCCTTTAGCAGTAAAGATCTGTGTCTCCAAAGATGCCCCAGTAGCTCCCCATCTTCTTTTCTGCTGAATCACTGCACATGCTCTGTGTTGCTGTCACTTACTGAGCTTAGGGACCCACTCACAATATACAGTACACATAGAATAGAAATGTCACAATATAAGGCTGATTAGTAATTAATACAGATAATTACTACATGGCAGCACAGAAACCAGTGCAATTAGCATCAGAATTTAATAATCACCAAACCTGTAGCATCAGCTTATATTACAGGGGAAGCTCATTTTCTGCTGGATAATTAGTGACGAGCCCTAAGCTTAGCTTCTCAACAGCCAATCAGAGCCCACTGAGCATGTGAGTGTCACAGACACTTTCCAAGATGGTGACCCCCTGTGACAAGTTTGAAGTCCTGGATCATTGCTGCTATTGAGATGCTACAACTTTAGGCTGGCTCAGTATATAAAATATGGAATTTTTTAGCCATTTTCATTTTTAGGGTTTTACTCCTTTAAATGATCCATATGTAGTTGTGATTGGCTGTCAGCTCCTTAGTCTTATATGGAAGGTCTACATGATGAAAAGCCTTAATGGAGGCAAAGGAACACTGGAATTAACTCCTACCTTAGACAGCTGGTTCTTCCATGGTTCCCCTATTATCTAGTGCCAGCCCGTGAAACTTAAAGCGATATTGACACGTTCCTATAAAAATCATAGGAACATGTCAGTATCAAGTAAATTCTGCACATGGAATAGTTCCCCACAAAGCCGCCCCCAGTCCCCCCAAACCTGTTTGCAGCAGACCGGCTGACACCACTAACAGATCTTCCACTTTGCTTCAGTGACACTGGGCTTGGGGCGGAGAAATCCTTCCATAGGCTGAATTCTTGTTTTCATTCGTAATCAGCCTATGGAAGGATCATGCCGCCAGCGTCACTGAAGCGGCTCAGAAGGTCTTTTAGCAGTGTCGGAGGGTCGGGTGAACGGGGGGCTGGGGGCGTCTTTGCGGGGGGCTTTGAGGGGAACTATTACGGATAAAGCATTTACTTTAAACTGACAGGTTCCTATAATTTTTTAAGGAACGTGTGAATATCGCTTTAAGGTCTTCAAAGCTGATGCCAAATTGCAGTCCTTGAATTGCACACTATTTAGTGAACTCTCACAATGACCTACGAATTTTGGCAAACAGAATGCTGCATTGTGGGTAAAAACATGGCAATTTCCATCTAAACTGGGCACTGCTTTGGTGAATAAGCTCGCTCTTGTTTAATGTTATGAGTATCTGGGCTTTTAAGGTCTTTTCCAGCAGATACATTGGCAGGAACACTCATTTCTTAAACTAACTTGGTTGACTTTCTGCAGTAGGTTCCATACCGAGTCGGATACTTTGCAATTCTTAGCTAATAAAAACTACAAAGAGAATTTTAGCTTTATGATCACTGGTGTTTCTTTTGATGCACACGAAAATACTGAACTCTATTATATTCTACATACATAAACACAATATTGTTGAATGTTTTTGAATCTTGAAGGCTGGTGCTGAGATAGAGGAGCACATAACGTGATGGTGGAGTAGGCATCCTGGCAGTTATCTGATGGGTATAATTCTAATGAAGAATCACAGAGAACCCAGAAACGTATACTTTGCCCATCAGCCCGAAACTTGAGTGTCAGATATTTCAGTTGTACATGATTGTCATCCAAAGAGTTAAACACACAGGACCAATATTGAAATGAACCCATTAACAATCTACAATAATTCTTGCATGGAAGAATATTAATAGGTGTTAACATGGTTACAGAGTATACAGAATAAAAGTCTTTCATTGGTTCCCAACTCAGTATATATCTGATACATACCAGGACACATACATAAGGTTGTTGTACTGTGAAAATATATTCCTTAATTCTTATCTTCCCTCTCCCCCCAAAAAAAACCTTTAAAGGGAGATTTTATATTTTTATTAATAGGAGATGGCCTTCTATCCAGCTCCTATATATAAAGTTTAAAGATGGCAGTTGGTAGAAGGTCTACCTTGTAAGGACAATGTGTTGATCAGGTGACACTTTACATATTTCATATGCAATATGTCAGTGTTAGGACCAGCAAGTGAGCTTAACCTTGGCATTGATAATGTTTGATCAAGAACAGGGTAAGGGAATGTAATACAGCTGAGACCTGAATGCTCTGAACCTGAGGTTTTCCAGATAATGGATGTTTCCTTAATTTGGATCTTCATACCTTAAGTCTAGGAAATCCTGTAAACATTAAATAAACCCAATAGACTCGTCTTGCTTCCAATAAGGATTAATTATATCTTAGTTTGGGTCAAGTACAAGCTACTGTCTTATTATTACAGAGAAAAAAGGAATCATTTTAAACATTTCAATTATTTTATTAATAATAACGTAATTTGGAGCATTCCGGATAAAGAGTTTCCGCATAAAGGATCCCATACCTGTATAGAGAAGCCCTTAAAAGGTTCTGCCTGAATTTCAAGGGTAGAATTATAAAGACACAAACCATTGCTTAAGCATCTACATTATGGATTTTTGCAATTTGTCAGAAATCATCTTATTCTACAAAATTGCTCTCCACCGTTCCATATTTTTGTCAGTGAGTGACAGAATTATTAAAAAGCCTTTAGAATTCCCCATTCACATTTCCCTCATGCTGTCAATTCTAATCTCTTTCCCTTTTACCCCATCTCATGAGAAAAAAATAAATAAAATAAAATGACCGTCAGAATAAGATAATGCTATCAAGTGCCTCTAAATGGAATGGGGAGTCCTGGGTCATGAAGAAAATGTAATTCACTTTAACTAATTTATTTGCCCATGAATTCAGGTACAGTAATGGCAGATGTGTTAGACGGGTACTACGGCTTGTAGAGATGTTTATTCAGTGGAGAGAATTAGCAGAGGCCTTGCTACGTGTGTGTGTGTAGAGATGTGTTTATTGTCCGGCATAATGGAAAATTAGGTTTATTCAGCTACTGTACTGTAACATACCCAGAAGCAACAGATTTTTTTATGCCTGGGATGCATAAAATGTAGGACTGAGGACCCCCAGGCCCAGATTTGTGGAAAGGTCACCAAGGCCTGGGCCTAGGGCGGTAGGATTTTAGGAGGTGACATGCCGCCCAACCACATCCACATTGTTTCAGAAACACTGGGGACACGATGAAAAAAATGTGCATGAATAAAGAGGAGGGGGTGGGGATGACAAACGCCAACAGACCTCGGAGCACCGGCTATGTAAATCCAGCCCTGAGAACCCCAATAACATCCTCTGCAATCCCTAACCGAAGCACATACCCCAGTTAACCTTATTCAATGAACCTATTCAATGTTAAAGTCGGGTCCCACCAGGATTTCTCCCGGTTTCCTGTGGGCCAGTCCGATTCTGCCTACATACTTGAGTGTATCAAGAAAACTACTAACCTCAAAAAATTAGAATTATTTGCTTAAGATGGGAGTCAGTCTTTCCATAATTCAGAATGGTCTGGATAACTGGTTTCCAGATACGGGATCCAATAGCTGTATATTAGTGATATGCGGGTTGACAAAAACTGGACCAGCATCCGCCTGCTGTCAATTCGCACCCGACCTGAACCCTACCGTCACTTTTATCTATAGACCCGTGACCTCCCCATCTCTGATGTCATGAAAGGGGGTGCACGCCTATAAATAATGGCTGCCAGAAGCAGAGGCTGGCACAGTAAGGTAGGGAAAGCAGAAAGAAGAGCTCTTTTCTTTGCCACCGTATGGCAGAAAGTTAAACAGTCCTTATCTAAGAGCCCTTATACAACAACATACATGGGTATTTATATTTACGTCCTGTACTATTAATTCTTGTGCATTCCACAATTAAAAAATACCAACAGATGGGGGCTTGAACACTGAACCCACATAAAACGGTACATGTGAATCCAGACCTTATGGCGACACTAAATTTAAGACAATGCAATCCACCTTGTTTTTTGCACTTTGCACACTGCACATAAGAGAATTGCTTCTACTCGACCCGCAAGTACCTCACCCTCAACCTGGACCCGCGACCCGCTGACCATCAAGAATCAGGAAGTGCTGTCATTGTAAGTCGGAAATGACATCATCGGAAGTAGGCGTGGTCAGAAAAAAAGGAGTAAACCTGGAAGTGCTGTCATTGTAAACCGGAAGTGACATTGTCGGAAGTAGACGTGATCAGAAAAAAGGAGTAAAAATCGCTATTGAGAAGACCCGCAGCCCGACCTGCAAACCAGCAAAACTGCTGACCCGCATCTATACCCGCAACCGGAACTTCTACCCGCAGTGTACCACAGGTTTTTGCGGGTAACCCACGGGTACCTGACCCGCTGCAGGACTCTATCTGGGGGTTTCAGTAAATGACCCCTACGGAATGCAAAGTACAAAAATATTGCACTGATTCATCATATTCTTATTAACAATGTAACAAACATTCCTAGAATTCCAGCTTAATTGTGTTTAAAGGCAGTAAATCGTATGCAAATGGGAACCGCTTGTGGCTTCCAGGGAAAGGGGTGGCATGCAATTCTGCTCCCATATTTGCACCTAGTTGTCATAAATGAGCCCTTATGTGCTTTAGCCGCATTTCAAGCGTAATCTCATCAATCTTCCCTGGTATGATAATGGGCACGGGAGCTGTCTGCATTCGCAGAGCATGTCCAGGAAGCCAGGCATTTGGGGAAAAAGGCAATTCTTAAAATAAGCTCCTTAAATCCGTGGCTGTTTCACCACAACGGCGAGGTAACAGCTGTTGCAGTTTCTCTCAAGCAGCCCTGTATTTCTCTTTCTCTCTCTGTGCCGGGGAGAGACATACTGTACATTCTAAACAGAAGTGAGAATCGTAAGGGATTATTCATAAAAAGCAACCCTGTTCTACTGGGAAATTTCTATTTCTGTCAAAATAATTTTTGCAGTGCTGCTGCTTCTACTGCCCATTTTAGTTGCATTAAAATCAGATTTAGCACCCTGTGGATTAATATAAATAAGTACTGTCAAGGGCAACTTAGAAATCACATCCACTGACTTGTCATGAAGAGGAATGCAAAATGGGAAAATACACCACTTCAGTAGAACTATAGCACTAAATGTGTGAAATTCAAACAACAATACAAGCCAGTGAATGACTAAGTGGCTTAGCCATCCCTTTTTATCGTGAGCAGTTGCACAAGGCCAAAAACCAAACTTGCATGCAAATTCTATTAAAGGGAATCTCAACCCTACTGTACCGCACTGCTCGACCACACTTTATTTATTGTTGTAGACCATAATTAGGGTTGCCACCCTCTGGTTTTGCTCCAGACAACCCGGTTTTTTGAAGGGCTGCCTGGGGTAAGAAGATAAAGAAGCAGAGCTGTCCGGCACTCAAAACGGATCCACAGGATCACTGCCTGGGTTAAGAAAGTCTGCCCGGCTTTCCAAATCCCCCCAGCCAATCACTGATCGCCAAGTCATAACCCCGTGATGTCTCTCATTCTGCCTGCAACATCACCAGCCCCGTTGTGTCATCGACCCGCCCTTGTGACATCACCATCCTGCTCCTGCCCGGATTGTGGGCCAAAGAAAGGTGACAACCCTAACCATAATCCATACTTCAGTGATATTAGTAGAAACATTTGATAGGTCTTCACCTTAAACCTCACTCTAATTGATCTCCAAGATTGACTTCCAGGATATCTAGGATCACAACTGGCCTTCATGCTGGGCCCCCCAAGTCAAGCACTGAGCCCCCCCGCCTTGGTGGGCCAGTCCCATAGTTTGGGAACCACTACCATAAAGCAAGATTCATAAAAAAGTGATTTTAATATGTTCACCTCAAAATATACTAAACATTGGTTGCTAGAGTGATACTAACTACAGCAACCAAGAAGATAGATTTCAGTTTGATGGAAGGCCAAATAGAAAGACAAGTAATAGAAGAAATAGAAAATTAGCAACTTCTGTTTTTCTAAGAAAAAGAAATATCTTTGGCTTCATGATACTAAACTGTTTATAATAAGGGAAATGTTCGAAATATAAAACCCTAGTTGGCTGATAACCGCAGTAGTATTTGACTAAGGTACTCATTAGTAAAATAAATGGCATCATGTACTAAACAATTCATTCTACACATTTAAGTATCTGGTGAAATCATGAAGTATCTAGATAATGGATAGCTCAAAAATGAGTCCATGAGTGGCAAGATCTGAGTGCAACATGGGGTAATGAAAGCTCCAGACTAACCTATGGCTGGCACACTTTTGCACCCCTTTGTGCATTTCTGCTTCCGAGCAGGGTCTAGGTAGATATTCCTTAATGTCCTGTTTTCCTCTATATGTCCTGTTTTCATCTCCGCTATGTTCTTTTACCTGTAAATGGCTTCAGATTTTAAGCTAATACCAAAAAACTAAAATCCATAGAGTTTTATAGCCCGGCCAATCTTTTGCTAACAAATCTTTTGCTAACTCATGAACTTAACATCCCCTTTTAAAGTCATCTTTAATGATGATTGGCATGTGACAACTGCTATGATGTAAACTCTACTGTGCCCAGAACTGAAAGGAATCACCTTACTCAATGACTTAAAAAGTCTTTTTTTTTTTTCATCAAGGAAAGAGTTTTCTCTTTGTGCCGTCCCTTGGCCTTCTGCAAGGAAACCATGTGAATCAGACCAACAGATTACTCTTTTATGAGAAACCATAAAGATAGCATTATAACGGAAAAAAAACCTCTGTCCTCATTCAGCCAGTTACAAATGGTGAGGAAACTATTAAATATTTAGAAATACTGCAAACGACCCATTCCTTTTGGATCTACAGACACATCAACTCTAGTTTTCCTAGTACGTATAAAAAGAAAATTCTGCCTGCAGGTTTAATATCATGGTCAAAGGACAGACAAATACATCATGTACCTCCAGATCATTTAAATATTTAGATCCTGGCTCTTACTTAAATATACAGAGCTGTAAAACAAATCGGTAACCACTGTATAAAAAAAAAACATACCATAATATAAATGGCTTAATGGGAAACTTCTTTCCTTACTGCTGGTGTGTAAAAGCTTCAGCCCAGCATCCACCAAAACTTCTGCCATCACCTGGATCTGTTTTCACTTGCATTGATTATGATTAAGAATCACTGATTCGTTTGGGATTCGGCTGAATCCGAGCTGTTGTCAGCAACATTCTGTTTCTTGCGAAACCAAAAGCCTGGCTGAAACGAAACTGAAATCTATCTAATTGAAAAAATTAGATGCGTTAGTCTTTATTTTCCGCTGGTGGCTTTGCCTTTCCAGCACTGCAGAAGGATTCAGATTCTGTTGGGTATTCGCCCAAATAAATATCCCTGGATTCGGGTTTTCGGCCAAACCAGAAAATGGAGGGTTTGGTACATCCCTAATTCTGATAGAAATCTCTGCAGACCCAGAAATACGATTCAGGCCTTAGCATTTACAAACCCCAGGGCAGAGTGTGAAAGTGAAAAAAACAGATACACAGCATCATTTTTTTACACTTTACATCCTGCCCAACAATTTCTATAAGAAGGCTCTTTACGGGTCTTTTATAAGCCAATCGAGGCTACTGACACCTTTGGAGATGGTGGTAGCTCCAGGGTTCCCCTACATCGATAGGCACAACTGCACGAAATTTGCTACAGGAGGCGGGACTGATCAAGTGACAACTATACGGAAGTGCCTTGAATGGCTTATAAAAGACCCCTAAATAGTCTTATGGAAATTCCCACAGTGGCCTAGATCAATTAACTCAGCGCACTTTGTCCTAAAGAATCACTCGCCCATCTTTTGATGTGAAAAGATAAAGCCTGATATTTTAATGCAGTTGTGACTAGCACATAACCCCTTCATTACTACAAAAAAATAAGTCCACATGCTCTAGAAATTGCATTTTGCACACTGGATGTATTGTCCTAAATGACCCCCTTTTGTGCTCCCAAGCACAAGTATTCACTTGAATACATCACTGATGGTGTATGGCCATCATGGTATTCAAAGGGGTGAGCAGTTGGAGGTACACAGATCCCACTGGATGACCCCCTACCTTGTGCATCATTCAACATGTAGGAGATGCAAGGGGATGTAACTGAAGCTCCTTTCATTATCAGTGATGCCCCCTTATAATTTGAACTGTGCTGTAATACAAGTATCCAAAATATCAAAACTTAGGAAACAATTGTGTCTACAGTACCTACAGTGCTGCCTACCTTATGCCCTGGGATGGTTCACTTCTTTTATTAAAGGAGAAGGAAAGCTACGGAGGCATTTTATTGCCAATAGATTAGCTGCAATAGTGCAAGCTAGAATGCTATATTTATTCTGTAGAATGTTTTACCATACCTGAGTAAAAAGCTCTAGAAGCTCTCTGTTTGTTTAGAATAGGAGCTGCAGTATTAATGTGGTGTGACATCACTTCCTGCCTGAGTCTCTCCCTGCTCTGGGCTCAGATTACAGTAGAGACGGGAGGGGTGGGGGGAAGAGGAGCAAACTGAGCATGCTCTTGCCCAGGGCAATGAGGTTTAGGCTGAAGGCAGGAAGTCAGATACAGAAGCCCATGAGTACACAATAGAAGGAAAGAAATGCTGTGTTTCTTTTGACAGGGGACTCAGAGCAACATTACTTTGGGGGTTTACTGGTATATTTAGATGGACCTTTCTGATAAGGCTTACTTACTTTTAACCTTTCCTTCTCCTTTAAAAGAAATTCCATCAGACCAGTATTTGGTATGGTATGTGGTTGGGGAGCTCTACCCTTATTGTGTCTCTCCCATGTAGTCATTGTGCTGTTTCGGAAAGACACATGGCAAGCACATCAAAGGAGAACCAAACCCTTAAAAAAACCCTACAGCCCCAACCCTAGATAGACCCCCCTCCCTGTTCCCCCCCCCAGCCTAGCTATTACCTTCAGTAAATGTCCCTAACTCTTTACTTACCTCTCTTTGCAGATTCAGCGCAGCGGAGCTTACGGGCGCCATCTGGAGCAGTTGGAGCAGTCTTCGAGTTTTTTGACAACTGCGCATGCACCAAAATTTACGGAAATTGCTGAAGCACCGGAAGAAGACCTGAAGATTACCGAAGATGCGCCCATGAGCTCCGCTGCTCTGAATCTCGCTGAGCTGACTCTGACAAGAGAGGGATGTAAAGAGTTAGGGGCATTTACCAAAGGTAACAGCTGGGCTGGGGGGGGGACAAGCAGGGATTGGGGTCTATGTAGGGTAGGGGGTAGTTGTTTTTATAATTAAGGATTTGGTTCTCATTTAAGACCTACCTAAATTGCTATACTGTCCATCCCAAGCCCAAGCTAGGCGTCTTATTAGAAAGGAAAAAATTGTGGCATACCACTCCACAGTACCTTGGGTTGGTGTATTTTTTATAGAAGAGGGCAACTGGTCAGGGGACAGAAAGCATGCATTTTGACTTACTGGGGTGACTAACAAACTGCCTTCCAAGTAAATAAACCATTCCTTGTCCTTTGACAACAGACAGAGTACAGCCTTTATGCTGCCCTAAATGCTTCACATCCCACAGGACAGCCCTGTCAAAAATTACAAATTCCAAAACCCAAGTAGGGTTTGATTTAATGCCAGCCACATAAGAGTCTTCATATAGGCTAGGCTACAGTACATAACTCTGTATTGGGACCTTGCCCAACATGTATGTTTGTTACCACTAGATCCAAGTCAGTCACTCTGGGAAAAAAATGGTCAACTAATGTCTCCCATTCCCTAGCCAATAGAAAACGAGGCCACAGTTTCCTCTTCCTCCACTTTCTGTGGCATTGTACAGCCAATTGATTGGATCAATGCACCAAGTTACATATAATCTAATCTCTGTGTCTGTAGGCTATCCCATTGGGAACTGGTCTGTGTGAGGTCATCTTGAGAGCTGCAAATAGCATTGTGTTGCCCTTATGTTGTCATTTGTGTTCTAGAACAAGAACTATTTATGGCTCCACTGTACAGTAATAAAAAACACTGGAAAAAAGAACCATCAATAGCAATCATCCATAGGGATTTATTATATTCTGCATGAACCCCTAATAAAATATCTACAGTAGGTCAACGGCTATTCTTGGCTTATCCCTATTGTGCACAGGATCATTATAATTCACTTGACCAATTCAGTAGTAATTACAGGTAGTGAGTAGAGGATGCAAGCATAGACATTTTAAAAAGGTATTTTACAATATGGAGAAGATTTCATGTCCATAAAGACTTCTGAAGTGGCGTTAATGTGTGGGAAAATATCATGCACATGAGAATCTACATTCACTTTCATGTATTCAGGGGCAGATTTACCCCAGCACCACCCTAAGCCCCTTTTGCTATGCCACCCATCACCCCAGGCAACAAATTGTGCTTTATCCTAGCTGTAAGACACCCACGGCTCAGGCCTTTAATAACTGAATGTATGAAATAGCTTGGGCACTGTCACGTGGATCATGTATCAGATATCCTGCAGAGATTAAACACCAGGGAAGGAGATTAACAGCTCGCTTCTAAAAATCAATGAGAGGGAATTGGCACGGGGGGCTCTTTGATTGCTACTACTTGTAACAGCGATAAAAATGTTAGCCACCTGCTACGAGTCCTTTCAACTCATCATACAAGAACGATTATCATGTAAAACACACACATACCGGTGCCGTTTTAAGTGATAATCTGGAGTCCAAGGCAACTCACTGTGCTACTCATTCAGACAATCGCAGATCCCTGCTAGAAGTAATTGAAAATCAACTGACAAAATCAGATTACACATAAATGGGCCAAATGTCGACCGGGCATGTTTGATTTTCCCATCAGATTGGGGGCCGCATCAGCTAGATGGTGTGCTCCACCAGTGTAATCCAAATGTTTGTCCCTAGGGTCAATTATCAGATTAAAGCCCACCTTAACTGGTCATATTTGGGAAAACAGGGCCCTGGCAGGGATAAGGATAGGGCTGCCTCGTGCCCACTGACACTCCATTCTGCACCTCACCAACAGTTTTTTACATGGTTCAAGCTGTAGTGTGCAGTCAGACCCCAAACAGAAGTGATCTCTGAATGTGCACTAAGGGGCACATTCAGATTTGGTGCATTCATACCTTTAATTAGGTGCTTGGCTCACTGTTACCTACTATTAAGAACAGGGAACCTGATTATAAATCTTTCATATACACAATACATCTTCATATATTACCACACATTATTCACTCCTAGCTTTGCCAATACACCCCAAGCTTACATGCTGCATTTAATGCATTTAGTGCTCATATGCCTAGCATTCTGGTATACAACTTCATGCTCCTTAATTCATGCCCTCTGGGTAGTCAGACAATAAGCAAACTAAGGAGTTAATGCTTATATTTCCACATGGCATTATGGCTTGTATAGACTTACTTCTTTTAGAATTTATATTAAAATTCTCAAACATTTGCCTGCATTGCTGCGAAGTACGTGAAATGTTGAGACAAACTTTGCACCAGACAGTAACAAACCATGAGGAATGAGGCTAGCCTTCAATCGACAGGAAAGTCTGCTAAAGCATCATTCCATAAATATTTGGGAGATGTTATGGCTCATTGGTTGCAAAACACTGGACTGTTGTAGGGATGTCTGAGACTCCTATGCCAGCTTCTTGAGTACATAGACAGGTAACTCAGCATGGAAAACTGCCAGTATCATATTAGTAAAGAAGTGCCTGCTTTCACTATCATAGACTATAAATGTACAGTAAAATACGAAGGGCTCTTGGCACCTGTTTTTTGCACTTTGCACCTTGCCTCGATACCAGTTGCATGTCGGTAAAAAACCTATAACAAAGTCCAAACACTTGTGCCTTACACTTTATGAAGAGCTGGATGGAACATTTGTATCCACTAGGTTTTATAAAATTCTTCTTAAATGTTAATATAATTAGATCTTTGATTTGGTTCAGTGTCTGGCCAAATGCAAAGATGATGGATTTAGTGCCACACTATTTAAACTCAACAACACTAGGCCTAATTAAAAAGGTAATTTTTTTAAAGTTTCCCTGCCTTTCCCATGAAAGCAACAACAAATATAGTTCAGTTTTATTAACTAGTGACTAAAAGGGTAACACTTAGGGGTAGATTTATCAAAGTGTGAATTTGGAACTCACCACAATAAAACTCACTCACTTTCTATTCATTCCTATGGGATTATCAAATGAACTCCACTGATAAATAACATTCTAAAAATCCCATAGTCAAAAACCAGATCCCCTTCCCCTGCCTGCCTCTCCCTGCCCCAACTGAAATAAGAAGCAGGTACACGCGATCCAGGGGCGGCTTGCAGGCGGTGGCCCTGAAGTTGGAGGGGGGTCAGGGGACTGGAGCGGGTGCATGCGGGCCCCTAAGGTAGCAGTCCCGGTGGGCCCGGACCCCCTCAGTCCGACACTGTGAATAGAACATGAGTCGGTTTTTCTGTGGTGAGTTCTAATCTCACATTTTGATAAATCTGCCATGTACCAATGATGCTTTTGGCACTGCAACTATGCAATATGCCCAGAGTGGAAAATAATAGTTCTGATCAGATTCTTTGAAATCGGAAGTTACTTCAGTGGCCAGAATGGCACATGCAATTTGAGACCTTGAACTGTAAGTCAATACTGTTAACAACATGCCCCTATAATGTATTACTATCGTTGTGTATTAAAGGGTCATTCAAACAAAAGCACCCTCACATAAAAGTCTTGACTAGTTTTTCCTTACTGAGCTCTGCAACCAGCAGCAGCATAACAAAAAAAAACATGTATAACTGCCTTTGTTGATCTATAAATATTCACTGTTGCCCCCAACTAGAAGTAGACGTGGTTCATTACAAACATTGCCAAGAGACATACATGATTCACACACAAACAGGCCACAACTGTTCAGAATGTATCATTTGTAGCAAGCATAAATTACCCCAACATTGTAGTCCAGATTAAAATATTCTTTCTGTATCCTATCCTGGGGGTTGGGTAATACTTTAAATATGTTAATATGTCTGCAAATATTTAAATGAATTCTCAGCCGTCATTAGTGACACTGAAGAAATTTACAGCATCATACAGGAGCCACACCAACAATACAGAGACAGAGAAGAGACTGGGACATAGAAGGCGTATCATTTTGTCCAGTTAAGGAGCTTAATCGAGAATGTTTTGTTATTTTGCTAAATTGCTTGGGTTCTACCATATTACATGCTCTAAACCCAAAAAGGCATTACAGAATTTATCCAACTCTAATCCATTTTAAGATTTAGCTCTCCATTAACAAGTTATTATTTAACGACGTACAGCAGGTTTGTGGCATATTTACAATGTCTTTTGCATGTATCTTTCACTGTAGCACATACATCCCAGGCAAAACATGTAACGCTTATTATAAAAATGTAATATACACTGACAGATTAGTGTTTTAAAGAACCAAATGTATCCTGCTGTGGCACAGCAGCCAAATGTCTACAGCCTGCCAACTTCAAATGTCAACAAACCATTAAATGTAAGAGGTCTGCAAAATAATTCACTTGTTTTTGTCCCTCTCAAAAAAAGAAAATCATTTCCGACCGTGTAAAACACAGTTTTAAAAATAATGTTCAATCTGTCAGCAGTAAAAAAAATAGGCTGGCGATGACTCTTTCTGTATACAATGATAATTAACATGAGTGTTTCCATGGAAATATAGTATCTAAGCAAGATATATACATAAAAAACACATTCACAAGGGCAGTGCAAGGTGCAATTTTTGGAGGCAAAGCCATGTTGTTGCTTATGCAAATTCTTCTTTCTACCTATAATTCTATAATTTGGCTGAAAGGATTTATTGGCATTCCTGATAATTCAGTTCATGGTCTCAACTGCTGACATTACAGATCAGGGCTTGTATCGTCCAATTTAGACCACTGTGTATGCGTGTAGGAGCTTAGCACAACCAGGGGTGCACTTGATGTATATGGTCAATGATACCATTCACTCACCATTCTTAATGCCCAGCGTAGGAGGCTAACAAGAAGGAGCAACCTAGAATGTTTGTACTATGGGCTTTATAAAGAATTAGTCTTATGCTATAATACTAATAATTAATTAATACTCATAATTAAGAAATCTATCCTGTGTACACATTTCAATTTTAAAGTATATATTGCATAATACAAATTGTCAGAAACAAAAGGTGTAATTTACTATTCCCTGGACCACAAGTGCTACAGCACTTAAGGGCACCCTGCTGCTCATTTAACAAGCACTTACGTCCCACAGAAGGCTGCACTCTGCTCCTAGCACCAGATTAAAAATTCGTCAAGAGAAGCAGAGTGCAGCATCAGGAAGTACAAGTCAGCCCTATAAGAACAGGGCCCCTTTGCAGCCTGTGTCTCCTGCTGGTCCCTAACTTGAGCACCTGAATAAGAAGCAAGTTAGGAGACAGGTAACGAGCGGAAAAGGGACACCTAGAGGCCTCCCCCTCCAGCCCCTCACAGATACAGGGCTGGCTAACACAGTCAGTGCTGTATTGATGCGGCTAGCTCAGGTCACTGACCTCCGAGAGGGAGCACAAATCTAGAAACACCAGAAGGCAATGTGCAAAAAAATGGCTGATTGTGGGGGGGTTTTTTTTGCACTTTGCAAACTGCCTCTTGTAAAGTAAATGACCCCTAAAGTCAGCTGAATACAAACTCATACAAATTTCCTAAATTACAAGAAAAAATGCCTAAATAACAGCTCTCTTAACTGTACTAATAACCATTAGAAACAACCAAACTTCAACTTTCTAATCAGAGCACTATATGTCTAGTAATTGTTATAGTTTCAACAAATAACTTCTTTATGCACACTCCTGTCTGTTACTTAAGAGCTGTAAAAAAAAAACTACACCGGTGAGAACCATCAAAAATTCACTGGTATCTATAATGGCACAACCATTTCAGTCCAACCAAACTGGATCAAAAATTGCTCCATGCAAATAGCCAAGAGTTCACATCAGGGGCTTTAAAAAGGTCACAAGAACTGGAACCTAGGCTAGGCTTGCACAAGCCTTTTCTGACACCAAAGACTGCTGAAATTCTGAAATGAAGAAGACAACTGCCGATGTCCCTTTTATGACCTGGAAACTGAAAGACAAACCTCAATACTAAATTATTTGGAAATAGAACCTATGATCAGCATGTAAGAAGCACCTTCTTAGTATAAGCCTGTTTATTATCAGCGGTCACTTGAGAATGCAGAACAGGTTGCACATTTTTCATTTATGGTGCCTTCCTGATCTGATTATGTAACAGGAAGGCTCATCTTATCTTGTTTCCAAAGCTGTGTACCATTAATCGGGTATGCACAAGTGCAGTACATAAAAGGCAGCAACATTCCTGATGTTTAGGACATCTTTAGCTAGAGCACTGAGACATTTATGACCATTGCATACCATTTAGAAACCTTAGTCAAGTTTAGCTTGGTCTAACAATTTAGCTTATGGTTGAAAGTAACCTCTTGACATCAGATAATTTGCTTAGCTTAGCTAGCATGAATATAAAAAGACAAGATTTGGGGTGTTCATGTGACACAGAGAAAGAAGCATAACTTCATCATATATTGCTAAAGAAAAACCATAACAAGTTTTATCCAATAATATTAGAAAACATTGTCTGGCCTCAGAACTAATAACATGCAGTAAAGATCTGCTAGAAGTTTACAGTCAATAAATGTTAAAATGTATTGTGGAGTGTTTCTTTACACATGCTGACACTAGTCCATTCTATTTCCTCCTACCTCTTGAATCACCATAAATCTTAGGCGATAAATATAAATGTTTGCAACTTTCCAGCTATATCAAGCCAAAAACTACACAGTAAACCCTTAGTGATTTTTTCATTTGATCTAACAAACTGCTGCCTTTTTTCGTAATGCTTAACCACACAACAGTACTGCACTTTCAAATAAAAAGGGGTGAAGGGAGGGGATTTCACATGGAACAGTTGTGGGATAAATGGGGTAACAGTAATAGAAGACCATGATGGCAATATTAGAATGACAGCAGAAGGGCAATATGATGACAGTAACACTTTACATGAGGGACGCTCTCTCTGCAGTCATTCAGTTGTCAATAAAATACTACTCTCCACACTCATTATCAGAGGTGCTTAAAGCTGTACTGCAACAACAGCTAAAGAGCAATAGGTGGACAGTTTTTTAGGGTCTCACCAATAGCCTGTCTTTATACCCTTATGGTTTACTTGAGTCTCTCCCAATGTTCTGAGCAACTTAATTGCTCAACCTATAATTATAATTACATAGAAAAAAACTTCCTTCTAGCAATAACTCTCTCCTATATTAACAATAACAAATAAAAGTTCGATAAACCTATTTTCTTTGAGATGTTGCTTTAATTCCATTGTCATCTAGTTATCTGCCATACAAGATTGCAACAAGACAGTATACAGTTAAAAAAGATGAGCAATATCATCAGTAGTTTATCAATAAGTGTCCAGTTCAGTTTTACATGAAAACAATTTTGAAGTTGAAGCTGAAATTATAATCATATGCATACTGGGGCTGAAAATCGTTGCTTGCTGAAATTTACTTACCCAACATCCAAAAAAATAATATTCCCTTTATTTTAAGATTTCAAGGTCATGTACTCACATGTACTCACAAAAGGGAAGAATTTCACAATGCTATGAAAATGAATAACCCATTCATGAATGTTCGGGTCCAGGAGATGAGCAAGGCATTTTGCTTAGACTTCCAGCACTGAAATATGTTAAAGCCGTTCTAGTTATATGCAGATACGTATTACTGTAAACCCATACTGTAGACAAGGCAGCAACTGTAATATTTCCCTATATCCCCGCACTATTTTAGATTAATCATATTGCTGCCACAAAACAAAGTGTAGCAGCAAAAGGTTTGGTTGTAAACGTTCCATGATTTAATGATATATAATTATATATTACTCTATATATTGAGGAATGCTTCAATCGCGCCACACACTGTAACTGGATTTCTTCTTCTAATAACATAGCTTTAATTCTGAAACCACAACATAAAGACCTCCGTCACTGTAAATCAGACATCGTGCTAACACACGTTAACATTACTATTTAGTGTGACAGGATAAACTAAGAACTGCCATTTATAAAGAAAAGTTAATTATTGATGAACTTTTTAAAAAAAATGTAGACATTTTCTAGCCAATTGTAAAATATTATTATAACAACTGAAGTGACACAAACCGGTTTTCTTTTTTTTTTTTTCACTTAAAATATATATATATTTATATAAACTGAAGTTATAATGAAAATATATTAATCATAAATTTTTGGGCTTTGGCATATATTAAATTTTTAAGGCCCAGTACAGTAAAGCAACTGTTCGGGTGAAAAAAATGATCAATTTAACTGTGGCTAAAAAACATACTGTGACAGTGATGGAAAGACAAAAATAATAATACAATCAGCTGTGCAAATTCATAGATGAACTAGAATGAAACATATACTAAAACAAACTGCTTCAGCTACACAACTGTATTAAATACAATACTCATGTCAAAGTTAACAGGAATCTCCAGATGTCCTGCTTTAGTGATTGTCTAGAAACTTCAGAATTACAGAAATGGTTCACAGTACGATGCCTTGTCAAATTTCCTCATTTATCCAGCTTATGCTGTTGTGCAAAAAAGCATTCCCTATCAATGCACTACAAGCAGCAAGAAAGGAAAAAGTTTCAATCCTGTCAGTCACCTAATAAATGCTCTGCTAGCAGTGATACTATGCATAGTTGGCAGCCCTTACTGATTGCAATTTGGGATAAACATTTAGATAAACTCTTATCCAATGGAGGCACTGGGCAGCTGTTCCATTTCTAAAATTGCACAGTAAATTTCAATATAATTAAGTGTAGCTTAAGTGGAACGAGAAGACATTTTTAAGATGGTTTCTAGTTTGATTTTGACTATATATCTTTGCTAATCTCATACTGAGTAATTTAGAAAGAAAAAAATAAATTGAAAATGTAAAAATAAAAAACTGACTTGTCTGAGCAGTCGTGTGCAATGAGTTGCAGAAGCATTGCATTGCATTCTTTAAAAATGTTTTCACTTTAAAATTCCTTTGTTTACCCATTCTATCCTTGATATGTCAGACCTGATGAGTATATGACAACACATAAGAATTTCGTTCCTTAGTCATTAGTAAAAGCACAAAACACAGTGCGGTATCTGGATAGGAATCTACAGCAAGCCGTCATTTAAAAAAGAAAAAATTCTATTGATGTGGATTTTTTTAAAAAATAAACATTTTTGTAAAAAAAATGATCATAAGCAAACAAGTAAACAATGTCATTTTACTGGGTGCCAGGTATTTTTGAAAACACAGCAGTCAAGAACGACATGGTGGTTTCTGCTCCCGATTAAATAAGCATGTACCCCTCTCTAAAGTGGTAAATAGTGCAGACTGTCACACTGCAATATTTTTATCATGGACAAATCACTTTAGAAAAAAAACAAAGCCAAAGAACAGGCACTGCTTTTCTTGTAGCATTTGATCTGGTCCCAAGTTTGCTTGTTCTTACAACAGGAAGCCACAGTATTTCATACCTAATCAGATAACTGGCTGTCGAGTTTCTGATTAGATTTGCATATTTCATTTGATCACTGCACTCTTCAATGCATAAATAGACTCTGAGAAAGTTCCAAAAATATATTTCACTATATCACACATCAGTTTCCAGAATTTTTAAATTCACACAGTTATACTTAATGGTCTCGTTGCCATTCCATGTACCCTCACTAGCCTTGTCCTTTACACAGAGAGACTCTTTGAGCCCTTCCTCCATCTCTAGATATTCAGACTTGTCCTGAAGAGAGGAAGATGTGGAGCTCCTCAACTTTTTCAATAGGATGGTGGGTAAGTATGGGCAGCTGGAGCTGCTCTGTGTCAACTGTGTTTGTTCATCATTGTCAGTTTCCCTGTGGTAAAAGTAGTTAAAGTTTGAAACTATCACTGGCACTGGTAGTGCGATAGTCAATACCCCTGCTATGGCACACAGGGAGCCCACTATCTTACCCCCAACAGTAATGGGCTTCATATCCCCATAACCCACTGTGGTCATTGTAACAACAGCCCACCAGAAGGCATCAGGGATGCTCTGAAAGTGGGTTGTGGGTTCATCAGCCTCTGCAAAATAAACAGCACTTGAGAATAGAATGACCCCAATGAAAAGAAAGAAGATGAGTAATCCCAGTTCCCTCATGCTGGCTCTCAAGGTGTGACCAAGTATCTGCAGCCCCTTGGAATGCCTGGACAATTTAAAGATTCGGAAGACCCTAACCAGGCGAATTATCCTCAGAATAGCAAAGGACATAGCCTGCTGTTGCTGCCCAGTTCCCTGGGGAAGTTGTTGCCCTGTTACTAGGGCAAGGTGCTGCTGCTGCTGAGGGGGGTGCTGCTGCCCAAGCTCAGTACCCAGGGTGATAAAGTAAGGCAAAATGGACACAATGTCTATTATGTTCATTATGTTTTTAAAAAATTCAGGTTTGCTCGGGCAAGCAAAAAGGCGCACAGCAAACTCAAAGGAGAACCAGACAATGCACACAGTCTCCACTATAAAAAATGGATCATTAAATGCAGTGTGACCACTATCTGTTGATAGAAAAGTTGCATTGTAAGCCCCTCCCTCTCCATCTTCCCCTGCACCATCATCATCCCCCATTCCCAGCGGAGACAGCAAATTATCCTTGTCATCCCTGAACTCCGGTAATGTTTCCAAACAAAAGATGACAATGGAGATTAGAATGACCAGCACTGAGACGATGGCAATGCCCCGAGCTGCCCCCGAACTTTCCGGGTACTCAAACAGTAGCCACACTTGCTTCTTGAACTCATTTTCTGGCAGCTGCTTTTCTTCCTCTTTAACGAAACCTTCATCCTCGCGGTATTTTAGCAAGGCCTCCTCTCCCAATTCGTAAAACTTGACCTCCTCGGAAAAGATGTCGAAGGGCACGTTGACCGGCCGCTTCAGCCTTCCCCCGGACTGGTAGTAGTATAGGATGGAGTCGAAACTCAGGCGGTTGCGGTCGAAGAAATACTCGTTCCTCAGAGGGTCGAAATAGCGCGTCCTTTTTTCTGGGTCGCCCAGCAGAGTTTCGGGAAACTGGCTCAAAGTTTTTAGCTGGGTCTCATAGCGCATTCCTGACACGTTGATCACGACCCTCTCACAGCACTCAAACTCGCTGTACACAGGGTGATATCCATCCTCTGTGGGGCTTCTCCTCCTGTGCAGGCTGTTGGCCTCCTTATCATCCTCTTCACAAATGTAAAACTTTTGGTCCTCCTCAGCCACCTCTTCCCTGAGCATCATCTCCTCAGAGCCGCATAGACCCAGCTCCGAGGGGAAGGTGCCGTCGTCTTCTCCTCCTGCTCTTCTTCCTCCAGCGCCTCCGCTGCATTCGTTGTGCCGGCTCCTCCACCTGTTGCAGCCGCTTAGTGGCCAGTACCTCCGCCTGGCACTTTTCTTTTTCTGCGATGACTTCTCCTCTTGCTGCTCTGGCACTTGATTCTGAGGCGCGCGCCGCGCGTTCACTCCGGCTCCGCCCCCTGAGTTCCCGCCTTCTCCAGAAGCAGCGGCAGCGGCTGCGGCGCGGGAATGCGCCTGGCGTTCCCGCTCGCGGGCGCGGGCCTGTGCATATCCGTAAGGCAGGTGGTTGCTACAGCCGGAACTGTCCGCGCTCACCATGGCAACCTCCATCTCTGCTGCTGGGAGGTGCGCGTTCCTGTGAGCTCACTATTTACTGTGTGACAGGGAGACTGCTCAGTGGACTGTACCACCCTGTCATGGTGGCAATAAAACTTTAATCCAGTGTTTTTGCCTCTCAGTGGCCGGACTTGGCCTTTGTGACTTCACCTGAATCTGTCAGGAAAACAAAAATGAAGGCAAACGGCCTCATGGTCTCAAGCAGGTCTGAACTGAGACTCAAAATAGGCCCGGGCATTTCAGGTACCCAGAGGCCTCAACAGGCCACACGGTGGCCCAAACAACACCCCACTGGCCCACTAAATAGTGAGTGTCTATGGCATCTTACAGCAGCCCCTCGGGCTTTTGCCAGAACCCACAGATTGCCAGTCCGGACCTGGTCTCACTGGTATTTTCCGGCCTTTGAAAGTGAGGAGCCTGTGGAAGAAAAAATGAACAGGAAGCGCAGTGAGCTCTGGGCGAGTGGAACCAATTTGCAAGAGGGGGTGCAGCAAAGTCAGTTGAGTTTTTTTTTGCAGAAGAAGAGGAATGTCCAAAGAATGTCCCTAGAGCTCTCTTAAAGCAAAACTTGTGTGGAAAAAAAACTGTAAAAAGAGTTCAGCTGAAACGCAGCCAGATATCTCTTCAGGTATTTGTCCTAGAAGCAAAACCAGTTGCCAAACTCCACATGTGCCAGCAGTTTCATAAAGCACTGTCCAATAACATTGTTTTTGTTTTTTTAAAAATCCGCTTGGAAGGCCTTGGGAATGTAAACCAGCAATAAACTCTTTTGCCAAGCGTGGGGGGGGGGGATCAGTGATGTGTTTTGTCTCCTGAGACCCTCCACTTCATTTCACCACAGTCAATATGATCATGGATCTCATTGGACGGGGATTTGGCCTGGTGACATATGCAGGTAACACGTCGGCGTGCCAGGAAGCCATCACTGTGTAAATACTGATCCTCACATGACTTGTCTCCGGCCTCCTCCTGCAGGCAGTTGGGAATCTGGCAATCGCAGCAAGGAATGGCTCTCGTTAGGTATCCATGGTACAGAAACACAATATGTAGCATTTCCCTGTTCCTTGGACTCGAAGGAAGTGTTCCATAGCCTGAAATACAAAAGAAAAATAGTAGAAGAGAGAGAGAGAAGATACACTTTATAATATGATCACTTCTTTGCTACTTATTCAGTCTCTTAATACATTTAGTCTGTCTCACTTTGTAAATTAAAATATTGCATGCAAACAGTTCAGCAGAGCATTTATATACAGTTTTTTTCTGCAGGAGGCAAATATCTGGCCTAGATATAAAGGCATTACGAGGATCTGAAATTTCCTGTGCCTACCATGGACTAAAAAACAATTCATCCTTTTAAACAGAGGGTGATACAGACCTCAGCTGCTGCAGAACTACTTGAGCAGAGGGCATACAGGCCTCAGCTACTGCAGAACCACTTGGACAGAGGGGCATACAAACCTCACTTGCTGCAGAACTTCTTTGATGGGAGGCATACAGACTTCAGCTGCTGTATATTTTCATGGACGGGGGGCAAACAGATCTCAGCTGCTGCAGAACTACTTGAGCAGAGGGCACACAGACCTCAGCTATTGCAGAACCACTTGGACAGAGAGGCATACAGACCTCACCTGCTGCAGAACTACTTTGATAGGGGGCATACAGACTTTAGCTGCTGTAAAACTTCTTGGACAGTTGGACATACAGACCTCAGCTGCTGCAGAACTACTTGGAAAGCAGATATCATTGTTATGAGCTTATTCAATATAATAATAACCCCATCAGCAATTTGCTTATTTCTCATACCCATTACATCAGTAGCAATTTGCTTATCCCCCATAATCATGACATAATCAATGATTAAAGCAGTGAACCCCAAGAAATGATGCAGCAGCAACAGTCAGGTCAAAGTCTCCTACACTCCTACAGGAATAAAGTCATTGAGTCCAACCAGATTTACTAACATGTGCAGATACAGACACAGAATACCAAGAAATGCATTGAATAATTCAAAATCCAGTTTTTGTATCATGATTTCATCATTCAGCAGTGAAGGAGTTAAACTGGGAGCACTATGGCTTTTGTACGGCACCGCTGCTAATTTGTTGTACGCAAAATGAACTTGTCACTCTCATCCCTGCTATGCATTGCTAATCCCTTTCACAACCACCACTGAAAATGTAACTTTTTATTTTTAAATGATGATTTCCCAGAACAGGTCTCTATGGTATTTATCATCAAGCACAGAAATAAAATACTCACAGGCTCAGAAGGCAGCAAGCCGGAGACCAGGGCTTTCCTTTGTACTAGGGTTTTAGTTGGGAATGGATGCTGGCTGTTATCTCCCCTTTTATTATTGCCTGAATTTTGGAGACAGGGGCTCAGGGCAGGGATGATCCTCCTCTGTTTGCATTGATGTTTGCAAATCTATTCCTCATCCACTCGCCTTGAAGGCTAGCACTATGTTTCCATGTCCTCATCTGACTGTCATATTGACAAAAGTGAAATGACTGCTTAGGGCTAAATCTCACAACAGGCATTTAATGTAGCTCTTCTTCCAGATGGACCAGTCTCCAACTCTCATCTCCAGCAGCAGCATCAAGTAACCAGGCAGCACTGTTGATCACATCCAAGGTGTTGTGCATACAATGATCTAACCTAAGTACAAAAGAAACCATCTATAAATCGGACTGTTATAAGAACAAGTGCTGTGTCTCCCTCCAAGTCCCAATTGTGTTTATATATCACTGAAGGACGAGCAAGTAAACCCAGCCTGATTAATTCCCAGGGCTCTCCAGCTCCCTATCAGCTTCTAGTGGAAACAACCCACTACTGCACCCTGTCTGGAGCTCCTTGAACAATTGTCATTCGCCCTCGGTAGAAAAAAAGATGAAGCAAATATACCCAATTTAAATTATGCATAGCACTCTAATAAAACATATTGCTAAGGGCACTGCTATTCTTAAGAAGGAAGGGACGGCAATGAAATAAATACACTTCACTCAAATGCCGTCTCCAATGTTAACAGGAATTCCAGAGGTGGATCTGACTCCAGGCACTAATTCAGGTTAAAAATGACATTTTTTATTCCCTGTGTGGTCAATTGGAATGTTCTATTGCAGTAGAATGTGTGTAATGGTGATTCCTCTGATTCTGATTAGTCATTCATATTCAGCCTTACGTACAGTTCATTGTTATCCCAATTCATTTTCAAATAAGCAGTCACCATTCATTATTTCATAGTAGAAAATTATGGTTTAAGGGGCAAAGGCACACAAGGGCCTTGCATATAATCCCATTCAAAGTAAAAGAGGGTAATTGCAAGTTCTTTGTCGCCCCCTCTTGTGTCATTGATCTCTATATCTGCTTTGTTGTGCCATAGTAATACACTGGGAAGGAATATGAAATGTTAATTATTTTCCCTTTATTCATATGAGCATGAGAAGTCAAGCAGCATGGCAGATCCTTATTAGGGAAGCAGTTTGCTGTCCCGGTATCATTGATACAGTTATGTAATGTTACATAGAGGCTGCATTCCCTGCATGTTGTTATTTAGCAATACAAACTGTACATCTATTAATATTGTTTTAATGAGGGACTTGCACTCTATAAATCCTTAATGTGCCCCCGTGGAAATGTATTAAATCAGCGGGTTGGGTACAGGGGCAATTTTTCCTAAGCTGACTCTTCTTAGGGGCAGATTTATGCAACCGAAGAGTTAAAGTGTGTATAGAAAGGTAAAAATGGGTGCATGGTAATACTAGAAATCCTGTAAGGGAAAGGGGCTATTTCTGTGGGATTATATTTGGTGTATAGTAAAGCACAGAGGAGCTGAAGCTATGTAAAAGTGTGGATAGCTAGGCAAGATTGAACAACTATAACTATGGTGTTGCTTATTTATCAACACCTGGAAAGTAACCTATAGCTATGGACAGTATCCCATAGTATGTGTAATGTCATGTCAGTAGTGTGTATAGTAAGGAAATATGGTGTCAGGAGAAGGCACTGTAACTGTGGAAGTGTGTTTATAGTAAGGCAAGATGAATACAGAGGAAGAGGTTTGAGATGAGGAATAGTGTGTATAGTAAGGCAAGATGTGGTCAGGAGATGGTGCTATAGCTATGGGATTATATAGTAAGGCAATATGGAGTAAGGGGAGAGGGCTATAGCTGTCGGATTATGTAGTAAGACAAGATAGGGGAAGGGGCTATAGTTGTGGATAATGTGTATATTAAGGAAAGATGGAGTCACAGGAAGGAGCTATAGCTGTAAGGTAGTGTGTATAGTAAAGCAACCTGGAGTAAGGGGAATGGACTTTAGTTGTGGGTTAGTCTGTATAGTAAGGCAAAATATAGTCAGGGGAAGGGGTTAGAGCTGTGGGATAGTGTGTATAGTAAGGCAAGATGAAGTCAAGGGAAGGAGCTATAGCTGTAAATAAGTGTATCTAGCAAGGCAAGAAGGAGTCGGGGATGGGGCTATAGCTGTGGGAAGGTGTGCACAGTAAGGCAAGATGGAGTTGGGGAAGGGGTTATAGCTGGAGGATAATGCACATAGTAAGGCAAGATCGTGTCAGAGAAAGGAACTACAGTTCCAGTGGTAGAAGACAGGGGACAGTGAGCTTTTTGAAGATCTGTGTCTCCAAAGAGGCCCCAGTAGCTCCCCATCTTCTTTTCTGCTGATTCACTGCACATGCTCTGGGCTGCTGTGTCACTTACCTGAGTTTAGGGACCAACCCAACCTGAACAGTATATGTATATAAAATATGACGATGACAATACAAGGCTAACCAATAATCAACACAGATTCACATTATGGGACAGATTTATCAAGGGTGGAATTGAAAATTCTCTATATGGAACAACAAGTAATATGCAGGATTTCTTTTTTCGAGTTTTTTTATGGCCAAAACTGTCAAATTTGATTAGGGAATTATTCAAATTTGATTCGAGTTTTTCTAAAAAATTTTATTTGATTTTCGAGATTTATCATACACTGGCCCTTTAAGAACTTGAATTTGATTATTTGCCTCCTAAGACCTGCCGAATTGCTGTTTAAGTCGATGGGATCAATTTGGAGTTGTTTGAAGCCTTCCTGGCATTTTCATTTTTTTTGGAGAAAAACCTTGAATGAAATTTTTAAAACTCAAATTGAATTCAATCCAAAATCGATTTGAGTTTTCGGGTCGAACCTATTCACCCGAGTTGCACAACTTCGTTGTATTTTTTTAATACATTTCGATTGGTCGAATTTTGAGTTCATGGGAGTTTGTGGGAGTTTTTAAAAGCCCAGATGAATTCGACCTTTGATAAATGTGCCTCTATATGTCAACTCCAAAACCAGTGCTTTCTGAGTATGTAATAATCAGCCCCATAGTATCAGCTTTTATGATACACAAACTTCCATTTCTGCTTGCTGATTTCCTCTAAACCTTATTCCCCAGCTGCCCAGAGCACACTGAGCATGTGTAGTGCCACTGACACTCAAAAGATGGCTTAAAGGAACAGTAACACCAAAAAGGGAAAATGTTTTGAAGGGATGACAATATAATGTATTGCACTGTCAAAACTGGCTTCAGAAAAACAATTATAGCTTCTATAAACAAGCTGCTGTGTAGGGAGCCATTCAAACACATTATACATAGTAGATAACAGACTGAAGAATCCCTTTGTATGCTAAAGAGCTTATCTGTTATCTGCTGTGTATCCCATGCCTTTTCTCCTTTTTCAGCTTTGGCTTTGAATTTTTTATGTTACTGTTCATTTAACAAGATCCAAGAGCTGCTCTGGAGAGCTTTGAAGGCCTGCATCATTACATAAGATTCTGGGAGATTTAGTCGGCCGGAGGCAAATCGCCTCTTCTTCGGGCGAGTAATCTTCCTGAACTGCCTCCCCACCGGATTGAATCGAAATCTCCAGTGGGATGGCACTTGGAGTGTTTTGTTATCTGAAGTCTCCCGAAGTTCGTTGTGAGGCAACTTCGGAAAATGGGCTTCCAAGTTCAAAAATAGACAGCTGGCATCCCTACATAGAAAGGAGTGCTAAGAAGAGATATGCCCCTTTAAGTATACAGTGCTGGCTGCAATACACTGGGGTGGCACCTTGCAGGTCATCAGTGTTATCTGCTACACACCTAACTTGCACTTCATTTAGGATGAGCAAGACAGGAGCACCAGGGAGAGAGTACATGGGGGGCAATGATTGGTTGTACTGCAAGTCTATGGAGAAAGAGGTTTCAAATGCTGCAAGAAAGCATTTGGTGCTGTATGTGCCACTTCTCAGCTGACAATGGTGGAAATATTGTGTTACAGATGGTGCCCTTTCCAAGTACTGCTAGTTGTTCACCATGGGTCAGTGCTACTAAGCCCTAGTGTCCCCTGTTTTTATTGGTGTATGTTAAATATAAATAGAGAACTGGGCTGAATAAGGAAATAACTTTAGGTAAATCTTTGCATCTCAAAGTGAAAAAAACCCCAACAAAATATGACATTTTTTTAAATATGAAATATTTGCTGTTCCAAATCACCTACCTTTCCATGCTGTTTCCGCCTGTGGCCCACCTACTGCATATGTCCTCTTCCTTTGTCAAGAAAATACTGCATTGGGGCACTTTTATTTGAATGGCATGCTAAGGTCATCTGTTATTGGTCAGTTTGCTTGTTTCATCACACTCTTAGCAGCCATTCAGCTACTGGGTGTATGTGCTTTGAAGGTGCACACCTGCCTTGACAGTCCATCATTTTAATATAACTGCACCCTAGGGCCCTCTATCCTGAGCACCTGCAAAGTCCTAGGCAACAGTTCATCAACAGTTATGCATTTTATGCATAGTTATGCAGTTATGAGTTTGGTTAATACTACCCAACTTGCCTATGCAAATAACCTGTCACCAGTGGTAAGTAGGCGACTGGTGATTTACGGCTTAAGGTTGTGATATCGCTGGAGGCTTTAGAAACGCCCAGGTGTATTTGCAAAGCAAATAATAAGGGCTTGGGGGTATGCAGTAATTCAGAGTTTGTATAAATGTTTTATTAAGAAGGTTCTGCAATAGCTCCCCATTGTTTCGCTACCCTAATGCTGCTGGACTACAAATACTCCATCTTATGAGTGAGGGTAAAGCGTGCTGGGAACTCTAGTCCATTAAAATATGAGTTGTAACTAGGGATGCACAGAATCCACTATTTTGGATTAGGCTGAACCCCCGAATCTTTTGCGAAAGATTCGGCCGAATACAGAACCAAATCCGAATCCTAATTTGCATATGCAAGGGAAGGGGGAAACATTTTTTACTTCCTTGTTTTGTGACTAAAAATCACACGATTTTCTTCACTCACCCCTGAGTGCGCGCTCGAGACTGAGCTCTAGCGCATGCACAGAAACGTAATTAGGCAGAAATTGTCAGTGGTGGTCGGGGAGAGACGGGACCGGGCATGGGGTAGGCAACAGAGCAGGTACGTGCCTGGCGGCCCCCCAGCTTTGCGCCCTAGGCACGTGCCTACCTTGCATCTGTGCGTTTATGCGGTCCTGCGATCCGACCGCCCTTTTCGGGTGCATTATGATCCGATTGTTGGGCCCTAGTTCCCAAAATCGGATCAGCCTGATATTGCCCACTTCAATGTGGGCATATCAGGGAGAATCCACTCATTGGCGACATTGCCACAAGTGGATCTCTACATCTATGGCCACCTTAAAGGGATACTGTCATGGGAAAAAAAATTTTTTCAAAATGAATCAGTTAATAGTGCAGCTCCAGCAGAATTCTGCACTGAAATCCATTTCTCAAAAGAGCAACAGATTGTTTTATATTCAATTTTGAAATCTGACATGGGGCTAGACATATTGTCAGTTTCCCAGCTGCCCCCAGTCATGTGACTTGTGCTCTGATAAACTTCAATCACTCTTTATTGCTGTACTGCAAATGGAGTGATATCACCCCCCTCTCTTTTTCCCCCCAGCAGCCAAACAAAAGAACAATGGGAAGATAACCAGATAACAGCTCCCTAACACAAGATAACAACTGCCTGGTAGATCTAAGAACAACACTCAATAATAAAAACCCATGTCCCACTGAGACACATTCAGTTACATTGAGAAGGAAAAACAGCAGCCTGCCAGAAAGCATTTCTCTCCTAAAGTGCAGGCACAAGTCACATGACCAGGGGCAGCTAGGAAATAGACAAAATGTCTAGCCCCATGTCAGATTTCAAAATTGAAATTAAAAAATCTGTTTGCTCTTTTGAGAAATGGATTTCAGTGCAGAATTCTGCTGGAGCAGCACTATTAACTGATTCATTTTGAAAAATATTTTTTTTCCCATGACAGTAACACCTGGGCCCACTGGGAGATCCCTGTATGCCAGTCCATCACTGACCATAAAAATCCAAAGTAAAAAAAAAGACATGATGGTGACAAAAAGATACATTAAGTAAATGAATAAAAATTAAAACAGTGCTGTGAATATGGCCCAGTCTTTAAAAGGACTGTGATTGGTTAGTCTGTATTCATAGCGAATACCGAATAAGCGGTGACTAGAGCCAAATGGCAGAGGTATTAGGAAGATTTAGAGCCTATTTATCAAAGGTCGAATTTCGAATTCATGTGAATTTTTTTTTAATTTGAATATACTCATAATTCGACTGGGAATTTATTAAAAAAAAATTAGAATGTCTAATATTCTATCGAATGGTTCCGACCCGAAAATTCGAATTGTATTTGAATTTCAATTGTCAGGAAGGCTATTAACACCTCCAAACGGCTCAACAGACCTCTGCCATTGACTTGTACATGAACTCAGCAGGTTTTAGGTGGCGAATATTTAAATTAGAACTGTATCCATGGTCAAGGTGTGATAAATCTCACATTTGAATTTACATTTGAATAGGGACATTAAAATTCGAATGTATGAATTTTGAAACTCGAAAATTCAAATTTACTATTCGACACATTCGAATCAAATTTGAAAAAAAATGTAACATGAAATTTATTATATTGGGGCAGATTTATCAAGGGTCGAAGTGAAAATTCTAATTGAAAAAAATACAAATTTTGAGCTATTTTTGCTATACTTCGACTAGGGAATAGTTCAAATTCAAATCAAATTTGAAAAATAAATGTACTGTCTCTTTAAAAATTAGACTTCGACGATTCACCATCTAAAACTTGCCAAATTGCTGTTTTAGCCTATGGGGGTCAATTGGTGGACTTTGAAATAAAAAAACAATTTTTAAGAAAAACTTAGAAACTAATTCAATCTAATCAAATACGATGTTACTTCGATTCGTACGATTCGAATTCAAACTAAACCGGTCTATTCACCCGGAAAAATTTTCAAAATAAATTTCGGTTGGTCTTTTTTTAATTTAAATTTCGAAAAAAATTTTTATTTGAAATTCGACCCTTGATAAATCTGCCCCTAAGTAATTCTTGCAGTTGGCTAGGAGAAAATACTGGGTGCTGCAGTTGTACAATATCTAGTATATGGTTGCTTTTTAAGAAAAAAATTGTGGTCGATGCTTGACAATCACATGTATCTCTGACACCTGTTAACTCATCCACACCTGGGGGCAGATTTACAAAATTCGAGTGAAGAATTCGAATGTAAAAAACTTTGAATTTCGAAGTATTTTTTTGGGTACTTCGACCATCGAATTGGTTAAATTCATTCGAATTCGAACGATTCGAACGATTCGAAGTAAAAATCGTTCGACTATTCGACCATTCGATAATCGAAGTACTGTCTCTTTAAAAAATACTTCGACCACCTACTTCGGTAGATAAAACCTACCGAAGTCAATGTTAGCCTATGGGGAAGGTCCCCATAGGCTTGCCTGTGATTTTTTGATTGAAGGATTTTCCTTCGATCGTTGGATTCAAATCCTTCGAATCGAAGGATTTGCGCAAAATCGTTCGACTTCGATATTAGAAGTCGAACGATTTTAGTTCCCAGTCGAATATCGAGGGTTAATTAACGCGCGATATTCGACTATTGATGAATCGGCCCCCTGGTGTCTCATGGGACGCTTCCACCCATGGCCTAGTTTTGTGCGTGTTTATGTGTGGACATGTATGCATTTTCTATGGCACTTCTGGGTCAAGTAAATGTACTACATGCAGAATGTTGTACTGTTTCGTTCACATATACATATATTAATACTGATGAAACCAAAGTCATCCTGGCTACAAGTAAAGCAGATGAGATATGAGGGCTGGGGCGACAGCAATGATAACACAGGGCTATACATAGCCAGAAGCATTCCCTAAGGTTGCTATTCCTAAATATTTAAACAATGTTTGTCAGCAAACATAAAACCCTGAAGCTAATGTAATGAGTCATGCTCCCAAAAAGAGCCCCTGTTCTCCAGTACCTGAAAGCCGAATGCAGAGCTGTGCATCTGGGTTGGCAGTGTGGTCCTGGTACATACTGTCATTGTTAAGCGCAGACAACATATCAACATGGTCCTGTTACGTGCTCATGCTCCTGGTTTGATCACGGCTCTAAAAGCATGTACAGGTAAAGGATCCCTTATCCGGAAACCCGATATCCAGAAAGCTCCGAATTACGGAATTGTTGTCTCCCATAGACTCCATTTTATCCAAATAATCCAGATTTTAAAAAATGATTTCCTTTTTCTCTGCTTGTACTTGATCCCAACTAAGATATAAGTAATCCTTATTGTAAGCAAAACCAGCCTATTGGGTTTATTTAATGTTTAAATTAATTTCTGGTAGACTTAAGGCATGAAGACCCAAATTACGGAAAGATCCATTATCTGGAAAACCCAAGCATTCTGGATAACAGGTCCCATACCTGTACCAGGCTGCCAACCCAGATGCACAGCTCTATTTCATCCTCAGTAACAGGGGAATAGTGAACCCCTTTTGGGAATATGGGTCTTGTGTTTGGGGCCTGTGTAGGGATCCTATTATATATAGAAGGGTTTACTGCTCCTTTAAGATTATTATTGAATGGTTTGGGATAGAGTCCTGCGCGGAACCAATTTCTAAGACCCGGACCCACAACCCGCAGCCCATGACCCGAACCACAACCCGCATATTTACCCACTTTGATCCACTACCCAACCCGGACCCGCAACTGACTTATCCGCAACCCGCCGACCACCATCAAACAGGAATTGATGTTGCTGCAAACTGGAAGTGACATCATCAAAAGTGCATAGGGATAGAAACAAGTTTAAAAAAGAGTAAAATATAGACAATATAACATAAGATAAGAAATTTAGATAAAACCTGCAACCCGACGCGCAGACCCACTGCCTCCCTCCCTGAATTGCCTTCGGGGAGATCTAAATCTCCGGCAGGATGGCACTCGGATCGATTCATTTTCCGAAGTCGCCCGAAGTTGCCTCACAAGAAAATTTCGGGCGTCTTCTGAAAACGAAGCGATCCGAGTTTCATCCCGCCGAGATTTCGATTCTAGCCGGTGGGGAGATTAGTCGCCCGAAGAAGAGGACAATTTGTCGTTGGGCGACTAATGTCTCTGAATCTCCACGTGTGTCTCTGCCATTAAAAAAATGGCAATTTTATGTTTTAATATTTACTCGCCGTCATGTTGATTGAGTTAAAAATTGGCTTTTCTTGTTTTATAAAATATCACCGTTTTCTGCACTTTGTCTACCACTTCAGCCGAGTAACCCCTTGTGCATTTAAATAATTTCCAAAAATATGGAGAATATAATATAGCCTATAGATCACTCAGAATCAGCCCAGTTTGAATGGGAGAACAAGCTCACTGCTGAATTAAGCCAGGTCAAAGTGTTGGAGCCCTATAGCAATTTTTGGCTGGTGTGATGTTGAGAACACTAATCTCTTTTATTGGAATATGTACGTTTTACTTCAAGGATGATTTTTCCATAAAATAAAATTTCAGGATAGTATTTTTTGTTTATACAGAAAGTACTTTAAATTAAAGGGGCTGTTTTATGGTAAACATGCTAACAGTATGGAGGTATTATACATGTTCTGGGGTTATTATGTATGAAACATTGCATTTGTACCATCATGTGTTTTTGGTGGCATAATTTATGGAACAGCCACTTTTTTTATCTTGCCACGTGTTATGGGATATATAGAATTGGCATTATATTTATCCTGGCATGTATTTCAGGGGCATAATATAAGTGAAATTGGCATTGTATTTATTCTGCCATGTGTTTCAGGGGCATAATATATGTGAAATTGGTATAGCCTACTATGTATTCTGGGGGCATAATATATGGCATTGGCACTGTATTTATCCTGCTGTGTTTTCTAGGGTATTATACGTGTAATTGGAATTGTGTTTATACAAAACAGATGTTGTAGGGCCATTGTATAGAAAATTGGCACTGTATTTATATTGCCTGAGGTTCTGAGACATTTTACTGAATTTAACATTTCATGTGTTTTGGGGCATTTTATATAAAATTGACAATACATTTATCCTGCAAGGTGTTCTGGGAGGTATTTTACATGAAAGGAGGCCACAATCAGGTTTAGGGCAGAGACAGACCAGAAGATTTGGGGAGATTCAGTCACCCTGCGACAAATCACCTCTTCTTTGGGCAACTAATGTTCCAGAACTGCCTCCCTGCTGGCTAGAATCTAAATCATCAGCGGGATGGTACTCGGAGCTCTTCGTTTTCCGAAGTTGCCTCACGAGGAAACTTCGGGTGACTTAGGAAAACGAAGTGTGCCATCCTGCCGGCGAATTGGATTCTATCCGGCGTGAAGGCAGTTTGGGGAGATTAGTCGCCCGAAGAAGAGGAGATTTGTCGTGTGTCTCTGCCCTAACAGTGAATAGGAATCACACTGAAATTTCCCAAAGGTAAATTTGAGACATTCATGGAAAAAGCATGGCTAGGAAAACGCATATACATGCTAGCATTCACCTGCTGACATTTTAAGGGTCCTCTTTCCACCGGCTGCTTATGGATAAAGCTCGAAAACAAAAAGACATGACAATCAGTCTGCTGAAGTGGTGAAAGAAGCTCAGAGATAGGTAAATAAACACCATAACCATGTCAAGCAAGATAGACAAGTGTTTGTCCACATACGTAACAGCAAGGATACATATTAAAACCATGTCAATGTTGTTCTTTTTGAAGAGTGATTTATATGGTTCTTGTTGTAGCAGTTAGTCTTGGTTTGCATACAGAATAGGAAGAAATCTAAAGATTTTTTTTATTTAATAAAAGAACATAACCTTCTGAGTTATATACCCCACCCATTGCTTGAGTGATACTAAACCTAAATGCGACAGAGCATAGTTTCATCTTTCATATACGCACGCATGCAGAACTCAAAACAAAGTTTGTTAGTTTTATCCCCAAACACTTGAAACCACACAAAAAAACAGGCAGGCTGAACATGTTCTGCTGCACATATTCTCTGGCCAGTGCTGGCCCTTTCAGGCATGTCACATTAAATTGAAAAGCAGCAATGTGGCAATGTTGGCACCATTATAAAAAACATGGCAGATCAGACACCTGAAATACGCCATGGGCTTAATCAAAGGGGAAAAGCAATACAAAAGTTCTGTAAACTAGGGATGCACCGAATCCACTATTTTGGATTCGGCCGAACCCCCGAATCCTTCACGAAAGATTCGGCTGAATAAGGAACTGAATCCGAATCCTAATTTGCATATGCAAATTCGGGGTGGGAAGGGAAAAACATTTTTTACGTCCTTGTTTTGTAACAAAAAGTCACTTGATTTCCGCATATGCAAATTCGGATTCGGTTCGGCCTGGCAGAAGGTTTGTCCGAATCCGAATCCTGCTGAAAAAGGCTGAATCCCGAATCCTGGATTCGGTGCATCCCTACTGTAACATCTGCCAGTTTTTGGCCATATGCAGTTGCTTATAAGCCAATGGGGCCAAAACCATGGCTTATCCATACCTGATTGAGGTTGGTCATATATTGATCAGATAAGCTTGAAAGTCCCATAAGGCTATGGTTGCATCAGGCCATAAGTAAATGTGATTCTTGCCTATTGGTTCCTCATGGACCACCCCAAACAGTTCGATCAGCTTCTCACTTTGCTTGAAAACTAGTAACACCATAAAATGAAAGGGTTTGATGTGTCACCATCAGGGGCAAGCTTTTAAGTTTTTCTGGGCTATTGGGGACATGTCTACATAGCTGTCATTTGTGTAGAATACTGTGAATTTAGTTCTTGCTCTGGTGTCTATTCATGGCTGCATACAGAACCATAAAAAATGACATTTGTTGGCAAGACATCATTTATTTGTAGGTGCCGAGTGAATTGATACCAATTTGAAATGTAAATAATAATGGTATTACAGGTCCTTAATATATTTTACATGCTTGGAGAGAGAGAAGAGTTGGTACCAAGAAACATAGGATATCAATCAAAATAATACAACCTTGCGTTTATCCTAGGGTATGTTTAATATGCACCATTTACTACCATTTAGAGTCACACAGTTGATCACAGCCCCTTCATTAGCAGAGCTGGATACATTAGCATATTTGATCTTGAGCAATTTTTACCCTTTTTATTTAAAATTAAAGCCCTTTTATTTCTCAATAACCTAGGCAGGAATGAAACACAACCATCTGGAATATTGTTTAATGCAATCAGAATACAAAAACACACACGTAATTACCCTCCTAGACACAATTTACATTTCATTAACTGGCTTCATTAGGCTAGTGTGGGAACCTCGCCTATTAACAGAGACAGCGTCCAGCATTTTTATTTCTACCTATTTTTCTTGCAGCACAATTTTTATAGTTTATGGAAAATGGGCTATTCGCAAATCAAGGTAACATTTTCTTTGTAAAATGTTAAAGAAAGGTTGAACTCGAGTTCACCAGTTGGCCACCATTAACCATGGACCTTAGAGACCACAACATTTTAGCTGTCCTTAGTTGAAGTACCACTATAAATTATATTAATTTTGCAATTTCCTAATGGAAGTTCCATGACTTCTGTGAAAGTATTGTTGTTGAGGCTTGTGTAAGCCTTCCCTAGCCTCATAAAAGCACTGCGTATCTTGACAGCGCTAGATAAATAAATGATGATGATGATGATAAGCCTTGTGTAGTGTTATGATCTATTTACAAGCCGCCACCAGGGGTACAGCATAGCAAACTAGGGGTCTGATCTGATATCATTTGCAGAAAAATTCAGAAATGGTTGGTACAGTTATAACGTCCATCAAGATGATCCAAGATGAATAGACCTTTTTGCTATTTGTGCTGCAGCAACAGACACATTTCTTTCAATGAGCTAAGGCTAGGCCACACTTATAGAGCTTTGGGTTGAGGGATTATTAGGTATCCTGGAACAATTTTCAAAGGGAAAAACATATAAATGTATAAATGCATGTGGCACAGTCTGTTCATGAAACCGAGGCAAGCAACCCAATCAACATTCAAGGGTTGGGAACCAAACCCAATAAGCCTGACATGAAACAGCATCAACAGCCTTTTATTTTTTCCACCTTGTCCAACTCTAGCCAGTGAATTTACGCTACACTATGCCATGCCCAACTAAATGTACAGCTAAATACCTTTACCATTTACAGTACCTTTATTGCTTTAATGTTTTTCCCAACATCTGCCTGTTTGCATTTTCCTACCCTTACATATACACCTCTACTGATGTGCCCTACTTTGCCCTGCCTCGGCCCAAGTCACAGGGACACTAACGACTATAGGAATATTCTACATTACAGAAGGCACTGCGTAATCAGCAAAAAAAGGTCACAGTCGGCCATTATTTTGCACTTTGTTTCAGGTTTCTGAATGACATTCAAGTTAAGGAGAAGCAGTAGACTTGTCCTTACTGCTTGTCCTATGGAAGGTGGTAAAGACAGGGCTTGTCTGTCCCTACAGATGCTGTGGTCTACTCCTTGCCAAATGACCCCTTCCATCCCACTGAGTACTTAATTAAAAACTAGAGTGCCCTTTTGTGGGTGAAAAAATAATTCCCCTGGATTAATGCATTAACATACATAGATGAGGACTACAGGTGGTCATTACCTACTGTGATTCTTAGAGATAACTCTTGTGTTTTTGACTCACTATAACTGACTGCAATGGAAACAAAACTCAGCCAATGCTTTATGTGAGATGAGTTCCTCCACAAGTTAAATTGTCCATGCACATAGCTCAAAAAGTAAGACCCATAATGGAGTAGAAATGTGTGTTTCTTAAGGGAATATATGAAATACCCATGTTGATCCTTCCTCAAGGCATAACACCATTACCCCACATTGCCTGACCGCTTATCCACTACTAATTCGTATTTGTTCCAATTTATTATTTATAGATTGCTAGAGGAATCAGCTGTACTGTAGATGTAGTAGATAAAAATAACTAAGAACTGGCGACTTTTAGTGAGAGCCTTGGTATTTATAGGTTACAACTTATAAGGAGAAGAGGCCCTTGCATCCCTTTTTAACTTCTCCTTGCCATGGTGTCACGTGTGGAACAGGTTCAATTTGGGGTGGATGACGTAACCTATAAAAAAAGGAATTGCCCTTCCTGGATACATTCATGTCCGCGTTATATTTGGCCAACTTAATGCTGTTTTTTTTGCCAAACACATGGATGAATACCAGATACCTTTGGTCCAGGTAATGTCATTGCTTAGTCTTTTACTTTAACGCCCTGATCGGATCCATTGACAGACCATGTTTCATGTCCAGCTGCAGTCTAAAAGGATTATAGGATGGTCTTTTAGACTTGTCATCCCCTTGAAAGAACCTTGTCTTGAAAAATTCCATCCATGCTTACTAAAACAAAAGCATGAGAATGCACCAAATGCATAAGGAGGATGATGATGACTTTGACAATCTAAGTACAATGACATGATAAAATGTGGTTGACATGGATTCCACAAATCAAAACACTAAACCAGTTATAGCCTGAAAAAACAAAGTCTATCCAGTAGCATCAAGGGGGTTATGGGTAATATGTAGGGCATGATATCCTCCGGGCATTGCATTTTTCTTCGCAACTGTTGATATTGTTAGGAATGTAGATGTAAAGCTAATTTAAAACCCACTCACTACATGTGTCTCATTGAGTGTTAATGTTGAATTACATGTGGCTTTTCCTTGATTCCTAGCTGTGGGAACCGCAGCCCCTTGTGGCATTTGCCTAAGCCTTTTGGGGACAATCAAAACATTGTTCACATAGGTTCACTACTCTGCCATCTGCCAAGCGTGAGCGTTTCTACAAGTTTTATGTTGAAAATACCATCATTGTACTTAAGTGGTGCCACCCTAGATAAGCTCAGAGCAGTGGTTGGGAAGTTCAGTCTATGGTAAGACTTGAGGAACATGTCTGTAGGGTCTCATAGACTGAAGGTGTGAGCATGAGATATGGATGAACCGAGACATTCATGGAAGTAGGACTAAATTACTAATACAGTAGTTTAGTAGTATTAGTATAGGTATATAACACTGTTAAGAGCTATGGGGAATACTGAACAAAAATTGAACCCTAAAATGGGGCTTGAACCCAAAGAAGTCCAAAAACCCGTAAAGACTCACGTAGTGCATGATAAGGGGCAAAGTGCAAAAAAAGGCATAAAACACCCGTCAGAACAGTGCAAAGACCTGTGTCTGCCCCATGAATACAGTGTTGCATACATTTGGAAGTGCTGTATTCATTACATTTCTTTATGCATTGTAAAGCTTTGACTATCCTAACAACTGAGGGTACAAATTGGTGTTTTATATACAGTATATTGTATTCTTTAATAATCTATCCTGATTCAAGCTCCGCCTTTGCCAATGCATGCTACTACTATAGACCTTAAGAATTGAGCATATGTTGTTGTACAGTAGAACTAAAATGAAATTGTGTAATATAATATAGGTATATGTATGCATTATTAGCACTATATAATAAATGTGAGAATTTATCCTCCTTATCCTCAATGCCATTTCCCCTCTCTCTCTCTGCGAGTAATGATAGACAGCGGTAATATATCACTTAATCATTCTAGGTTAATGTAACACTTATGCTGATTAATATGTGCACCTTCTGAGAAAGTTGGTGTGAATGATGGCTCTTTCGGTTCTTTATATAATTAGATGACCCGTGTCATAGTTCAGCATATTATGCTGATAGATAGGGACATCAGCTCTTCTCACATTGCAGGAGAATAACTTGCTGATATATCTGTGCTCAGCAAAGCACGGCCAGTGCCCGGATCCCTGAGCTCAGAGCCAACAGGCAAGCCACATTATGAGTCAACGCTTGAATTATTATTATTATTATTATTATTAACATGTATTTATATAGCGCAAACATATTGCGTAGCACTGTAAAGTAAATGTGATTATACAACTACATCACATGAATTACATATATAAAATATATGGAGTAACAAACATCACAATCAATACAGGTACAAAAAGTTGAGGAAGGCCCTATGCATAGGCATACAGTCTAAAGGGAAGGGAGTAATTCACAAGGTGTGGGAGTGGGCAAGATCGAATTAAGTGGGTGAGAAATGTGGTATTGTATGTGGTGTTGCGTTTGGTAGTTAAGTTAAGAGTGAGGGTAGGCTTCTCGAAAGAAGTGCGTTTTCAGAGATTTTTTGAAAGCAGAAAGGTTGGGAGAAAGTCGGACAGACCGTGGGAGAGAGTTCCAGAGGAGGGGTGCAGCCCTTCAAAGTCTTGAATGCGAGCATGTGAGGAGGTAATGAGAGAAGAGTTGAGTAGCAGGTCAGTAGAGGAGCGTAGTAAGCGAGTGGGTGAGTATATAGAGATGAGTTCAGAGATGTAGGGTGGGGCAGAGTTATGAAGTGCTTTGAATGTCAGGGTCATTAATTTGAATTTGATTCTGAAAGGTAACGGAAGCCAGTGCAGGGATTGACAGAATGGCGAGGCAGAGGAGGAGCGGTTGCTGAGGTGTATGAGCCTCGCAGCAGTGTTCATTATGGACTGGAGAGGTGACAGTCTCTGGAGGGGAAGGCCAATTAAGAGAGAGTTACAGTAGTCTAGACGTGATATGATGAGAGAGTGAATAAGAATTTTGGCAGCGTCTTGGGTGATAAATGATCGTATTTTGGATATGTTCCTTAGGTGGAAGTGACATGATCTATTAAGTGACTGGACCAACCAGTGCAGAATGTCTTGTTTATCTAACAGCCTAATACCAGTAGTCACACAGGCTGATGCAGTCATATGACATTGTCTCACTTCTATTCCCATATATCTAATTTGGACACCAGAAGACAATGTAAAGCAAGTCTTCATATGCTATAGTCCCTATTACCAAGACTCCATCAAGAGGAGGTCTAGTGATGGAATGGTTAGAATATGGGTGGATGTTGGGATAATAGGAGATATAAGTAATGAAAGCAAAAGGATAGATGCAAAATCTTTTATACCCTTGAGCCACATTTAAATATCATTAAAGTTGGGGAGCAACACAATTGTGAAAAAAGTTCAGTAAGGGGTTTAATTTGTTATTTGGTAGCTCCTATGTGGACTTACAGACCACAGGTAGGTCTGTTTGGCAGTACACATGGTCTTTATGCCTCCAAAACTTGCCTTCAATCAGAAATCAAAAATGAGCATGTGCTATGAGGCCACTGGGAGCAACATCTATGGTGATGGTCAGCAACGTGTTGCTCATGAGCCACTGGTCGGGGATCACTGTCTTACACCATTGGGCTCATCTAGGAATAAAAGGCACAACATTTCTTTGAGTGGTGTTACTTTCAAGGCTCACTTTGAATGTCACCCCTACAAATGCAACTGATATCGGGTCCAACATGGCAGCATCCGTGGCAGTCAATGACATATCAGCATGTGATGACAACATGACGCAACTCAGTGCCAAATTCAAAAGATGCAAAAGACCCAAGTTCAACACCCAATTATGGGTCTAACTGGATGCACTTTACATTGAGTCAGAAAACTGATATCACTAGTTCTTGACTCCATATGCCTGTTCCTGACTACAGTTCTTTTACCTAATAAAAAAAAGTCATTCAAAGCAACTTTCAAATATACATCTAAGGCAGTGGTTCCCAACCAGTGGCTCTTGAGAAACATGTTGCTCTCCAACCCCTTGGATGTTGCTCCCAGTGGCCTCCAAGTAGGTGCTTATTTTTGAATTCCTGGCTTGGAGGCAAGTTTTGCATAGAAAACAGGTTTATGGCCAAACAGAGCCTCCTGTAGGCTGCAAGTCCACATAGGGGCTACCAATAGCCAACCACAGCCCTTTTTTGGCACTTCCTGGAACATTTTTCATGCTTGTGTTTGGGGACCCCTGATCTAAGGACATCTATCACTGGACCAGGCAGCAGGGGGGCTGCTCCTGTTGCATGATATCAGAAGTATACAACTACTACTAACATGAATACAGGTACGGGACCTGTTATCCAGAATGCTCGGGACCTGGGGCTAACAGATGTTTCTGTAATTTGGATCTTCCTACCTTAAATCTACAAGAAAATAATGTAAACATTAAAAAAACCCAATAGGCTGGTTCTGTTTCCAATAAGGATTAATAGACATCAAGTACAAGTACAAACTACTGTTTTATTATTACAGAGAAAAAGGAAATAATTTTTAAAAATTTGGATAAAATAGAGTCTATGGGGCAAAATCACTAAGATTCGTAGTTGCTCCAGCGTCCGCTTCGCCGCACTTCTCCAGGCGAATTTTCGCCAGCGCTACACAAATTCACTAAAATCTGAAGTTACGCTCAGGGGAAACAAAAGGTTGCGAAGTTGCACTAGCGTTAATTCGCCAGGCAAAGTGAAGTTACGCTAGCGATGCTTAATTTGCATACGGCGCCAAATTGAATTTACAATGGAAGTATATGTAGCATCACTACACAAGCCTGGGAAACCTTCAAAACATCAAATAAAATTTTTATTTTGCCCTACACATGTGCCCATGAGTTAAGGTGCCATGAGTTAGGAAATGTAGGGGGGAAGGAGGGTAGCCCCAAAAAAAATTTTTTAGCCTATCACCCATTAAAAAAAAACGCCAGCGTTTTTTGGGACTTTGAAAAAATTTAAACTTTTTTTGAAGCAATCCCTATCTACTGTATTGCACTTCGCCTGGTCTGCGGTGGCGAAGGAAGTCCAACGTAAAAGGTAGCGTTCAGAAAAATGCGCGCGTCAGTGAATTTGCGTAGTTACGTCCATTGCGCAAATTCGCCAGGCGTAAGGGTGCGAAGTAACACTAGCGAATTTACGCCAGTGTCCGTTAGTGAATCGGCGAATTAACGAAAATTCGCTACGCTAGCGCTAGCGTTAGGCGCTTCGTCCTTTAGTGAATTTGCCCCTATGGGAGATGGCCTTTCCGTAATCCATAACTTTCAGGATAATGGGTTTCTGGATAACGGATCCCATGCCTGTACTAAAAGCAAAAAAATGAATATAAATTGCTAATGATATATTGCAGACTTTTCTGTTCCAACATTAGTAAATAGAGGCCCTGGAGTACCCCGTTTCTGAAGAAGAGGGGAGGAAACAGAATTAATTTGGACACCGAAGCCATACAAAACTCACCATTCTGAATGAACTATACATTATATACAGTAACACAGGAATTGTAAACAAGAACTGCATAAAATAATGGCAGGGCCTCTTTCACTGTCTGATTATTATAAAAGTGTTTTTTTTCCTGCCAGATTACCTTCTCCCACACATGATACAGTAATATAGTTGTGTTGTTCTCTTTTCTCTTACCATTTGGCTAATACTATGCCTGTTCCCACTGGCAGCATTCTCGACATGTTCCCTTGCTGTGATATATTATTGCCCAGAGTATATAAATTGTGGCTGAATGTAGAGGCGTGTTGGCTGCTGCTGGAGAATGAGCAATCTGATCTGTGGATCTGTATCAGCAGCTGATATTTTACGGGCCAATAATAGGTTTTGTTTCCCGCTACAGCCGGGCAAATACAAAGATTATAAATGAACCAATCATGTCACCTCCAGAGCTGGAGAATATTTATGGCGACGTTCTTGTGAGATGTAATGAGGCCGAAGCCGCTGTCTTGAAATTGGGATTTCGATTAGACAACTTCACTTCTACTGCATTACAGCACCCAAGCATACATACACTATACAGTATATATAGTGAATAAAGTACCCCCTCTTGTAAAATATAAGGATATTATAAGTTACCGAGGAGTTTCATGACCATATAAAAACACGAGGCCGAGTGTTTTTATACAGGTCATGGAACTCCGAGGTAACTTCTAATATCCTCATATTTTGCAACTGGGGGTACTTTATTTATTATAATACACAAATTTCAATGAGTCATGTGACAGAAATGACATCACTACTCACCGTTTATAACTGATGACATCAGAACTCACCATTTATAAGGATATAATTTACAGGATATTCATGGCTTTTGTGTAATATATATATATATATATATATATATATATATATAGTCATATGGTACACCGGCACTCACCCTCACTGGATCAAATCCCGGGTGCTCCTCAAAAGGAAATAGATAAATGTAGTCAGGAGCACTCACGGGTATAGTGATTAAGAAGTATCTTTTTATTAGAGTATTACAAACTCTCCCACATCAACGCGTTTCGGTTCTCTCTGAACCGTCGTCGTCCATTTATTGTATATATATATATATACAATAAATGGATGATATCGGCCATTACTTTTTCCTACTGCATGGGGCAGATGGTGGTATAGACCTACGGCAGGCACTATGGTCTTCACTGAGCACCTATAGCATATATAGAGCACAAACTGTATATGCAGTAAGTATACAATATATATGAACTATATACACTATACAAAGGACATTTTTTCAATTTGACCACTAAATTTTGCGACGCCTCTAGGTCCAGGGTCAAGAATGACCCCTTGCATATGCACTACAGTATACTGTATACTGTAAACCCCCAGTGGTGTAATTTTATGCTCCTTGACTATCAGGTCACACTCCTCCCCTGGCTTCTTCAAATGTGGTTACAAACACAAGTGGAGCCTTATGGGAAGTGTAGAAGCCTGTAGCCAGTTTGCCAGTAAAACAATGGCCACTCAAATAACCCTTTCTTGTAGAAGCCCTATAATATAAAGTCACTACGGAGGCACACCAAGAAGAACCAGAGAAAACTTCAGAATGTTGACAATACTGAGTAACAGAGCAGGTCCTAAGTTTCCCCACTAGTTACTGTATAAAATGACTTGCTGCCCTACAACTATATATTACCCATCTCACTGACTGCAGAGCTGAGTGTGCCGTTCCTAAGGCAGCATGAAATAAATGACAAGATCTCAAGCAGTTAATTAAATGTGATTAGTACCTGCCTGTTCAGAAAGGCATTTTCTATTGATTGGGTTATTACTTCTGAGAAGTCCATTACAAGCTTGATTAAATAAACAAGGACCTTGCAGCCTGGCATGACTAACTAGACAAAGAAAACCAATTATGTATCATTAAATGGTCCCATCCCATTTTCTGCTTTCTCTAGAATTTAGAGAAAAATAGAATGTTTTTTTTTCTTCAATAAATATCAAACAATGGCCAAATAGCTCTGCGTTTGCATTGTGCACCACATCTCAGCTAGGTAGAGAAATAAGTGATGGGGGCGCTTCTGTTTAAAGACAGAAAGGTTCATGTTTGCTTAGCCCAATAGTAACGGCACACAGGGTGTTTTCAAGAAAACATTTTTAAGCAGCAGGAAAATCATCAGCAAAGCAACCAAAATTGCCCCCACCAACTATGTAATTAATTTCATGGATATCAGATTGGACAAATTTGGACGTTGTATGTTGGCCAGTGCCTGGTAAAGAGGCAGATGAATAAGTGTAGCGGAGATGAAGATTGTCTTCACTTTCTGCTGATTCAATCATTCTTCAGACGTCTATGGCCACTTATAGGGGCAAATTCACTAAGCGCTGAAGCGCTTAACGCTAGCGTCAATTCGCTAGCGTTGGGCATTTTCATTACTTCGCAAATTCACTAACGAACGCTGGCGTAACTTCGCTAGCGTTACTTCGCACCCTTACGCCTTTTTTGGGGCTCCCCTCCTTCTCCCCTACATTTCCCCTACATTTCTTCGCACCCTTACGCCTGGCGAATTTGCGCAACGGACGTAACTACGCAAATTCACTAACACGCGCATTGTACTGAACGCTACCTTTTACACTAGACTTCCTTCGCCACCTCAGACCAGGTGAAGCGCAATAGAGTAGATAGGGATTGCTTCAAAAAAAGTTCACATTTTTTCTAAGTCCCAAAAAACGCTGGCGTTTTTTCTATATTATGGGTGATAGGCTGAAAAAGATCGAAAAATTCTCCCCTACATTTCCTAACTCATGGCAACTTAACTATACAGTGGGCACATGTGTAGGGCAACAAAAAAGATTTTTATTTGATATTTTGAAGGTTTCCCAGGCATTTGTAGTGATTGTACGTATTCCTCCATTGAAATTTGAATTTGGCGACGTATGCAAATTAACCATCGCTAGCGCAACTTCGCAACCTTCCGCTACCCCTGAGCGCAACTTCGGATTTTAGTGAATTTGCGGAGTGCTGGCGAAACTATGCCTGGCGAAGTGCGGCGAAGTTAGGACTGGTGCAACTATGAATCTTAGTGAATTTGCTCCATAGGGTAATGATTATTTTGCCCCATGGGTCAACAAGTATCAATAGATTGATGAATACAGTTACAGCACTTGGGCTAGGGGGAAGGTGTGTAGAATGGCATGGAGCAGAATTCTTAGTGATCAAATATGTTCCACTTTGTCTAAGGTTGTAAAGTACCTCATGGATTAGTACTCACAAGAGCAAGGCATTGCCCAGGGACAGAGATATTCGCAGATGGGGACACCACAGACATCACCGTTTCAAGCTACACCCACCCACATGCCTTGCTGAAGTTCTCTTACAAATTGATTGTCTATAATAGAAGTCTTTTAGAGAACTTTCCATAGCTCTTGCTTAAGAGAATATACAGTAAGAGAAATGGAAAGGTGGAAAAAGAGCAGAAAAAAAAGAGGAGAATGGAAAAAAAGAACTGAAGAGGAACACAGTGGAGTTTTGATTGTTCTCCATCAGTAGTGGGGGGTATTAACATGAGAGAAGGGAAGAGAAAAATGGCACCTGGGGGAAGGAAGTGAGACCAGAAGATGTCAAGGAGAGAAAAGCAGAGAACATAAATGGACATTGAAGAAGGAGTGCAGAATTGGTTTGGGAGACAACATAGTGGCTTGGAAGAAGCTTCCATTGTGTTGACTGGGCCTGAGACAAATAAATGCAGAAGTATATGATCCTTAAATTCCTCGTGGAGAAAAAAATTAGCAAATGAGGGGGCAACCGCCACCCCCATTGATGTACCTTGACATTGTAATATTTGCCTTCAAACCCAAAATAGTTGCGTTTTAAAACTAACGTTAGGCAATCGATGAGGCAGTATACCATATTGTGCGACAAGTTAGTTTCGAGAAGGCAATCCTCAATATGTATGATTCCCTCATCCTGGGGTATGGAGGTATATAGACTTACAATGTCAATACTGCATAAGCTACAGTTAGTATCTAAAGATTTCAATGTGGACAAAATATGTAACAATTCATTTGTATCTTTAAGACAGCATGGAATCTGTCAAGGAGATAAAAGCAGAGAACATAAATGGACATTGAAGAAGGAGTGCAGAATTGGTTTGGGAGACAACATAGTGGCATGAAAGAAGCTTCCATTGTGTTGACTGGGCCTGAGACAAATAAATGCATCAAAATGTAGTCCTCTATCTAAGGACTAGTAGAATAGAAGCCCTGTCTATCGTTGAAGCGGATGCGCCTGAAATGTGTCAGGTGACCGATGCTGCTGTTTGCTTTGACTTTATCTAAATAAAGATCTACTTTTTTAACCAGAGTTTGGGACTACAGAGACCTTGGTTTCTAGAGTAGCAGAATAATAGCCTTGTGTATCTTAGAAACTGGACTAGTAGTAGCCCTGGGACTTTAAAAAAAACAGTAAAGCAACATCATTTGAACTTTTCACAGAGGCCTGCACTCACCACTGCCTTGCCATGAGACTTAACGGAGTAAAGGCCTTCTCCTCATATTCTATTCATGGCTTTAGGGAACAGATGTCTCCACACACAGCTCCAATTTTGTCTTCCAACCTGAGAAACAGAACAGTCAGCGAGTGTGATAATTGGAAGGCAATTACTCTTCTGCTGCACCGCCTGCAACAAACTGCGCATACCCAATTAAACTTTACATACAATTAATTCTGTATTTGGATAAAAAAAAAACAGGTCAAACGTTCCCCTCTTACAGGTTATAGCAATGCATTCCTCTTCCATTAATGTTGCCTTCGATTTACTGCCACTGTTCCATCACCCTCTGTTTAACCTCCTCTTCACAAACAATATTTAGTATAATGCCCCGAGCTTGAACATACATTACTGTCCCTTGCATATTGAATTATGCCTTCAGGCAGGTCCGGCATGAAACAATTCTAGGAGAGTCATGTACAAACAAAGCCGATAGGATTGTCATCTCTGTGGTTGTGGGACAACAGCTTCCATTGTGCTTTCATTCTTTAATTCTTCATAAAACATAACCTGGCATCATGTGGTTGGAGAAACATGATATTCCCTTTAAAGGAGAAGTAAACATTGCTGCCCCTCCAAAGCCCACTGGACATCAAATCTCAGCATATAACAACCAGTGGTTTAACTACAGATATAGCAGACCCCACAACGGGGTCCACTTACTCTATAGTTCTAAAGAATCTCTCACTCCCCAGCTACTCCCCTACTTTTGAGAATGGTCTCCGGGGAGGGAGAATGCAGGGAGAAAAGAGAATGGGGCAGCAGGGGGCAGGAGAGGCCTGAGAGTTGGTGGGCTTGGGGCAGTTAGGGATTGTCATTCTCCAGGCCCCTCCCTTTGCGCGTGGCCGGCGCACACTAGTTACGCCACTGATTTCCAACATTATATCAATTAATGTTAAGGCATGCTGGGAAATATAGTCGCAAACGTGCTACAACAAAACGGTACCACAGGGACGAGGACCTGTCTATATGTACCCACGGCCTCTGGTCTCTGCAATCGGTTGCCTTCTTGAATACAGTGCTGCCTGCATTATGCATGGAAGTATTCATGAAGGGTGGCATCAGGGGGGCACACAGGCCTGATCCTTATTGCCTGAACCATGGACAGAAATTACAGTTAATAGTGCTGCTCCAGCAGAATTCTGCACTGAAATCCGTTTCTCAAAAGAGCAAACAGATTTTTTTATATTTAATTTTGAAATCTGACATGGGACTAGACATATTGTCAGTTTCCCAGTTGCACCCAGTCATGTGACTTGTGCTCTGATGAACTTCAGTCAACTTTACTGCTGTACTGCAAGTTGGAGTGATATCACCCCCCCTTCCTTTCCCCCCCAGCAGCCTAACAACAGAACAATGGGAAGGTAACCAGCTAACAGCTCCCTAACACAAGATAACAGCTCCCTGGTAGATCAAAGAGCAACACTCAGTAGTAAAATCCAGGTCCCACTGCGACACATTCAGTTACATTGAGTAGGAGAAACAACAGCCTGCCAGAAAGCAGTTCCATCCTAAAGTGCTGGCTCTTTCTGAAAGCACATGACCAGGCAAAATGACCTGAGATGCACCTACACACCAATATTACAACTAAAAAATACACTTGCTGGTTCAGGAATGACATTTTATATGGTAGAGTGAATTATTTGCAGTGTAAACAGTGTAATTTAGAAATAAAAACTACATCATAAAAATCATGACAGAATCCTTTTTACGGGCTCTTGCATTTTCTGCTCAGGGAAATAGTAAATGATGTCCCTAATCTACAAATATATAATATCCCATCATCCCGTTTTCACCAAATTGAATATAAAATAATGGCAAGAATGCTTATAAAAGCAAATGTCTCCATTGGAACTTGTGTACACGATTTTGTACTTCTTCGTGACCTTAGCTTGATTGCTAATTAACAAGTGTGATTTGGCAAGATGACCAAGGTTAATTCAAAGCTTAAACAATTAGACGATCTGCTTGATTGGAAATCAAAGCGACTTGGCACTGAAAAGTGGTTATTTAATTAGTCATTTGAAGTCTTGTGTGCAGAATAGTGGGTAAAAAAACGAATGCATATCGTTCATACAACAATAAAATGACAAGGGAAGAGAAATACATTTAAAAAATGTAGAGGTGACAGTATGGGGCAGATGTATGAAGGGTCGAATATCGAGGGTTAATTAACCCTCGATATTCGACCAGGAACTAAAATCGTTGACTTCGAATATCGAAGTCGAACGATTTAGCGCAAATCCTGCGATCGAACGATTCAAAGGATTCAAAGGATTTTAATACAACGATCGAAGGAATATCCTTCGATCAAAAAATCACAGGCAAGCCTATGGGGACCTTCCCCATAGGCTAACATTGACTTCGGTAGCTTTTAGCTGCCGAAGTAGGGGGTCGAAGTTTTTCTTAAAGAGACAGTACTTCGACTATCGAATGGTCGAATAGTCGAACGATTTTAAGTTCGAATCGTTCGATTCGAAGTCGAAGTAGTAGTCGAAGGTTGAAGTAGCCCATTCGATGGTCGAAGTAGCCCAAAAAACACTTCGAAATTCGAAGTTTTTTTAATTCGAATCCTTCACTCGAGCTTTGTAAATCTGCCCCTTAGTATTAAGTTGTCTTCCTCCACTGGGGAGTAAGGATTTGGATATGTGACAACTGAGCTGTGTTGAGCACTATCGCCCCATAGAGTATGGCATTTCTGACACAGGTATAAGGGTTGATACATGTTTCAAAAACCACGCACAAAATGCATGAGGAGGTTCTTTGTTTTGAGATATTTTTTCATTGTAACCTGTATGTATTTGTAATGAGGCCCTGCCTGCTGGGTTCATGGTTGAAACTTGCTGGCCCCTTACCCCTGCACAGTATAGTAGATCAAATTGGGTCATCTTGTGCAACTAGAGATGTGTGGTTCAGGAAAAAAACCTTATCCCACACCTGAACCTTATCCGCAAAATTTTGTCATTGTTAGACCCATGCCCAACCCAAACCCATGGCTTTCTGCTCCAAATGCTACTTCTGTGTGTGTGTCTCTAGTTCCAATAAATGCGCAGAGGAGTAGTGTGCTTCCCTAGTCTGGTCTGTGCCCAACCCAAATCAGCAATGGTTACCCATTGGATAAACCAGTGGGTTTATTGGTTTACAGGTTAACTTGCACATCACTATTAGTTATCTATGTTACCCTGGCATAAGGCATTTTGCTGTCACCACCATTCTAGTCTGATGCACATGAGCTAACAGCAGACAAAAGAGGCAGAGGGCCAGATTTATTACAATTCGAATTTGAGTCATTACTATGATTTGAGTTTTTGCAAAAACATTCAGTCAATTTACCAATACTCAGATTTCAAAATGTATTAGGGTAAAAAGCTTGAAAAGTGAAAAAAAAAATCTGTGCCTCCAAGCCGGTGCATTCATGGCGAAGTCAGCAGGATTCGTATTTTCAAAATACCTGCTATTTTTCAATTCGAGTTGTCAAGATTGCGTTGAAATATGGCAGGCTGATTCAAAATGAGGGGTCAAATGTAATTTCACTGCATTCGAGCAGTTTTTGAGTTTGTTTGTTTTTTTCGATAAAAAAAATCTAATTCAGATCTGAATTTTCCAAAGTGAAATAAAAATGTAGCTTTCATTTTTGCTGTTATTTCTTAAAAAACTTAATTGCTTTAATGCTTCACTCTCCCCAAAAATATCTGCCCATCTTGGGATTTTTTTCTCCTCATCTGTGCCAGTGGCAATGGGGCTTTCCCATATATGCCAGGCCTGGACGGTAAGCGCCTCTATTGCTTGCATTTTTCTAAATTTGCGGCAAATTAAGTGTAAAATACTGGCATAGCTGCCTGTTTGTTCTTGACCTGATATCCCCTGAGTGCTATTTATAAAGGAAAGATAAACAAGCAGGACTGTAGCGGCACACTTATAGAAAACATATGCACAAGCGGTTTTGGTTTCCACAGAGCAGCCAAGCAGAACACAGGGAGAAGGTCTCGGCAGCTGGAAATCAAATACTGTGTAAATGTAAAAGAATAGCGATGCAACAACAATGGCAGTTTATTCCGAAAAAGGAGAGTGAAATGCAACTCCTATGTCTTCTGTGGTCACTAAGAATTTCTTCTTTCTGTTTTTCCTGCAGGAGAAAGTTACCACCATTTCAGTTGTAAACAAAATGTGAAAAATATCCAAATGTTAAGCAAATTATATAGGGCATATTGTGCCCCCTGCTTGAAATTATAAGGACACAAGGCTGAGTTATGCAGGGAACTCTGAGTATCACTCATGTATTATAAGGGATAATGTACCCCCTACTGTAAATTATAAGGATATTAGAAGTCACTGAGGGGTTGTTCTGTGACCATATAAAGGCACAAGGCTGCAGGCTGAGTTATACAGGGAACTCTGAGTATCACTCATGTATTATAAGGGATAATATACCCCCTACTGTAAATGATAAGGATATTAGAAGTCACTGAGGGGTTGTTCTGTGACCATATAAAGGCACAAGGCTGCAGGCTGAGTTATACAGGGAACTCTGAGTATCACTCATGTATTATAAGGGATAATGTACCCCCTACTGTAAATTATAAGGATATTAGAAGTCACTGAGGGGTTGTTCTGTGACCATATAAAGGCACAATGCTGCAGGCTGAGTTATACAGGGAACTCTGAGTATCACTCATGTATTATAAGGGATAATATACCCCCTACTGTAAATGATAAGGATATTAGAAGTCACTGAGGGGTTGTTCTGTGACCATATAAAGGCACAAGGCTGCAGGCTGAGTTATACAGGGAACTCTGAGTATCACTCATGTATTATAAGTGATAATGTACCCCCTACTGTAAATGATAAGGATATTAGAAGTCACTGAGGGGTTGTTCTGTGACCATATAAAGGCACAATGCTGCAGGCTGAGTTATACAGGGAACTCTGAGTATCACTCATGTATTATAAGGGATAATATACCCCCTACTGTAAATGATAAGGATATTAGAAGTCACTGAGGGGTTGTTCTGTGACCATATAAAGGCACAAGGCTGCAGGCTGAGTTATACAGGGAACTCTGAGTATCACTCATGTATTATAAGGGATAATGTACCCCCTACTGTAAATGATAAGGATATTAGAAGTCACTTAGGGGTTGTTCTGTGACCATATAAAGGCACAAGGCTGCAGGCTGAGTTATACAGGGAACTCTGAGTATCACTCATGTATTATAAGGGTTAATGTACCCCCTACTGTAAATGATAAGGATATTAGAAGTCACTGAGGGGTTGTTCTGTGACCATATAAAGGCACAAGGCTGCAGGGAACTCTGAGTATCACTCATGTATTATAAGGGATAATGTACCCCCTACTTTAAAAGAGAAAGAAAAGTTAGGCACCCCCAAGTGATTGTATTTACTTACCTGACACGCCGGGCCAGTGCTCCTATCAAGAGAAAACTACTTGGCCGGGGTTCTGACCACGGAATGATTGTCTTCCTGCTTCCTCTGCCTTCTCGCGGCTGCGCATGTGCAGTAGAGGGAAACGCCAAACTTTAATGAAAAAGCCAACTATTTCATTCTACTGAACATCTGTCTGCCCCTGGGATATTCGAAAACTGAAGAAGAAGGAAGAGGATCGCAATTTATATAACATTGCACTACACAACCAGGCCCCCTTTCCGACCAGAATTTGACTCAACCCAGGAAAACCATTAATTATGAGCAGGTCACTATGCCATTCTCTAAATTAAAATGGCTGGAGGACAAATGTAATTAGTGCTGCAGCCTGTTGGGGTTTTGCTTTGCTACCCAAGCCAGACTTCAGTGCCAACACAACACTGTTTGAAGCTGTGCCACTCACCAACACCAGTCAGTATCAACATTATTGGAGAAGGAGATAGAGTAGGTTTTAAAATTTAAAAAGATTAGAACCTGGACCTTGTCACTGTCCCAGTAAAACAGAGCATGAATAGTTCCCAACTTTAACTACACACACACAGAAAAGCTAAACTACTGCCAAGGTTTGGCTCAACTTGATCAAAAGGATGATCAGAATGTTGGGGATGGAAAGGAATTAACAAAAGTATAGAAACAGATGCAAAACCTTGTCTGCGCATCAGCATCCCCTGCTCCTCCGAGACACACAGTAGCAACACAACAGCAGGTGCCTCCATTAGAGCCATTGTTCCGCCACATCCAAGGGTAAATGAGACCAAGATACAAAGAAAGACAGACAGATTATAAGTAGAAAGATACAGAGAAACACAAATAGATACATAATAGGTATATAGAATGATAGACAGAATAGATGATGGATGGAAGGTAGATGAAAGACAGACAGATAAAGGGAAGATAGAGAGATGATAGATAGATAGATAGAAATAGATAGATAGATAGATAGATAGATAGATAGATAGATAGATGATATATAGATGATAGATAGATAGAGATAGATAGATAGATAGATAGATAGATAGATGATAGATAGATAGATAGATAGATAGATAGATAGATAGATAGATAGATAGATAGATAGATAGATAGATGATAGATAGATAGATAGATAGATAGATAGATAGATAGATAGATAGATAGATAGATAGATAGATAGATAGAAATAGATAGAACTAGATAGATAGATAGATAGATAGATAGATAGATAGATAGATAGATAGATAGATAGATAGATAGATAGATAGATAGATAGATAGATAGATAGATAGATAGAAATAGATAGATAGATAGATAGATAGATAGATAGATAGATAGATAGATAGATAGATAGATAAATAGATAGATGATAGATGATAGATAGATAGCTCATTCCTGGGCCCCATCTCTGTGTCTCTGTGCCAGTTCTCCAGTAAGCGACCCCTAGAGACCAGCTCCATGCCTACCAAACAGGGAAATGGAGCGGCTTTTTTTGGGCTCCCCATATGGTTACTTGTGTGTTCCCTCAGTTACCTACTCAGCTGTGGGAATTCCGTCGGGATCACTTACAGGATAAGTTGCTTTTGGCTCTGCCCTTCGTTATTGTGCCACAAGGTTTAACCCTTTCCCTGGGAAAGGAATCTTAGCACAGCTGAAGGCAATAATGAATCCTTATATCTCTATTATACCCCTTAGCAGGCATCCCAAGTTTAATTGCCAATTCATCTGTCCCAACCCTTCTGTTGAACCAAGTGCCAGTGCACCTATTGCCACTGGGTAACCCTGTAGCAACTGCCACTTTCACACTGTTAATATACACAGCGATTCCTCACCCTGCTACGTCAGTAGGTGCAGTAGACTTCCATCTGATCAATGATCTGCAAAGACAATTTTGATACCAGGAACACCAGAAATGGTGCAAAGCCTACTGGCAATTTTGACACCACTGATTGATCGCAATGCAAACACCCGATTTAATTTTGACACATCAGACGTAACACCCCACTTGCCTGCAACTACCCTGAAATTATGGGAGACAGAAAACTGTATGGGTAGAAAAAAATGGCCACCAAAATTGAATAAATAAATGAGCAATTTCTTGTGTCTGTAATCAAAGGCAGAAAATGAAGGGCACCAATGGCAAGACCCCAGCTGTCATTTGCTCCTCCCCCACCCACCTCCTCACTCGTCCCCTCCACTCCATCGCTCTCCCTCACCATGCTTCAACTCTGGCCCACTACTCGTCACTCACTGATCCTTGATCCTGAATTAAGAAGGCAATGGTGGTATGTGCCTAGGGTCCTAGCAACCCTGAAATGTTGCACCAGTGCTGCCATAAGACTTGGACTTCAGACCACTCCCTTCCATTGGCCATTAGTGCATGTGCCAACTGCGTACTGATTAAAGAGGAACCAAGTAACCCCTGTACTATATAAGCACCAAGGGGTGCCCCCTAAAGTTGCTGACTTATGCAGAGGCCCTTGTGCGGTGTTTATACAAATATCCTGTAGATGTCACTGTGCTCACAACTGATACATACTTTCTATACAGCTTGTGGTGTTAGAGTTGCTTACTGTTGTGTAATGGCTGCATGAGCCTGCTAATAAAGCACTGTTATACTCTACTCATCCTCGGCTTCCCAAAACATAACAAATTGGCGACGAGGATGGGATAGAGTATAACCTTGGATGCCTCATCGGTAAATAATCACCTAGGTATTTGCGTCTCTGCTGCCTACCCCTAGCTTTGGGCACGATCTGTCACGTGTCTGTAACCATACCTCCCAACATGTCCACTTTACAAAATTTGGCAGGTTATGAAAGTTTGAACACATTTCTGTGGTTTTTATGTGTTATTACAGTTTTGCTAATGAGGGTGAATTGCCCCCAAGAGACCTGCTTATCTTAAATTGTTACAATTGCTTCTTTGATTCTCTTAAATTGTTACAAAAGTATCTAAGTACGCTCTGCCAAAAGCAATTAAGTTAGAAACATATCTTTTTCTGGCTGTTCTGTGCAGGAGATCAATGTGAAAGTCGAGACATTTCAATGGCAATCCGGGACTGTGGGCTGAGCTGTCAAAATCAGGACTGTCCCATGATAGAGATTAGTTCTACAGAAGGTTCTGTTCCCTTTAGGGTCAGGGCACACAGGCAGATTCAGGAAAATTAGTTGCCCGGCGTCATCCCGCTGGCAATTTACATTTTAGCCGGCAGGGAAGGGAAGTTCAGGGAGATTAGTCGCCCCGAAGAAGAGGAGATTTGTTGCCGGGCGACTAATCTCTCTGAATCTGCCCATACTCGTGTGACCCCAGTAAATACCTCCAGGAAAAATATTTAGGTTTTCTCATCCCATCCATTTTTTTTACGAGATGCCACTGAATCTGAATCGCAAAGAGACAGCTGAGCATTATGCAAGCCATTAACTCCATCTAGAGGCACGAGGTGAAGCCGCAGCACAGCTTGAGGCCTTCTCCGCTCATTTTCCTCTGACAAGCGAAGGTTAAGGCTATTTTTTCTCCCAACAGTTCAGAAGAGAAGATTTCTATCTACAACGAGGTACATAAGTACTGGTATCTGCTATACGAAGGTCAGCATATTTCTTTCCATTCAGCACACGTATAATTACAGTATATTTGGAAGGCTGCGGCGCAGGCTGCCCACTGGCTCGGATATATAATGCTCAGAGTAGCTCATACCTCAAAATTTAATACAGTAGATGCCATAGCACTGGTGCTTTCAGTGAAAGATAAAGAACTAGCAAACTAAACACCCAGATCTTAACCCTGTAAGTGTCAAGGATTATAAAAACTAAGAGGCTGCTATAACTGGCTAGTTTTCCATATGCTCTAATATATGCAACTGGCTGAAAGAAGAAGGAAAGGCTAAAACTAAGTAAGCTTTATCAGAAAGGTCTATATAAATACACCAGTAAACCCTCAAAGTAATGCTGCTCTGAGTCTTCTGTCAAAAGAAACACCACATTTCTTTCCTTCTATTGTGTACTCATGGGCTTCTGTATCAGACTTCCTGTTTTCATCTTAAACCTCCAGGGCGTGGGCTTGAGCATGCTCAGTTTGCTCCTCTCTACCCCTCCCTTTTGCCCCTCCCTCCTCCCCTCCCTGCTGTAATCTGAGCCAAGAGCTATGAGAAAGCAGGGAGAGACTCAGGCAGGAAGTGATGTCACACCAAGCTAATATGGCAGCTGCTATCCTAAACAAACAGAGAGAGAGCTTCTATAGCTGTTTACTCAGGTATGGTAAAGCATTCTGCAGAATAAATATAGTGTTAATGCTTGCACTATTGTGGCTAAACTATTGGCAATAAACTGCTTGAGTAGCTTTCCTTCTCCTTTAAGTCGTTCTGGGGTTTTGTAGATCTCTTGGCAATATCCCACCTGTTATGCAAAGGTTACCTCTCTAGAAGAATACTGGATATTGCACAGCACTGGCATTGAATCCCATCTGCTGTAGAAATATCACCTGTCTCAATGCGTACTGGAATGTGTAGGTCACAGCCAGAGTCTCATCTGCTGCCCAAGAACCAACCACCTGCAGAAATCCTGAACAAGAACAGTCTCAGGCTTCTTTATATCCACCGGGCACTCTTTGTCCTCCGGTTATTTTGTTAAAGAAAATGTATTTCTGTAAATTAAAAAAAAAAATTGTATTTTATGTTGAAACACGACTACAAAATACCTTTAATAATCACAAAATTAATTTTGTCCACACAAAATGAGTTCTGTGATTGCAAAATCCATTTTGTGAAGAAATTAAACAGATTCTTCTGTGATAACTCCCACGAAAACTTTAGTCAGGGTATGCTTTGGTCTTAAATATGATATAGTCAGGAGTATGCTATAGATAGTATAAGGTACTACTCAGGATAATGCTCTACTGAGAAATAGCTCTAGTCAAGAGTATGTTCTAGGCAGGAGAAGGCTATAGTTCAGAATATGCTCTAGTCAGGAAAAGGTGTTAGTCTGGCAAATGCTCTAGTAATGAGAAGGCTCTAGCCCGAAATATTCTCTAGCCAGAAAAAGGCTCTAGTTCGGAATATGCTCTAGTCAGGATATGACTGTAGTTTGTAATATGTTCTAGTCAGGAGAAGGTTCTACTATGGAATATGCTCTAGTCAGTATAGGTCTCTAGTAGTCTAGAAGAAAAAGGAGAAGGCTTTAGTTTGGAATATGCTCTTGTCAGGAGAAGGCTCTAGTTTGGAATATGCTCTAGTCAGGAGAAGGTTCTACTAAGGAATATGCTCTAGTCAGGATAGGTCTCTATTAGTCTAGAAGAAAAAGGAGAAGGCTTTAGTTTGGAATATGCTCTTGCCAGGAGAAGGCTCTAGTTTGGAATATGCTCTAGTCAGGATAGGTCTCTAGTAGTCTAGAAGAAAAAGGAGAAGGCTTTAGTTTGGAATATGCTCTTGTCAGAAGAAGGTGCTAGTATGGAATATGCTCTAGTTAAGTGTAGACACTAGCCAGGAGAAGGCTCTACTAAGTAATATGCTTAATTATTCTATACTTATTGAGAACAAAACACTGAACACAGAAAACCAGCAGTTCATGACTGCCAACTAGTGTCCATATGCATATCTGGGAAAATGAACTTACTGAATTGTTAAGGAGATAAATACATAGAAACCTTACTTTTCTAAAAAGTTATTGGTGGTCGTTGCCATATATTTTTTTCATGGTCTGCCATTAATGCACTCCTTCCTATATATAATGTAATTTAGGAATCAGCAGTGTGCAAAGTGCAGTTTTGGATGCAGGTTGCACTGTTTGTTTAATTGAATTTCTCAAACTGGGCGCAGTTGCACTTTAACCCAAGTTGCATCTAGCAGTTTGCACATGTTAGAGAGTGGCAAGGCTGCAATGGGGCCCTATTCTATGGCAGGCAGTAATGAGAGGATTGGCCAGGGTGTTTGGACAATTTTTAAAGGGGGTACTTTGGAGCAATTCTGCTACATGGGGCTGTTTAATAGAAGCAGATTGGATGAATTTATAGGAACAGGGAGCAGAAAGAGTCAGTTGGCGATTATCTAACTAATGTTGCAGGACAATGTTCATAGGAGCAGAACTTATTATGACACATTGTGCAATTACTTATATATATATATATATATATATATATATATATATATATATATATATATATATATATATATATATATATATAAAACATATGACAGGGAAAGAGTCCTCAGAACAGTGGAATAAGCAGATGGATTTCTTATCTTAGTTGCTATTTTTTCCCGTTCTTTTGGCTGAAAAGGGCCGGAGACAGCTGGCGCAACTATAACAGGCCACATATCTTAAAACTGGGCCTAGGAGTGGTTGGAATAACTACAGGTATAGGACCCGTTATCCAGAATGCTCGGGTCCTGGGGTTTTCTGGATAACAGATCTTTACATAATTTGGAACTTCATACCTTAAGTCAAATCATGTAAACATTAAATAAACCCAATAGGCTGGTTTTGCTTCCAATAAGGATTAATTATATCTTAGTTGGGATCAAGTACAAGATACTGTTTTATTATTACAGAGAAAAAGGAAATTGTTTTTAAAAAATTTGGATCATTTGGATTAAGTCTATCGGAGACGGCCTATGGGTTTTCCGGATAATGGATCCCATACCTGTAGTAGCAACCACATATTTGCTGTCATTCCTTAAACTGCAGAAGACAGTCAATAGTAACTGCTGATTGGTTTGTTAGTAGACCTGCTTCTACATAGGGTTTGTTGGTTGAGAACATTACTCTTAAAGGTGTTTTGAACCAATATGTGTCTACATACTTTGCACCTATTTTCCCCACATTTATATGATCCTTTTTTAACCATTTTTTTTTTTCAAATCCTTCTGTTTGTTTAATTTTGGGTCGATATAAACTAGGGGATACATCATTAGAAATGGTCCTCCCCCGTTTGAAGACATATTTCAATTCTTCCACCATTGTATTGTCCAATAAGGGATCCATTTGAAGAATATCTAGCCTTCTATCAATCATTTTTTTTATTTGTTTCGATTGATTACTATATTTGGTAATAAACAGCATATTTTGTGCGTCATGTGTTTTATTATATCTGTTTCTCTATTTACCTCTACCATTTGTTGGATATAATAATTCATGTCTAGAGGTTCCCACTGCCTTTTCATATGCCTTTTTTATAACCATGACATCATACTTTCTCTCCACCAATTTGTCCCTAGGAATGGGCGAATTTGACCCGTTTTGTTTCGGCAATAATTCGCCGCCGGCGAAATATCAAAAAATTTTGCCACTCGTCTTTTTTTTTTTTTATGCCCAACGCCATACAAGTCTATGGGCGTCATTTTTCCGGCAAAACAAGGCAAACAATTCGCCCATCCCTAGTCCCAAAGTATCTTCGTCTGGTTCTGGAAGTCATCCCACATGGTACATATGTGTCTAAGTCTCAAAAACTGTCCCACTGGGATGCCTGCCAGGACCGAGCGAGGATGGCAACTGTCAGCTCTTAACAGTGTATTCCTGGCTATCGGTTTTACTTAAAGATCGCATTTTATTTCACCAATATTCGTCCCTTCCAATGTGATATCTAGGAAATCAATTGTTTTGCTGTTTGCAACATAGGTGAAACGTAAATTGCAATCATTTCTATGACAATACTCCTGTTCTGTACCTTCCCAAATAAGTATTAGATCATCTATAAAACAATGGTATGATACAATGTTATGTCTGTAGGGGTTTCCACATTCCGGGAATGATACATCCAGATTAATTTATTCCGCTCCCTATTTGCTGGTTTATTAAAGGGATCCTGTCATCACAAAACATGTTTTCTTCAAAACACATCAGTAATAGTGCTGCTCCAGCAGAATTCTGCACTGAAATCCATTTCTCAAAAGAGCAAACAGATTTTTTTATATTCAATTTTGAAATCTGACATGGGGCTAGACATATTGTCAATTTCCCACCTGCCCCATGTCATGTGACTTGTGCCTGCACTTTAGGAGAGAAATGCTTTCTGGCAGGCTGCTGTTTTTCCTTCTCAATGTAACTGAATGTGTCTCAGTGGGACATGGGTTTTTACTATTGAGTGCTGTTCTTAGGTCTACCAGGCAGCTGTTATCTTGTGTTAGGGAGCTGTTATCTGGTTACCTTCCCATTGTTCTTTTGTTTGGCTGCTGGGGGGGAGGGGGTGATATCACTCCAACTTGCAGTACAGCAGTAAAGAGTGATTGAAGTTTATCAGAGCACAAGTCACATCACTTGGGGCAGCTGGGAAATTGACAATATGTCTAGCCCCATGTCAGATTTCAAAATTGAATATAAGCAAATCTGTTTGCTCTTTTGAGAAATGGATTTCAGTGCAGAATTCTGCTGGAACAGCACTATTAACTGATTCATATTGAAATATTTTTTTTTTCCCATGACAGTATCCCTTTAAACTTCATTTATCATTACAGGGGTAATGCCTATATTTAGCCAGGCTCAGAGTAGAGAACATGGACCAGGCACCAAAAATCAATGATCTTGACCTATTAATTAGTGGGAGGGTATTTTGTTGCAAGGAAGGACTGTCTGGCCAAATGCTAATCTGTCAAGCTAACAGAGGGCCGGGACGAGATATATTTTAATACTACTTAAACCTTTCAGGTGTCGGTTACTCAGCCATCGGTTTCCTATAAAAGGGAAGGGCTTCCCTGTGCCTGGGCTACAGAATGATCCAGCTCCCGAACCGACAATAAAGGTAATGTACCGCAGGCACTGAGACCTGTATATATATATATCTATTCTTCAATTACTGCCCTGCTGAGCATAAATCTCTAATTAGCTGCTATTCAGCTTCCTCCTATGCTTCTAACGAATAACCTCTGATTAATCCATAGTCAGCCGCTTCTTGTTTACAAACACATGGATTAGAATTCCAAAATTGTAAGCACTGATCGTGGTGTAAAAAAAAAAAAATTATTTGTCTAATGCGCAAGCTGTACATCTTTTTAAAAACAAATTCTGTTTTTAAATAAAATAATCCTTTTATTATAATCGAAGGTCAATCTTATCATTTGTGGTATTCTGCTGTTCAATACATTCGTTCTTTTCTCCCTGTAAACTAGTAGGGATCCAGGTTTCAGTTCAGGATATAAAATGATCCCCCAAAATTGCATAACTCCTGATTGTTCCTCTTAAAGGGGTTGTTCACCGTCGCGTTAACTTTTAGTTTGTTGTAGAGAGGGATATTCTGAGACAATTTGCAATTGGTTTTCATTTTTTATTACTTGTGGTTTTTGAGTTATTTAGCTTTTTATTCAGCAGCTCTCCAGTTTGTCATTTCTGGTTGCTAAGATCCCAATTACCTTAGCAACCATGCATTGATTTGAATAACAGCCCAGAATAGGAATAGGAGAAGGCCCGAATAGAAAGATGAGTAATAAAAAGTGACATTAACTATAAGGGGCAGATTTATCAAGGGTCGAATTTCGAAGTAAAATCGACCATCGAATTAAAATACTTTGACTTCGAATATCGAAGTCGAAGGATTTTTCACCGAATTTGGCCATCGTTCGATTGATCGTTTGAACATAGCACTTCGGCAGGTTTAATTTGGCGAACTATTGAAGTCAAAGTTTTTTTAAAGAGACAGTACTTCCATTATCGAATATGCGAATATTTGAACTATTTTACTTAGAATCGAATTCGAAGTAAATTCAAAGTCGTAGTATCCTATTCGATGGTCATAGTATCCAAAAAATTACTTTGAATTTCGAATTTTTTTACTTTGAAAATTCCCTCGAATTCACTTGATAAATCTGCCCCTAAATGTGTAGCCTTACAGAGCATTTGTTTTTAGATGGGGGTCAGCGACCCCCTATTTGAAAGCTGGAGAGAGTCCGAAGAAGAAGGCAAATCATTCAAACACTATTCAAAATAAATTATGAAGACCAATTGAAAAGCTGCTTAGAATTGGCCATTCTATAACATACTTAAAGTTAACTTAAAGGCAAACCACTCCCTTAATTGACTTCTGGACCTTTCATGACTTTATAGCACCGGAGAACAATCTCATAGGTAAAAGCTAATAAAAGACATTTATTACATGGATTTCTTAATAGTATGCTAGGACCAATTTATACAAAATGTATGATGAGATACAGTACCTAATATATTTAGATATATCCTAGAACACATGGCAGTGCCAGTTTTGGCCAAAATTTAAATCAATGAGAAAAACATTATTTTATGGTTTATCATGAAAAAAATTATGGGCACGATTCAATTTGAGGGAATTTTCTCCAGGTCAATAGCGTTTTCATCTTTCTCATTGAATTGTATCTGGTGTTATGGGACAATCTGGAATTAAATATGGAGATACCGAGTATAAGCCGAGGTACCTAATTTTACCTAAGAAAACTAGGAAAATGTATTGACTCGAGTAAAAGCCTAAGGGAAGAACTGGCACTTAAGCAACATAAGTTTAGTGAAGATCAGGTGTCTTTTTGCAATAATACGGTAATCACATAATGTTTTATTTTTAATTGGAAAGCATTTTTTTTATCGTTATGCTGCTATAATATCTGTTAGGTTGCCTGTCCGTGTATTCCCCCAGATTCAGCTCAGCACTCTTGTAAAGAAACGGCAAAAAAAAATAATGCTTTCCTAAAATGCTGACTCGAGCATAAGCCGAGGTAGACTTTTTTCAGCACATTTTGTGTGCTGAAAAACTCGGCTTATACTCGAGTATATACGGTACATCTTTCCCACCTGATTGAATCTGGCCCTTCGGGGCAGATTTATCAATGGTCGAAGTGAAAATTCGAAATTAAAAAAAAATCGAATTTCAAGCTAATTTTTGTGTACTTCGAAGAGTCCAAATTCAAATATCGAAATTTATCATGTACTGTCCCTTTAAAAATTCGACTTCGACCAATCGTCATCTTAAACCTGCCGAATTGGCCTATGGGGGACCTAGAACCCATTTTGAGTCAATTGGTGGACTTCTTATTTTTTTAAAAAACTTTGAATTGAATTTGATCAAATGCGATGTTACTTTGATTCTTACGATTCCAATTCGATCGAAAACAGACCTATTCGGGCAAAAAAAAAAAAACCCTTAGATTTTTTGATAAATTTAGATTGGTCTTTTTTCATTCAAATTACGAAGTTATGGGAGTTCAAAAAAAACCTCCCATTACTTGAAATTCGACCCTTGATAACATGCCTCCCAACTGTTCCGTTTTTAGTGGGACAGTCTATCTTTTAACAGCTCAACCCGCAGTCCCTCGTTTGTACTGGAAAGTCCAGTTTTTCTCTGCACTGAACAGCCAGAAAAAGAAACAATGTTTCTAACTTAACTTGCTTTTGGCAGAGAGCCCAGAACAGCCACAGCAGCAGATATGATACTTTTGTAGCAATTTTGAGATAAGCCAATAAGTAATTGTAACAATATAAGATAACAGGTCCCTTGGGAGAAGTTAGACTCAGTTTAAAGGGCAATTCATTAGCAAAACTGTAATAACTGGGAAAAAAACACAGAAATATGTTCAAACTTTCATAACCTGCCAAATTTTGGAAAATGAACATGACAATTAGGGGGTGTGGCCACAAAAACGGGTGTGGTCCAAAAATGCCCGCGCTGCAACTTTTTTGTCCCTTTTTTTATTTATTTTATTTATTTATATAAATTTTGGGAGGTATGTGATGAATCTGTCCCTATGTGTAGTACCTCCCAGCACACAGACAGGATACATAAAGTTCCTATACCTCTGTCTCTTATGTTTGTAGGTAATACATTGATTTTTGGTTTAGAAACATCCCTAGGCCTTAATTAAACTTCTCCTATGAACAGGGTAGAAATTTAGGGAGTCTTCGTTTACTTCCAATTCATTCTCTGACTCAGAGATTCTTACATATTTCTTTTGCGGATTTGCCCTTAGCAAATGTTCTACTTTGCTCTATTCCTTCTTCTAATTTGAGTCCCATGCGGCTATTAATGGGACCCCAGACACCGGGCTAAAGACCTGGGGGCAGATTTACATAGGGTCGAATATCGAGGGTTTATTAACCCTCGATATTCGACTGCCAAAGGTAAATCCTTCAACTTCGAATATCGAAGTCGAAGGATTTACCGCAATTAGTTTGATCGAACGAAAAATAGTTTGTTCGATCAAACGATTAAATCCTTCGAATTGAACAATGAGAAGGATTTTAATCCATCGATCAAACGATTTTTCTTCGACTAGAAAACGCTAAGAAAGCCTATGGTGACCTTCCCCATAGGCTAACATTGCACCTCGGTAGGTTTTAGGTGGCGAAGTAGGGAGTCGAAGTTTTTTTTAAAGAGACAGTACTTCGATTATCGAATGGTCGAATATTCAAAGATTTTTAGTTCGTCAAAGTCATAGTCGAAGGTAGCCAATTCGATGGTCGAAGTAACCAAAAAAATCATTTGAAATTCAAAGTTTTTTTTCTTCTGTTCCTTCACTCGAGCTAAGTAAATGGGCCCCTTGATGATTTGGGGGTATTGTTTCTAATATTTTCTCATTCAGGTGCAATAGTTTTAGTGGATAGAAACTAACTACTGTAGTGCCCAACAATAATGTTAGTTCCGCTTTATATTGAGGTGAAAAACTGAAGAGTGTGGGTCCCAGTTGAGATAAAGACTCGGTGCCCATCTCTCAGCTGCACAGCATTTTAATGTTCTTTTTTCTTTCATTCTGCAGTGTGTATGTAAAGAAAAGCTTCCTTTATTGATTGTATCGGCAGAATGGAGAGACTTTTTGTGTACGTGCTCGTTGTGTGTTGGAAGATGATTCCATGCAGCTCGTGTGAGTTGTCTAACATGACAGTTGTGTTGGAGAAGGAAGGATGTGACACCTGCATCACTGTGAATGCCACCTGGTGCTCGGGATACTGTTTAACCAAGGTAAGTCTATTGATGTTCAGGGCCCCCTTATAAGTTAAAAAAAACTGGTGCCAGGGCCCCCTTAAACATTTTTTAAAAAATTGGTGATCAGGGCCCCCCTACAAGTTAAAAAAAAACGTTGGCGCCAGGGCCCCCCTTATAAGTTAAAAAAAATTGGGGCCCCAAAGAAGATTTTTTTTAAAAAAAAAAACATTGGTGGCAGGGGCCTATAGAATATTAAAATAATACATTGGTGGCCAGGGGATTGAAAAAAAATAAAAAAACACAAATTGGCGGACTTCAACTTCGCCTCCTTTCGTGACTTTGGGTCTTCGCCTCCTTTCATGACTTCGGCTGTTCGGCTTTTCGGCACGTCCGCATTTCGGCTGTTCGGGACTTCGGAAATGGCCGCACGGCTTCGGCACTGTCAAGGGGGCCCCGGCTCTTTCGAAAGAGGGTTTACTGGTGTATTTATATAGACCTTTCTGATAAAGCTTACTTAATTTTAGCCTTTCCTTCTCCTTTACATACCTTCCTGGCAAACTGATGCACTATTTTCCGAATGTATAGTCAAAGCTGTGTGCGCTTGTGCACCCACACACAAGTTATGCCACAAATGAACAGAGCGAACAGAATATTCAGTATGCCCACACACATTTTACATTATTTCCACACCTACAAACTATTCCGGATTTAAAGTGGGAACAATGGCCCACGACTGGTGTTTTGGTTCCTTGCTCCGTGTGAATGCAAAGAAACACTTTCAATGGTTTATCGACAGGTCCAGCCACCAAATAAAAGCTGTGCCATATAAATAATGAGTTAAAATATTTCTCAACAGTTTCGATACTGGAGGTAATGGTTCTTGTAGCAGGTGGTATATAAATGATAATATCTCATTACTCGTGGCTGTACAGCACAACAAGTGCATAAACGGAATGTACAATATTCTATAATAATAATAATAATAATCCCGATCGTCCTTGCGAGCAGATGGCGTGGCCCGGAAATATTGTATTTATCCATTATTTTCTCACGTTCCAAACTGATTTAATTACGGAACAGAGACGCCGTATGTAGAATATGTGCGATCATTGGCTCATTTATTTAGCATTTATCATATACGTCTTTAGAGTCGTTTAATTGGAATGTCCAGTTGAATAAATCAAGTTTATCCACAAAGAATTTTGATAGTTTGGTAATCCACTGGTACATTATTGTTCTTCACACGCTATTGTATATCCAAATTGTACAAATATCAAAGGAATATTCATATTTGCATTTATTTACACTCACTAAGTGGAGGTGTTCATATGATTGCTTTGCATGAGGAAAGCCAGGGATTAGAGTCCTGCATCGGGTCGGGTACCTGCGGGAATACCCGGAAGGTGGTCGGGTTTTGGGCAAAAATTTCCGAGTACCTGATTGTGCAGATAGTCCGTGGGTAGCCTGTCTGGGTACCCGGCTATGATGCAGGACTGGTCCCTCCTACCCTCTCCTGAGTTTGTGGTAGCGGAATAAGGTCCTGTATGAAGTCACTTCCGAGTGATGTCACTTCTGGGTGAAAGTGATGTCACTTCCGGGTAAAAGTGATGCCACTTCCAGTTTGCGCAGGTGCCGGATCTGGGGGCAAGCAAGCTGTTTGCGGACTGGGTTTCGGTGGCGGGCCATAGTGGGTGGCAGGTGCCGGTCAGCTTGCAGGTCTGCGGGTCAGGGTAGGGCACAGGTCTGCCCTATTGGACCCACTCAGGACTCTACCAGGATAATGTATGATGGGTTAGCTTAGGGTCAATCTTTTAACCTCTGTTAAAAAAAATTACCCATTTGTCCAATAAGCCTGTCCTGCCCTGGAAGGGAACCCTCTGCAGATTGTTCTACAGTCCTACAGCTTCCTACTGCCTTTTTTCTCTATGTAGTTGTCTATAGTATGGAAGCATAATATATTATATATAAAAATATATAATTATTAATATAAAATTAAAATTGATTTCTAGAAATGAATTAAAAAAAACCACATAAATGTAAAAGTAAATATCTAAATATGAATCTAAACATATATCGTATATCTAAAAATAAATACAAACAAATTTAAATATGAATCTAAAAATACATACCTGAATATAAATGCAGTACCTATAAAATAAATGTGATATAAAAATATATTTCATTCGTAAAAATACAATAATATAAATACAGGGATGGGATTAGTTATCCGGAAACCCATTATCCAGAAAGCTTCGAACTACGGCAAGATCCGTTACCCGGAAAACCCCAGGTCCTGAGAATTCTTATTTTTTTTATAAAATCCCTTAGACATAGACAGAGCTCCCTCCCTTTCTGCCATGGCTCCTGAATTCCTGTTCTTCTTAATACCTGTATATTTTGCTAAATGAAACGGATAAAATATTGGTTTAACTCTCTGCAATAAGGATTTCCTTCCCTCTTTTTGCCTTGCTGTGATTATAATCGAGGCAATTTCAATGAGCAATCTCAGTATTTTATTTTCCATTTAAATTTGATGTGATTAATAAGATGTCAGTGTGAGTCAGAACCTAAAGTTTAATTGCGCTTGTAAATCCACATGAGGAATCAGAACATTAAGGGGGTTATTTATAAAAAATCAGACTTTATCTCATTATTTTCTGAAAAAACAACTTCAACCAAATCCGTACAGGTTATTTCCCTTTATTTATCAATACATTTTTCCGAAAATTTCCTGGGAGGGATAAAACTCAAAAAAATCTTGAAAATGCTTTTTTCAGATTTTTGCTCAAAAACCACAAAATCTTACGATTATTGCACGAAACCCAGAGCAGATTAGGAAATCTTCGGGACTACTCCCATTGATTTATATACAACCTCGGCAGGTCTGAAATGACGGATTTTCGGATTCTGACTTTTTCCATCCTTGGGGTATAATAAATCCCGAAAATTCAAGTTTTTTTATTTTTCAATAAAAATTCAAATTTTATCGTTAAAAAAAAAAATTGAATTTTCGAACTTTATAAATAACACCCTTAGGGGCATATTTATCAAGGGTCAAATTTTGAATTTGAAAAACTTCGAAATTCTAATTCAAAAAGACCAACCGAAATGAAGTCCAATTTATTTTTTTGCCCGAATAGGTCAGTTTTTGATCAAATAAGTCTGTATTGGTTGGAATTCAAATCGTAACAGTGCATTCGATCAAATTTGAACCAAAGTTTTTCCCAATAAAAACTTTGATTGACTCCAGAGGTCTAGGAGGTCCCCCATAGGCTAAAACAACAATTTGGCAAGTTTTAGATGGCGAATGGTCGAAGTCGAATTTTTAAAGAGACAGTACATGATAAATGTTGATATTCGGATTTTCAATTTTTTTTCAAATTCAAATCTAATTTGGACTATTCCCTAGTCGAAGTACACAAAAAATAGCTGGAAATTCGAATTTTTTCAATTAGAAAATTCACCTCGACCTTTGATAGATCTGTCCCTTAAAGTGCCGATGGTAATGAAGTGAAAGACTGTAGTCTAAAACTGCTAATAATAATTATAATAATGTTTTTTCCAATCCCTGAACTTATATAATATTTGTCTGTTGAACTTCTTTTGTTGCAGGACTCTTCTTCAAAGCATCCGCTCATCAAAAAGGTTCAGCATGTCTGCACCTACACCGACATCACTTATGAAACCGTCAAATTGCCGGGCTGTGCCGAGGATGTCGATCCCTATTACTCGTACCCCGTGGCCATAGACTGTCGCTGTGATCTTTGTAACATTCACACAACAGACTGCACGGTGAGAAGTTTAGGGCCCTCCTACTGTTCACTTGGCCAAGAAAAGGAAGACTTCGAAAACCATTAAGCGTCTTTGCATGTTGTTGTTTTGGTTTTTCCTATTAGTAGTTGCCCTTAGCATCAAACCTGATATATAAGCCTTAACGTATACTAGTTTGTCACCAGTTCAATAACATGACAAAGGTTGACTCAGTTCAAGTGTAGTAAATCATGACTCCATGTAGATGTATCTATATGATATCTATATGAGATAGACCATTATGATGGTTTCCTTTTATTTTAAACCCATACTCACCTCTACTGCAGTTGTTGTAGGATGTATAAGCCCATCAACATGCAACAGAATTGTGGCAAGCATGGGGAATTACATCCCTCTATCTACCTCTACCAGGGGTGCCCAAAAGGTAGATCGGTATCTATCAGTAGACCTTTAGTGGTGATCAGTAGATCTCAAGACACTGTCAACAAACAGCTCATCTAAATCACCCTCCTTATTTCATTATTTTCATTCAGATATTTATTACGATATATATCGTATATATTTTTCTCATCAATCAATATCCAAGTAATATATTCCATGGAACAGAATGCTAACAATGCTTTTATGGATGTAGATCATAATGGTGTAGGAAAAGAGTAGTCAGCACATCGATTCTCAGTATTCTTTGGAGCACGTTCTACAATGGCCACTTCCCATTGGCAAATTGTGTAGTAGAAGATTGAACAGCACCACCAACTCTTCAAGTAATTAAAAAGCCTTTATTTGTGCTTTTGTGAGCATCACGGCAATGTCCACAAAAAGCACAATTAAAGGCTTTTTAATTACTTGAAGAGTTGGTGGTGCTGTTCAATCTTCTGCTCCTGTAGATCATAATGGGACAACATCACTAAAAGTAGACCTGACATTAGTAAAGTAAGGGCGTTCCTGCTCTAACAGTAATAGTAGAGGAGTCAGAGCCACTCCTGTCATGAGGTAAAGTGAGAACCTTATCTCAGGCAGCAATGAGTGGGCAGTTACAAGGGGAGGCAAAACCTAATGTAAATTTAGTAGCTGAATTTCCATTTTTTAAACCAGAAATTCAGCTCCCCTAGAGCAGAGAGTGCTAAAGAGTTCATTGTACTAGCAAGGCAGCCCCCTCTTTAGCCCCCCGTTTAAGCGCAGAGCAGGAGAGGGGGGACGCATCAGCTAGGGTTGCCACCTGTCTGGGTTTTGGCCTGGACAGTGGTTTTTTTGAAGGGCTGCCCGGGTCAAAACTGCCTGTAGGAAAACCGGAGCGGGATTTCCTAGGATTGATGTGGCAGTCGGCCAGTCGCTACGTTATAGCCAATCCCCTGCAATTGGGACCCACCCCCATCATGTCACAGACCCGCACCATTACAATGTGGCCCCACCCCAAAAATGTCACAGCCCGCCCCTATGGCCAGAGTTCCAATGCACAGAAGATGGCAACCCTAGCATCAGGATTGCCCCTGAGAGTCCTGTGTGGGTCCATTCAGGCATTCCCATGCTTGACCCAGGCCTGCTGAACTGCAACCTGACCAGGACACACTGACCCACTATGTTCCTTCTCCACACCCACTACACAACCCTCCAATGGAAGTGATGTCACAATGGTCTAAAAGTGGCTTTGGTGGCGGATCAACAAGGTCAGGGGGAAAAAGGCAGTTTTCTCGAGGAGGTTGGGGTATTACAGGTGGCAATTTACTTAATTACTCCAGCTCAGATCACCCACAATGGCTTTATGCCCAAAACCCGACTGCTTTGTATGTATTTTATGGGTACCTGATCCAATACAGGTCTACTATACAGTGCATACTGTGTGCGGCAACATTTTGCACTTGCCATCCTACAAGTTGCAGCTCAAACTGCCGCCAAAGTGCAAGGGCGTGAGCCAGAACTCACCAAGTTGCACAGTTAGAAATCAGTCAATGTGATTTCAATGCACGGCTTTAGATGCAAGTGCTCCTCTTAGTACTTGCATCTGGTTTTATATGGAAGCAGCTGGAACAACATATTAAATTCAAGTGTGCACAAGATTTAAGTATATCACTAGAAATGTGAGTGCTTAATCGCTACGTGAGCTTCTTTGGAGTTAAAATCTCATACAGGTATAGGATCCGTTATCCGGAAGCCCATTATCCAGAAAGCTCAGAATTACAGAAAGGCCGTCTCCCATAGACTTCATTATAATCAAATAATCCAAATTTTTTAAAATGATTTCCTTTTTTTGTGTAATAATAAAACAGTAGTTTGTACTTGATCCCAACTAAGATATAATTAATTCTTACTGGAAGCAAAACCAGCCTATTGGGTTTATTTAATGTTTACATGATTTTCTAGTTCAAATCCCTTATCCGGAAACCCCCAGGTCCCGAGCATTTTGGATGACAGGTCCCACATTATACAGATATATTAATATCTCACACCACTCTCTTTTTTGGGGGGTAGATTTGAATTACAGATAACAATGAATAAATACAACTTCACTTAGTTCCAGTTTTCATTTGTCCCATTAAAATGAAGACGTTCCAGTGTGTATCACAAACACAAATGACTTAAGCAAGTGGGTTGCAGATATATACAAGACGTTTATTCCTTGGTCTCAAATCTCAAAACACGGCAACTAAATACTGTAGAGTAAAATATTTAGTGCATCTGTATTTTTATAATGTATTTGTTCTGACGTGTCGCTGTTAGATGAAATACCCTAATACCATTTCTTTTCCTTCCCCTGGAATCTTTTGTCGTATTTGTCTTGTGAATTATTTATCCGTTTCGTAGCCACTACGTTTGTTCAAATAAAATACTGTGCTTCTGATTGGTGTATTCATAGTCATGGTTTTTTGTCATTCTTACTTTTTCCCAAAAAGTCTATATAAATGCCCAGCCCTTCCTGTTGGCAGGTGCTTCCCACTACACTAAAAGCACAACCACTTAAAGGAATAGCAGCAAGAGCTTGATAAATAACCCTCATAATGTAGCGTTGTGTTCCACTCTTAAAACTGGTGTGTTTGCTTCAAATCAAAAACAATAGTTTATATAAACAAGCTGCTGCGTAGCCATGGGGGCAGCCATTCAAGCACAGGATACACAATAGATAACAGATAAGTACTACTATAGTTTATATAAACAAGCTGCTGTGTAGCCATGGTGGCAGCCATTCAAGCACAAGATACACAGTAGATAACAGATAAGTACTACTATAGTTTATATAAACAAGCTGCTGTGTAGCCATGGGGGCAGCCATTCAAGCACAGGATACACAGTAGATAACAGATAAGTACTACTAAAGTTTATATAAACAAGCTGCTGTGTAGCCATGGGGGCAGCCATTCAAGCACAGGATACACAATAGATAACAGATAAGTACTACTATAGTTTATATAAACAAGCTGCTGTGTAGCCATGGGGTCAGCCATTCAAGCACAGGATACACAGTAGATAACAGATAAGTACTACTATAGTTTATATAAACAAGCTGCTGTGTAGCCATGGGGGCAGCCATTCAAGCACAGGATACACAGTAGATAACAGATAAGTACTACTATAGTTTATATAAACAAGCTGCTGTGTAGCCATGGGGGCAGCCATTCAAGCACAGGATACACAGTAGATAACAGATAAGTACTACTATAGTTTATATGAACAAGCTGCTGTGTAGCCATGGGGGCAGCCATTCAAGCACTGGATACACAGTAGATAACAGATAAGTACTACTATAGTTTATATAAATAAGCAGTTGTGTAGCCATCGGGGCAGCCATTCAAGCACTGGATACACAGTAGATAACAGATAAGTACTACTATAGTTTATATAAATAAGCAGCTGTGTAGCCATGGGGGCAGCCATTCAAGCACAGGATACACAGTAGATATCCTGTGCTTGAATGGCTGCCCCCATGGCTACACAGCAGCTTGTTTATATAAACTATAGTAGTACTTATCTGTTATCTACTGTGTATCCTGTGCTTGAATGGCTGTCCCCATGGCTACACAGCAGCTTGTTTATATAAACTATAGTAGTACTTATCTGTTATCTACTGTGTATCCTGTGCTTGAATGGCTGCCCCCATGGCTAGAATCCAAAGGTATCAATGTGCTTTAGAGACATACAGCAATGTGTCTGTACTGCTTTAAAGAGAACTGGGATTGCTGCATATTCCCAAGTATACATTGAATCACTGAGCATGCTGGGAATCCTACTTCACAAGAGTGATACAGTCCAAATTCAAGCTATAGCAATATATACTACTGTACAGATCCAGAACGCCATCTGGATACATTCACCTCGGTATTCAGCTTCCAGCCATTTATTTTTGGTCTAGTTCCAGGATAAATACACACACATATATATTACTTAAGCTATGTGACATTTCATCATTCAAATTGGGATGCCGAGAACCTTTGTAGCCAGACAGAATCCACTTCTCTTCAGCCTCCTGTAATAAGAACAGGGAGCAATAGCAATAAATCAGTTTCAGCACCACGGACAGTTACCCTCTTTCCATTACAATGGAGCATTTTATTCAACAGGAGATTGGATTTTTCCTAGCCTGATCTCTATTCTGTCAGCCTGTCCTTGTCTGTTCTGTCCTGTTCCCCAAATATCAGACAGCATGCCTAGCTCAACCATCAGTTTAATTATTCTTAGTTAAAGGGGACATATACCCAAAAATAAACGTTTGCCTAATGAAAGAACGTGTTACTCTATTCAACTTTCCAATATATATAGGTAAGGGACTGATAAATGTGTTCCCCAATCATTTTGCAACCCCCTAAAGTTTGGCCACTTAAGGTCCCCCTAGTTATACAGGAGTTAAACTCAATTTCCTGGGTCAAAGCATGACCCTTAATTATCCCAGTTTAGTTTGGTTTAGCTTGGCTATTTAGCCAAGCAACTGAGGCTCCACCGAGGAGTGTTGAGTGTGATTAGGGTCCCAGGTATAAATTGCCCAGAAGCAGGAATTTAGGGTGGCGAACTAGGGTGGCGAAGATTTTTTAAAGAGACAGTACTTCGATTCGATTATCGAATGGTCGAATAGTCGAACGATTTTTAGTTCGAATCATTCAATTCGAAGTCGAAGGTTGTAGTCGAAGGTCGAAGTAGCCAATTCAATGGTCGAAGTAGCCAAAAAAACTTTCGAAAAGTTTTTTTCCTCTATTTTCCTCTATTCCTTCACTCGAGTTTAGTGAATGGGCCCCCTAATGTTTATAGGATTTTCTAGCAGACAATCCATGAAGATCCAAAATACGGAAAGATCAGTTGTCCGGAAAGCCCCAGGTCCTGAGCATTCTGGTCCCGTTTCTGTACATGATTTATAAGGGTTGTGGACACATATTTTTAATCTAAATGTTGATTAGCTGCTATGGGTTACTAGACCTGGTGCAAACTCAACCAAGTTTTAAGTAAAAAATGCACTCCTAAATGTCAAAGCCAAGACTGGGTTGTTAAGGGTGCACCAGGGGCTGTCAACCAAGGGGCCAACACCCCAGCTGTGGGGAGCCAACCACCCGCCCCAGTTGCAAACAAACCCCCCTTCATCCTACCATGTGCCTCTTTCAGCCACTACAAAATGATCACCCAAGGCAGGGCTGGGGTCCATCAGGATTTTCCATGGTTTCCTTGTGTCCCAGTCTAACTCTTGATGGGAGACTGAAGGAGCTGATAGAATTGGGAGATTGATGCCATTGTAGTCAGTGGCACGCTGAATAACATAGGCTTGAAGTTTGACATAGATCTATGATTCCAACCAAAGTGCTATATATGTGCCTCTTGTATGTTCTATTTGTGTGGAATTCATACCAAAGCCCAACATCCAAAAACTTCTGATGAGCGTGTCCCTAGAAAGTGTGCATTTTATAGAAAATATTACATTGCAAATTCCAGATAGAAAGGGTCTGATAGGAGTAACAATACGCACAGGAGCTAAAGGAGAAGGAAAGTATAAATCACTGGGGGTGCCAAATATGAGGTGATTTTCATGATATCTTGAGCCAATGCTCAAATTGTACTGGCCTGGGTAGTTTTGAGTCAGCACCACAGAGCTATCCTTCCTGCTTCTTCTCTCTCATTGCATGGATGTGCATGTGCAGTAGAGTGAAAATCCTAGTGCAGTGTCGGACTGGCCCACCGGGATACCAGGAAAACTCCCGGGGGGCCCAGGTGTCAGTGGTCCCTCATGCTGCTAAACATTTGGCCTATTTCATGGCCATTCCCTATTTCTATGGGAACAAAGAGGCCAAATAGATGGAATAATAGATTATAGTATGTAAAGAAAAGAGACTAGGAGAATAGAGGTTGAGTGAGGAGAGGAAAAATAATAGTACTGAGAGTGGGCCCCTGGTCTAAGGTTTTTTGGTGGGCCCCTAATCTAAGGCTTTTGGATGGGCCCCTGGTGTCCCAGTCCGACACTGTCCCCACTGGCTTTCATGTGTCGGCCAAGGTTGCTCAACAAAGAAGAAGCTAATGAAGAAGATCATTCCATTTTGCATGCTAAAAAGTATGCTGGAGCTGAAGTTTTTGGATATTTGGCTGTGGTATAAATCCCACACAAATAGAAGAACATACAAGAGCCATATATATATATATATATATTGTAACCAATCGAGGTAACAAGGTCGCCGTCTCCTGGGGTTAGACGGGTGCACAGCAGTATTGGAGTCCACGCAAAACAACACAAAACTGGCTGGTAATGTGCAACTGGCGGCAACCAGTTTTATTTGTCTGGTTAGCAGGAAAACAGGAATCAAAACAAACAAAAATGAAAAAAAACCTTGCCTGTCCGGCACTAGCTAAAAAATTAGCTTCTAACTAACTAGGTCAGGACCTAAAATCCAGCACCTAAAGGAAAAATAGTATTTGTGGCACAGCACTATACTCACATGCATCTGGCTCTCTAACAGGCCTGCACTGGCTGCTCTTTTCCGGCTATTCCAGCTAGACACAGACCTGTAAAAAATGCACATTTACCCGATTGCTTAAAAACACTATGACAGAAATCTGGATGATAGATACAACCCTTCAACCAGTTTCCCAGCATTTCTGTTATATACCAATAGTTTCCAAACCAGCACTCCCTTTTATGTAAAATATAATCTTTTATTGTTGCATCAATATCCAACGTTTCGGTCCCTGTTGGGACCTTTTTCAATCCTTTTTCATCCTTGAACCGACCGAAACGTTGGATATTGATGCAACAATAAAAGATTATGGGGCAAATTCACAAAAGGACAAAGCGCCTAACGCTAGCGTTAATTCGCTAGCGTAGCGCATTTTCGTTAATTCGCCGATTCACTAACGGACACTGGCGTAAATTCGCTAGTGTTACTTCGCACCCTTACGCCTGGTGAATTTGCACAACGGACGTAACTACGCAAATTCACTGACGGGCGCATTTTTCTGAACGCTACCTTTTACGCCAGACCTACCTCAGACCAGGCGAAGTGCAATAGAGTAGATAGGGATTGCTTCCAAAAAAGTTACAAAATTTTCTAAGTCCCAAAAAACGCTGGCGTTTTTTCCTTTTTTATGGGTGAAAAAGATCAAAAATTTTTTTGGGCTACCCTCCTTCCCCCCTACATTTCCTAACTCATGGCAACTTAACTATACAGTGGGCACATGTGTAGGGCAAAATAAAAATTTTATTTGCTGTTTTGAAGGTTTCCCAGGCATTTGTAGTGATGCTACATATACCTCCATTGTAACTTCAATTTGGCGCCGTATGCAAATTAAGCATCGATAGCGTAAATTCCCTTTGCTTGGCCAATTAACGCTAGTGCAACTTCGCAACCTTACACTTCCCCTGATCGCAACTTCGGATTTTAGTGAATTTGCGTAGCGCTGGCGAAAATACGCCTGGTGAAGTGCGGTGAAGCGGACGCTGGCGCAACTACGAATCTTAGTGAATTTGCCCTATATGTTTTACATAAAAGGGAGTGCTGGTTTGGAAGCTATTGGTGTATACGCAATTTACCGTGCACCCCTGCTTCTATTAAGATTGACCTTGGAGTGCGGATACACGTCTGGAAGTTATATACATACTGTATAAATATATATATATATATATATATATATATATATATATATATATATATATATATATATATATATATATATATATATATATATATATATAAATATATATACCAATATGAACACTTGCACTCCAATCTCAAAGTCTTAAGCCGGGTGCTTAGTCAATGTGTATTGTATATTTCAAAATGGACCAGCACACCGTTTATCTTCAATCAAAAAAAGTGTTTATTCTTCATACACTGTGCATCCAACGTTTCGGCCTGCATTCAGGCCTTTATCAAGGATTCAGGATAAAGGCCTGAATGCAGGCCGAAACGTTGGATGCACAGTGTATGAAGAATAAACACTTTTTTTGATTGAAGATAAACGGTGTGCTGGTCCATTTTGAAAATATAAATATATATATAGTGAATAAAGTACCCCCTCTTGTAAAATATAAGGATATTATAAGTTACCGAGGAGTTTCATGACCATATAAAAACACGAGGCCGAAGGCCGAGTGTTTTTATACAGGTCATGGAACTCCGAGGTAACTTCTAATATCCTTATATTTTGCAACTGGGGGTACTTTATTTATTATAATACACAAATTTAAGTGAGTCATGTGACAGAAATGACATCAGAACTCACCGTTTATAACTGATGACATCAGAACTCACCGTTTATAAGGGTATAATTTACAGGATATTCATGGCTTTTGTGTATTATATATATATATACCAATAGTTTCCAAACCAGCACTCCCTTTAGTGAAAAAACGTAATTTTTATTATTACATGGTATCTTTTTCCAACGTTTCGGTCCCTGTTGGGACCTTTTTCAAGGAAGAAGGTCCCAACAGGGACCGAAACGTTAGAAAAAGATACCATGTAATAATAAAAATTACGTTTTTTCACTAAAGGGAGTGCTGGTTTGGAAACTATTGGTGTATGCAAAAATTACCGTGCACCCTTCTCTATCCTATATTGCCTTGGAGTGCGGACTCATTGGAGAATTATATATATATATTGTACTCTGGTTGGAATCAAACCTAAAATTCTGGAGATCCTAACCTACAGTACTTCTAACCATTCCATGAGATCATCACTTCTGGTGTCATGTTGCAAATAACCAGATCTATAGAAGTAAAATCCCGGAGGAACCTACACGTGGCCAATTAAGAAAATGCGGGTAATGACTTTTATAATCAGAAACTTACTGATTCTGCTTCCTTGCTCCCCCCTAGCATAGAACCCAACACGCTTTCCCAGATAATTAAAGTGACTGTAATCAAATACGGACTCCCCATTTGGCAAAAGTCTGACAAAAACAGAATCACACGGAACCTGACATTTTTAACATAATTAAAAGAGATTAAGCACAAGTACAGAGTAGGTGCATGTATTAAACAGACCTGGATTATTATGTCTGCAATTCAATATCACTATGTTCTTTGACATTTCTGCCAGGGTCAGAGCCAGCAGACTAAACAATACTCCATCACATTCATTCGTTACTGATTCAGTATCGGCCATTGCACATCACTCATGTAGTCAGGGATCTTGGACTGTAATGTGTTTCTATTGTGATAAACATTTTCTCGCATTAATTACTCTACTGCCCATAGTTAATATTTACATTGTACAAAATTTTGCCTAGGATCTCAAATATTTATGGGGCAAGTTTATGAAATTTTTAACTGCAGTATCCTGATGATCTGTCTGGACCAAGAAAATTTTTAAGCATAAAGCAAATGGAGACTTGTGGAGTCACTCACCAAAGTAGAAACGTGGCCCAGATGCTCCATGCCCTCAGCTCAGGGGAGCGGACAATCCGTATATAAAGCGTAAATATCGGTGCAGGGCACACTGGTAGACTCACGTATTGATCAGATAAAGTAGTAGATAAAAAATGAAAACTTTATTTTATATAGTCATCTCTCAGCTGACGCGTTTCATGTCACTGGGACACTTGTTATATCCTGATGCTCTCGCACATTTCAGACTGTATTGGGAAAAAATGCCTTCCCTCCCGTGAGCCTTCCCCTGACTTGGATGGATTCTGTTCTCAAGCTAGACTTGGTCACTAGTACACTGGCCTTGAGGCAGAATCACCTTTTTGGCTCTAAGAGCAGTTCTTTGGTTTTCTTTGCTGTGAAGAAATATCTCTATGCTCTCCCACTGGAAACTCCCTTTCCCAAGTCTATATAACTCTGTGATTCCTTTGTTTAGGGTTCTAACTCTTTGTGAGCTCAAAATCCATGGAGCTCACGTCAAATAAACTTTGTCTTTTACATCACGTGGTATCCAGTAACTGAATTTCCATGACACTATTTGAACTGCCAAAAATAATTTTTACACAGGCATACCGGACTTCTCAGACTGAAAGTAAACCATTACGATCTGCCAGAGGGACCATTTCCCCACCCCATTTTAGGCCTTTAACCCTCCCTCACCTTGTTTCATGTGGAAGGGAAAGACCTTGAATTGTAGAGAATCTGTGTACCACCCACAATGTCTTCCTATAGGATGGGACCATGTCTTCTGCCTTTCCTAAACCTGCTGCCACCTGCCTCCTGCCCATAGAGTGCCATCCAATAAGTAAACCCGCCCATGACCTGCCTCCTCTTTGGCTGAATTAGCTGAGAACACTCCTGTTGTTGTCTGTAACATTGGTCGGGATTGGGATTCTCCATTAATCAGAGGCACTTCAAGTCCCAGAATCTAGCACTTCAACAGGGAAGACAGAAAGAGAAGGTTGAGGGTGGTGGCGCTTTTCCGGAGTCACCTGAAGTTTCCTCGTGAGGCAACTTCGGGCAAATTCAGAAAAATGAAGCGATCAGAGAATGTGGGAAGGCATTTCGGGGAGATTAGTCACCCAAAGAAGAGGCGACTAATCTCCCCAAGTAGCAGCGCGTGCCACCACCACCCCCAAGGGGGACTTGCTAAATCAGTAGAAATCATTTTCTGTATTACTACTAATGGTTTTAAAAGCTGAAAATAATTTGTAGGTCTGAACCTTTGTTTTTTTATTTACATGAGCCCCAGCTTGTTACCACTTGTAAAAACAAAAACAGTCATAAATCTGCACCTGTATCACATAATGGAAAAGAAGAGGGCAAAACAACACTGTCAATGTACAACTATATCCTGTTAAAAGTGACATCATACATATAGGGGCAGATTTATCAAGTGTCGTATTTCTAAGGATTTCGAAGGATTTTAGTGTACGATCGAAGGATTTTTATTCGATGTGTGAAGACTTTAAAAAAGTTTGTAGAGGGTCCCTATTTAAAGTAGTAAAGTATTGAAGTCGAAGTTTTTTTTAAAGAGAAAGTACTTCGATTATCGAATGGCTGAATATTCGAACGATTTTTAAATTTAAAGTCGTAGTATCCTATTCGGTGGTCGAAGTATCCAAAAAATACTTTGAATTTCAAATTTTTTTACTTCGAAAAATTCCCTCGAATCCACAGTGGTAGGAGATCCTACCTGAAACCCAATGTTTAAATCACCGAGTCCTTATCAGGGATGATTATAGTGATAAGGCAGTTTGGCAATGAGAAGAAGCAACACAACAGATATCGTTTTAAGAAAACCTGATATGTTTAGCAACAGAAAACTGCCAAGTAATATCTTGAAGGACATCAAATGAACTGAGTAGTTATTGCAGACTGTCCAATGTAGCCATAAATACACGGTCCTTATCCTTAAAACTGGTATAGCAACTACATTATTGTCATTGCTGGTGTTCCTATCAGGTCCAATGTCTAACTGCCTATTAAAACATGCTTGCTAACCTACCTACACCGGGGCTCTATTCTTACTTAGTCCTCTACAGCTAAAGTCTGACTACAGTGCTGAAATAATAGCATTTCTTCTAATCTTAACAGTGGAAACCAATATGAATCGGAATTGGGCACCCTACTATCATTAAAGGGATTCTGTCTTGATTTTTGTGATGTCGTTTTTATTTCTAAATGACACTGTTTACACTGCAAATAATTCACTCTACAGTATAAAATTTAATTCCTGAACCAGCAAGTGTATTTTTTAGTTGTGCGTGTGTGTAGGTGCATCTCAGGTCATTTTGCCTGGTCATGTGCTTTCAGAAAGAGCCAGAACTTTAGGATGGAACTGCTTTCTGGCAGGCTGTTGTTTCTACTACTCAATGTAACTGAATGTGTCTCAGTGGGACCTGGATTTTACTATTGAGTGCTGTTCTTAGATCTACCAGGCAGCTGTTATCTTGTGTCAGGGAGCTGCTATCTGGTTACCTTCTGTCAGGAATACACGAGGAATCAAACGCTGGCCTTTGTGTTTGGATGCTCCTGCATTATTCTGGTGAGGCACTGGGGAATCTTAGTGCTTATACTGGAGATTGCCCTGAACAGACTTACTTTAATGGTTCTTTCAACGCACTTACCTGGTCCTGCCTCATTAACAACATGTGTTGTCAATCAAGCAATCAAGTCCCTTTATAAGCCTGTGCCATCAAACTTCCTGTTGCTTGATTATTGGAGCTCCTGAGCCGATCTAGCCTCTGACCTATGTTATTCCTGATTCCTGGTTCCTGTGTCCCCTGCCTGGCTCCGTGTCCTACCTGGCTACCTGTTTTCCTTGTTCCTGCCCTCCTGTTCCCACCTGGTACCCAACTCATGCTGCTGTGGATTTCCTTGGTTCTGACCTCAACCTTACTCGTCTACTGCCTGCCATTTGACCTCAGCCTGCCTTTTGGACTTCGCCTGCCTGCCGCCAGCCCTGACCATTTTGCCTGCTCTTACCTTGCCTCATGGCAGGAGCAGGCCTGCACCTGTGGCCAGATATGACACCTTCCCATTGTTCTGTTGCTAGGCTGCTGGGGGAGGGGAAGGGAGGGGGTGATATCACTCCAACTTGCAGTAAAGAGTGACTGAAGTTTATCAGAGCACAAGTCACATGACTGGGGGCTGCTGGGAAACTGACAATATGTCTAGCCCCATGTCAGATTTCAAAATTAGATATAAAAAAATCTGTTTGTTCTTTTGAGAAATGGACTGGTGCAGCACTATTAACTGATGTGTTTTGAAAAAAAAAAAAACATTGATCCCATGACAGTATCCCTTTAAGTGGCACATACATAAACCACCACCAGACAAAATACATTTTCCAGTACCTGGAATGATTGCTTTAATAAAAATGGATCTCTCTACGCCCGTCTGGTTGCCAACCTGTGATAGAAAAACCCCAGAAAAAAATCCCGATTTACCTAAGAGATACCTAACAGCACTTCAGGTATTGGAAGGTGACACATAGGGGCAGATTTATCAAGGGTCAATTTCGAAGTAATGGGAGTTTTTTTTAACTCCCTTAACCTAGAAATTCAAAAAAAAAAAAAAAAAAAAAAAAAGGCCAACCGTAATTTATTAAAAAAACAATTTTCTGCGGGTGAATAGGTTGTATTCCAATCGAATTAAGATCATATTCGATCAAATACGATTTTAAGAATTTTTAAAAAAAAAAACCTCAAAGTCCACCAATTGACTCCAGATAGGTTCTAGGAGGTCCCCCCATAAACTAAAACGGCAATTCGCCAGGTTTTAGAAGTCAAAGTTTTAAAGAGACAGTACATGATCTATTTCGATATTCGAGTAGTCACATTTTTTTCAAATTCAAATCGAATTTTGGCCTATTCGACAGTTGAAGTCCACAAAAATAGCCCGAAATTTGAATTTTTTTACTTCGAATTTTTACTTCGACCCTTGATAAATACACCCCATAGAAAATATGCAGTGGGCTGGTGGTATCAAAGGTGGCCATAAATATTCTGGCTTTACCGTTTGCTGACTGATTAGCCGGTGGTCTCTGTGAATGGATATTAAAGGGATACTGTCATGGGGGAAAACATTTTTTTTCAAAATGAATCAGTTAATAGTGCTGACCCAGCAGAACTCTGAAATACATTTCTTAAAAGAACAGAGATTTTTTTATGCTCAATTTTGACATGGGGCTAGACATATTGTCAATTTCCCAGCTGCCCCAAGTCATGTGACTTGTGCTCTGATAAACTTCAATCACTCTTTACTGCTGTACTGCAAGCTGGAGTGATATCACCCCCTTCTCTTTCCCACCCCCACCCCCCCAGCAGCCAAACAAAAGAACAATGGGAAGGTAACCAGATAGCAGCTTCCTAACACAAGATAACAGCTGCCTGGCAGATCTAAGAACAACACTCAATAGTAAAAACCCATGTCCCACTGAGACACATTCAGTTACATTGAGAAGGAAAAACAGCAGCCTGCCAGAAAGCATTTCTCTCCTAAAGTGCAGGCACAAGTCACATGACCAGGGGCAGCTGGGAAATTGACAAAATGTCTAGCCCCATGTCAGATTTCAAAATTGAATATATAAAAATCTGTTTGCTCTTTTGAGAAATGGATTTCAGTGCAGAATTCTGCTGGAGTAGCACTATTAACTGATGTGTTTTCCGATGACAGGATCCCTTTAAGTAATCTGGCCCTTCACAGAGATGACAAATGACATTGTTCCATATCTATGGGTTAATGTCTTGATTGAGTCCAATGTGAAGTGAGAAGTTCCTTTCACATCTCCCCATTCCCTATTCATAAACTGAGAAGGCATTTCATCAGCAGATTTGGACAGACCAGGAAAGTCCATCAAGTCTGACTCCCTACGAGGTTCTATACATGTCCATTTAGTCTGGTTATATAGTCACAACTGACCACACTGGCCTAGTCAGTCCTGAACATTGAGCCGTCATAGTAACTACAGAATGCTTGGGACCTGGGGTTTTCCAGATAACAGATCTTTATGTAATTATGATCTTCATACCTTAAGTCTACTAGAAAATTGTCAGGCTTGGCCACAGGTGAGTGGCTGCTAGTTAGGAGCCTTGGTGCTGTATAACACGAGTACAGCGGGTATTTGAAGTTTTGATAGGCCGGAAACATGTTATGCAGAAGAATGTTTTAATAATGAAAAGTATGGCAATATAACAGATGAACCAAAAGATAAAAAATAATATAAGTTCTTACACCGGTCGGTGGTCAAGGGCAGGCAACAATAAAGCAAGTCCGAGAAACAGGCTGAGGTCGGGGGCAGGCTGAAGGCAATAACAAATCCGTATGGCAGGCCGAGGTCGGAGGCAGGCTGATGGCAGAGGGTAGTCCAGTAAACAAGCCGAGGTCAATTACCAGGAGATCCAACAGAGAGCAGGTAAAGGGAAACTGGAGCAGAGAACACAGGAACAGGGAACCAAGCAGGAATCTCAGGAACAAAGCAGGAATCAGGCACAGGATCAAGGAGTAACAGGAACAAGGAGTCACAGGATCTAGCTTGGGAGCTTCAATGATCAAGCCCCGGAGTATCTTTAGCAACAGGCTTATAAAGGCCCTTAATTAACAAATTACCAACACCTGGTAGAGCAAGAAGGAGGAGGAGGAGGTGAGCAAACGTAAAAGGTAGAAAGTCTTTAATCATACCAGTAGAATCAGAATCCAAAGGTCTCAAGTGGCTCAATGAAATAATGCAGGAGCTTGTGAGTGTATAGTTCAGAGTTCGATCCCAGGTAGCTCCTGACAAAAATCATGTAAACATTAAATAAACCCAAAAGGCTGGTTCTGCTTCCAATAAGGATTAATTATATCTTAGTTGGGATCAAGTACAAGCTACTGTTTTATTATTACAGAGAAAAAGGAAATAATTTTAAAAAATTGTAATTATTTGATAATAATGGAGTTTATGGCAGACAGACTTTCTGTAATCCGGAACTTTCTGGATAACGGTTTCCAGATAGTGGATCCCATACCTGTACTTGGTTGGTATGGGGTGCTAGACCTGGAACGAATATTACAACTTGAATTTTGACTATTTGGAAAGGGAGAGTTATTGGAGAAGAACCATAATGAATTAAAAGAATCCCTCACCTGGGATATATTTTGGAATCTTAAGCTCCCTGAATACTAAGGAATCCATCAACCATAGGCAGCAAGAAAAATGAGATCTAAGGGACGGTTATCCTGCAAATATCTCATTATTTTATCAGATTCGGTGACTGTTGGGTTAAGCAGCCTTTATCTTCAATTTAGAACTTTGTGAGAAGCCTCCTTGGAGCAAATGAAGAATTTTCAGGAATCTTTCCACCATTGTCTTTCCCATAATGTACCTATTTTCTGTATGTGACTACAACACAGATATCCCATTAATTAAGCAAACTTGGCCTTAGAAAAATATACATATGTGTCTACCTTGAAAATCGAAGTCTCCTGAAATAGCTCTGATTGTTTCTCTGGTGGGGGAATCGTAGGCGCCTGTAAATCCCCTGCCAGGCCAGTCGGTGACACCAAAGCTCCTCAAGGTTGGGATCCACTTATCATGTTTATGAAAACAGAGTTTTCTTTTTATAATACAGCTTTTGTTTTTTCCCAAGGTGAAAAGATTTACTTTGCCCTATTAAGCCTCCAGCTATTCCTGTCTAACATCTGCTGTTTGTATTTGTTCAGAGCTATTGCGGCATTTGGTTTCAATCTGTCAGGTCCTCCTTTATCAAATCTATTATTGCTTGCTTCAAGTGTCTGGTCAGCATGAACTTCATTTAGTTAAAAAAAAAAAGAAATTGGTTGGATATGAAACCTGGAAAATTAAGGGGCAAATTCATCAAGGGTCGAATTTCGAGGGGTTAAATCCCTCGAAATTCGACTGGGGAATAGAATCTAATAGAATCGAATAGGCAAATTCGGGTGAATTTATGCGCTGGCGAATAGTCGAATTGGCGAATATTCGCCAGGCGAATAGGCGCTCGATCGAATATTCGCTCAAAGGATTTTCATTCGATCGAATGCCTTTTTATTCGATCAAAAACTTGGAAAACAAGCCTACGGGACTTTCCCATAGGCTTTTAAAGCAATTCGGTAGGTTTTAGGTGGCGAAGTAGGCAGTCGAAGTATTTTTAAAAGAGACAGTACTTCGACTATCGAATGGGCGAATAGTTGCAGCGTTTTTGCGCTCGATCCATTACTTCAACTATCGAATGGCGAATAGTCGCAGCGTTTTTGCACTGGATCTATTCAAATCATTCTACTCAGACGAATTTATGCCAATTCGATAGTCGAGGAGCACAAAAAAAACACTCGAAATTCGAAGTTTTTTTACTTCGAATCCTTCACTCGAGCTTGGTGAATTGGCCCCTAAATGTCTAAGGGGATTATTTACTAAACTTCGAATGCCAAAAACCTGCAAAAATTCGAATTTTTAGTGGGGAAAAAAAATCACAAATTTTTCGGGATTTTTTATACCCCGAGGATGGAAAAAGTCAGAATCTGAAAATCCGGCATCTCAGACCTGTCGAGGTTGCATATAAGTTTATGGGAGAAGTCCCAAAGATTTTTTTGATCTGCGAACAACAGACAAAAATCTGAAAAAAATCTGAATTTTCGGGTGGAAATTCCAAAAAATTGTAAGAATCATGTTTTCACGATTTTTTTCGCAAAAACAAACAGTTTTTGGGAAAGTGTATTAATAAATAAGCCGAAAAAAAACCTGTGCGGATTTGGTCTGAGTTTTTTTCAGAAAATATTGAGATAAATTCGGACTTTGATAAATAACCCCCTTTAAATGTGGAATCTGGTTTGGGGTGCAATTTGCTGTAGAAGGTTGGTTGCACTATTGTATTACCAGTAGTTGCCAACTGGTGGGTCTGGCCCTCTATGGGCTCCCAACTTGAAGGACACTAAGGCGGAGATTTGGGGTGAAGGCCTATTTAAGCTCTCATAGATACTCCTGAAAGCTCAGCTTGTTGGTTAATTAGGGTGAGATTTTGGGGTGAGCATCGGGTTTGGTCTATAGTTGGGGAAAGAGGGTCCTGTTTTCTCAGCTCAAGTCCTGTTTTCAGAGCTCAAGTGGAGATAATTCTGATATTCAGGTCACATCAAGTTTTACCAATCACAATCCAATGACGTTAACAGCAGTGCGGCCATTTATCTTCACCGGCTTGTGTTGGTAAAGCTCAGCTTGTTTCCTTGGCACCTCACTGCCGACTCTTATGTTACACTGTGGCAGTTCTAGGTGGAGAGGTTTTGGTGAGTCCTTCACTGAACTGTTATGGGCCCACCAATTGTGTCTTCTGTGGATATGCTCTCTTAAAAACCAGCGTTGTTCCTGAGTGGGACTTATCGGGCCCCGAGTACTGGAAAACTGTATAGTGGAGCTTGGAAGGTTTTATGGTTCTGTTTTCACGCCACTGTTAGATAGAGCGTCTTTTTTCTGCAGTTGGTTTTGGGTCAACTTTCCCTTGAGTTCCTGCATCCTGACATCTTGCCAGCTCTTCCGGGACAGGAATATGTGCGACAAGTTCATTTGCAAGTTGTACATGTAACATCTCCTCATCTGTTCTTGGACTTTTCTTCCTCATAATTTGGCAACACAGTGCCAGTTCGTATGTTGGCCAAAGTTGTACTGGGCGTGGTGCAAGGTGCAGCTGGTGGGTTCCACTCTTTCCGAAAGACAATCCATGACACTGGCTAGTGCTTCATGGTAATCCCACCTTTGTTTCCAAGACATGGTTCTGAAAAAGAAGTGATGGAGTCATTAACTAATCAGAGTAATAGGGAAAAAAACATCTACATAAACTAACTTCAAAGAGAACATTGGTGAGGAAAGAATAGGAGCTGTGAACTACAAGGGTATTTGTGCCATGAAGGTTACAATTTCTCCTATGGAGATCTTTCTGCAGTTGGAATCATTGCCACTTCTGGCCTCCACAAGGTCCAAAGACAGCAAAAGGGACTTCATCAGAGGAAACTTGTTCAACCAGGCTATAGGGTGTCCATGCTTTGCCACCTCAAGAGTATCAATAGCCCAGATCTCCCAAAATAAATTTGTTTAGGTCCCTTTAGTCTTCAAATCTTTAGTGAACAGTTTTCAGTGTTGAGTTCTGGGGGCAGGAGTATTGCCATTTTTGCTCACAACCTGAGTGACAAGGATACTGTAGTTCTTATTCCCCCCCTACCCTGTACAGAGAAAAGAGTCAGATCAGAGGTGATCTTAAAAACATTACAAAAAAGGGCACATGATACTTCTACATGCAAAGTGAGCTTTCTTATCTGTAGTATGTCAGATGGTGGGACTTCAGTGGTTGATTCTAGGATTGGATCTATGAGTAGGCACCTGCTTAGGGTGCAGTCAAGAAAGACGAGCCATGTAAGAAACACCGGGAGACTCTCTGGTGTCTTTATCTCCCAGCGCATCTCTTCCCGCCTGAGGGGGCAGGTGCATCCAGCGCTGACGTCACGTGTCTCGTAGTGATGCTGGCGTGGGGTCTCCTGACGTTGAGCGCCAGGACTCTCGTGTTCTGACGCTGAGCGTTGTGACGTCATCTTTCGTGCAGAATTTGAATTGTTGGCACCAGATTCCTTTTAAAAAGCCTATCCTCCATTTTGACAGTGCCCAAGCTGGCTTCTGTTTACAGACCCTGCTGAATCATGATTTTCTATTTGATCACTTTGGTTTTTGACTCCTGCCTGTTTTTCGACTTTGATTCCTTGCGCCTGCCTTGACCCGTTTGCCTGATTGACTATGTATTTGACTAATCCTAGCCGGTACCTCATTTCAGACTTGTTTCTACCCAAACACACCTATTTCTCCTTGGTTCCACAGCAGAAGGGCGGCGGTGAACACCGGAATCTGCAGGGGTATCCCTTGTGCACCTGAGTGTACCCATCGTCTCCTAAAGGTTCCTGTTTGATGAGTACATTACAGGCCAGTTCCCACGACACCTGAGGAGAGGGAGTAGCTCTATCGGCGTAGAAGGAAAAGCTAGCAGCAGTGGAGAAAAGGTGAGGGCTGGGATGGGAATGAGCAGAAGGCAGGGTACACAGCAAGGTAGAGGGGGAAGGCGTAATCGGGTAGATTGGAGCTAGGAGTGGGCAAATAAAGGGGACTGCTGTGGTGGGGATTGTGGACAGGGTCCAACTGGGCTGGTGGGACACTGGGAAAAACCCAGTGGGCCCTGCCGGCCCAGACCTGCTCCCTGCCCGAACCTGTCAATGCTGCCCCAGCTGCCCTCTCCTGCCCCAGTCACCAAATCAAAATAGGTACGAGGTGGGCGGTCTGTAGTCGCCTTGCGGTAGGGTCGGGAAGGGGGCCCCTGAGACAACAGACCCAGCAGGGCCGGAACTAGGGGTAGGCAGAAGAGGCAGCTACCTAGGGCCCAACAATTAAGGGGCGATGGGTAGCTATCTCTTCTGCCTACCCCTAGACCAGACTCACCTGGAATTCGGCGTACAATATGCGCCTCGAACGCTATTGCGCATGCGCGCGAGCAGTGTTACTGCACATGTGCGAGCGTCGTTATTGTGCATGCCAACATCGTTACCGCGTATGCGCACCAGCATCGTTACTGCGCATGTGACGGGGGAAGGGAGGGGGCGAGCTGGCAGCTGAGCTGCCTTGGGCGCCTGACTTGCCTGGCCTGCCTCTGAGACCCAGTGAGCCCTGGGCTCCCCAGCCTGGCCGTGATTTCTGAGGATCAAGGAGTATTTTGGGGCAAGTGTGGAGTGAAAATGGGCAGGTAGCAGAACTTTGAAGAAATACAAATGAAACAATATTTACTTTGCCAGTAAATTCTGGCCCAACCTTAGTTGGTTTACAGATAAGCTGGTGAAATAGAGTCTACTGGCAACCCTAGTTGCTGATTAAACTTACCAGTTAGATTATCAGATGAATAGACTTTTGGTTGTTTGGAGTCAAAACAGAAGATGTCATTATACATCAGAGGAAGTTGTATGGCAGCACCCCTTGAGATAAATAAATAGACGAGGATTCCTGTGCAGAATAACTTGCCACAGAAATATAAAACTTGCTTATAAAAAGCGTGTTTATTCCTTTCAACAGATGATATTCACAATGGCAGCTCTGTAGGTCTGCAAGTGGAAGTCATTATATCTGCTGCCTCGTTCTTTCCTTTGAAGTCGGCAGTTGAAATCTTTCACAAATCAATTCCATGAGTTTTTGCTATTCACTTTCTCTCCTGAACACAAGCACAGTGGGCATTCCTGAGGCATCAAAGCATTTATTCATTAAACAAATGGTATCAATACCACCTATCTACCCTGGCTGTAAGGACATGCAGAGAACGCCAGGATTTTTCTTCTTTCTTTCCCATTATGAGCTGTTGGGCAAAGCACCCTTGTACTGTCTCCCTGTGTCCTCACCAATTGGCAATTATGTTACTGTATTATCTCTGAATAGTGGGCAAAGTGTGGCTACAAGTCCCTGCTGCAATAGAAAGGGCACTTAAAGGGATACTGTCATGGGAAAAAAATTTTTTTCAAAATGAATCAATTAATAGTGCTGCTCCAGCAGAATTCTGCACTGAAATCCATTTCTCAAAAGAGCAAACAGATTTTTTTATATTCAATTTTGAAATTTGACATGGGGCTAGACATTTTGTCAATTTCCCAGCTGCCCCGAGTCATGTGACTTGTGCTCTGATAAACTTCAATCACTCTTTACTGCTGTACTGCAAGTTGGAGTGATATCACCCCCTCCCTTTCCCCCCCAGCAGCCAAACAAAAGAACAAAGGGAAGGTAACCAGATAGCAGCTCCCTAACACAAGATAACAGCTGCCTGGTAGATCTAAGAACAACACTCAATAGTAAAAACCCATGTCTCACCCATGAGACACATTCAGTTACATTGAGAAGGAAAAACAGCAGCCTGCCAGAAAGCATTTCTCTCCTAAAGTGCAGGCACAAGTCACATGACCAGGGGCAGCTGGGAAATTGACAAAATGTCTAGCCCCATGTCAGATTTCAAAATTGAATATAAAAAAATCTGTTTGCTCTTTTGAGAAATGGATTTCAGTAAAGAATTCTGCTGGAGCAGCACTATTAACTGATGTGTTTTGAAAAAAACATGTTTTCCCATGACAGTATCCCTTTAATCTATATTCATTCTCATTGAGTCTAAGGATAACAATGCCTCAGATTTTCCACTAGGTGGCGCTGCATCTCATCATATTTAATTGATAAAATGTTGGGCAAGCAAACACATCTGCCCCCTGTTCTTTTATGGACCATATTTACGCATCACAGTTCTGTAAATGAACTATAAAGATGCAGATTTTAAAGGGGAAGTTAATCAAGGACAAACAAATCTGACTAGATCTATATTGTTTTTATGATCTATTTTCATTGTACTTTATCTGTCTGCCTAGATTCCTCTATACATCCCTTACTGTGTCATTTAAACCCCTGCCGGGTTGTGGTAGGGTAAGTGTAACCATAGCAGAGTATGGTTTATATTCCAATTGAAAGAGCAAAATGTTTAATAATTCAAAAACCACAACTAAGAAAAATTAAAACCAGCTGCAAATTGGCTTAGACCATAAACACTCTAAAAGGTCATTTTACAATATATATATATACACTCAGTTTCAAGGGCCGTTTCTGTGGGTTAAAATGAAAGGACAGGAAAAATCATATTTGTTCCTATTTGTTGTTAGGCCACTTGTTTAGAAGCGAGCAACTTGTAGGGATACTGTAACTGATGTGTTGGTCGAGAATCCCTTGACCCGCACCCGACTCTAACCCGCCCACTCCCTACCCGCATCCGACCCGGGCCCGCTACTCCCCTTTATTTATAGACCCACACCCGACCGGCCCCGCAGTGATGTCACAAAAGGGGCGGGGCAGGCGGAAGTCTATAAATTCTGGCGCCGGAAGCCTGCAGTACTAGGTCGCTGGCGGGGAGAGCAGGAGAAGAGCTCGACCCGCGACCTGCGCATTTTGTCCAGGGGAAGGCCTGAACTCGCCCGACCCCCGGGTCCCGTAGGCCTCGGGTCGGCCCACACATCACTAGTAGGGATGCACCGAATCCACTATTTTGGATTCGGCATAAACCCCCAAATCCTTTGCGTAAGATTCGGCCGAATACCGAACCGGATACTAATTTGCATATGCAAATTACGGTTGGGGAGTGGAAAACGTTTTTTTACTTCCTTGTTTTGTGACAAAAAGTCACGCGATTTCCCTCCCAGACCCTAATTTGCATATGCAAATTATGATTCGGATTTGGCCGGGCAGAAGGACTCAGGCCGAATCCGAATCCTGCTGAAAAAAGCAGAATCCTGACCGAATTCCGAACTGAATCCTGGATTTGGTGCATCCCTAATTGGTTGTGAAGATTTATTAGACCCAGAGCTCTTGTATAAGCCATTTCTTCAGTCTCTGAAGCTCAGTTGGAGAGGCAAGCACAAAGGGTCTTTTAAATATGTATATATCTGGACCCCAAAACACTATAGGGTGCAATACAAGACCCCTTAGTCCTAATTCACATAGTACTGAGTCCAGGTCATGGTGCATTTCACACCTTTTAGAATACGGTGCAAGGTGCAGAGCACAGCATTGTTGGGTACAAGGAATACCTGAACTCAGCGGCTGCTGTAGAAAAGTGGTAAGTAGAGGGCCAGGGTCGGCACCAGGGGTAGGCATGTGCCTACTGAGAGATTGGAGCAAGATTGGAAGGGCGGAGTAATTAGGAGAAGGGAGAGAAGAGAGAGTGGTGGGGGGAGTGAGCATTGGGGAGGGCGTCTGGATGGGTTGGGCTAACAGGAGGCATGTGGTCTGGTGGAGGTGCAGGGTGCATGAACCTTGGGGTGGTGTAGTCAGGCAAGTAGGGTCCTGGGCTAAGTGATATTGACTTAGATGCCAATACTCTTAAGCTTGGTGCTCCCTAACTTGGGTAGTGATGGGCAAATTTGTCCTGAGAAACTCACGAATTTCCCACAAAGCGACAAAAAATTCCGAAAAGTCAGTGAAGTCAATGGGTGTCAAAATTATTTTGACGCACGTCAATTTCGACGCCCGCGACAATTTTTGTAAGCGCGCCTATTTTGTCCAAATGCATTAAAGTCGATGGGCGTCCAAATCATTTTGATGCATCACAAAACTTTTTTTTGCAGCTGATTTTTTCCAAAAGATATACCACCGCAATTTCATGAATTTTGGGAAACATGAAATTCCCCCCGATTTTGCGCCTGGCGAATTTATTCGCCCATCGCTAGTCTTGGGTGCTTAGTCTGGGGCATGGTGCAAAAATCTTAGAACCAGGCTCTGCACTTATCACCCCTATTTAAAAATTCTGGCTATGGGCTGCAACCTTCAAATTCAGTTTATTCCAACTCAGGCCCAGTGGCTAGTAAAGAAGATTGCACAGGAGCAGGTGGTGACAGCCGTGGTGGGGTGGAATGGTGACGTGCTATGTGGGTGGTGCAAGCAGCTGAGGGTGCATGGGGTGCGGGTGGGGTTGTGAGCAGCCAGGGGGTCCTAGATGGAAAATTTTTATACCAGGTCCTGCTCCAACTTTGAGACTGGCATTCTATGCATCCTTCTCTCTGGGATCCTCCAATGCAGTAGGAGGGAGCAGGACTGTTTGTTGGTTAATTGTATCCAGCACTGGACACCAGCCAGACCTCTGTTTATAGGAATCAATGCTTCCCCAGTCCATGATTATTTTATCACTAGGCTGAATGAGTTAGTGTAGTTTAAATGTTATAACAACAGGGAGGGCCTGATAAATAAAGTTTGGATTCCACCGACCAACTATTTGATTTGATTGCCAGCACAGTAGCCCAGTGCCAAGTGTATTGTAAGCGAGAAACCTAATCCAGCAACCAATAGGCATTCCAGCACGGAGAGAGACATAAATTGTCTCCATTCCCTCCTTCATAGAGAAAGACTGAGAGTTCTGACAGCACCCAGGCAACAGAACCACTTTCCATGACAGACGCACAGACATTAATCTGCTGCTGAAGGTAAATCACCGGGACAGATTGACAGTTAATTGCTTTGCTTAATTTGTATATCAGCACCGCACAATCCCTCTTATGTGCTCAGGGTACGGGGAAGGTGCCTCTGCCACTTTAAAGTCTGATGTACAGTAAATAACATTTATGTCTATTCAAATATCTAGAAAATGTGTGGAATATATATAGTATGGGAGGCCAAAAGGGGTTCTTAGAGGCAACACAGCACTAACAAGGCCCCATCAATAAAATGCTGCGCAGTTTCAGTCTCCAGTGCTCAAACAAGACACTAATGAAATAGAGAAAGTACAGAGAATGGCAACTAAGCTGATAAAGGGAATGGAAGGATAGGAGGAAAGGCTGGCCAAAATGGGATCAGATATACTGGAGAAGAGGTGCTTAAAGGGACATTTAACCCAACCGTAAAGTTGTCCCACTGCACCTCCTCGTTCTCTAGAAAGTCCATTATTCATGGAAAACAATTCACCAATCTGAAATCCACTGACCAAAAACGTCATTATGGATGCAAGAGAATTGACCAATGAGAATGCTTATTGTGTCAGGCATCTTGCCTGTTATAAACAAAGATTATTGTGCCATTTTGGCTTCATTATGTGACACTGGAATCAGACATGGGGATAAAGGGCAGAATTGTTCAGTTCTGGGAAAAATATTTTCCAATTAGGGAGTTACATGGATCAGGTGGAATTCTCGTTGGAAGGTTATTTCACATATTCATGCAGCCGAGGGGCTGTCAAATTGATTTATTGTGTGATATTGCTTTAAGAATACAGCCTCAATGTTGCTGGACTATATCTCCCAGCATTAACCTTGATAACACTTTAAAGAATGCCGGGATTTGTAGTTCAGCAACAGCTGGGTAAATTGTGAATGAGCAGTGCAGTACATTAGGGTTTAGTGTACCTTTAAGGGGAGATGTGATAACTATGTATAGTTTGGCCAAAAAAATTGTGGCACAGGTTTTTGTCCCTCTTTTCGTTTTTCAAATGTTGGGAGCGACAGGATTCAGTTGTCATTGCTTCCCTGTTGATATAAAGTCACAAAAGTACTGTCATTTTACCCTTGGGTAACAACCCGCAGCAACCAACCAGAACTGACTTATGGAAGCACAAAAGAACCAAAAGCTAAGGGCTCTAACACACGGCCGTTTTTACTTGCGCTCCCCTGCGTTGCGCTTTCTTCCGTTCAGCCGCAGGGGAGCGCAGGAGTAGACGCAGTCAATTATTTTGAAAGGGGCTGTACTCACACAGACGCATGTATGCGCCGAACGCAGGTGAAATGCAACTTCACCTGAGTTTGGCGCTTACATGCGTCTGTGTGAGTACAGCCCCCTTCAAAATAATTGACTGCGTCTACTCCTGCGCTCCCCTGCAGCTGAAAGGAAGAAAGTGCAACGCAGGGGAGCGCAAGTAAAAACGGCCATGTGTAAGAGCCCTAACGCCGATTCTGCCTCCGCTCCCCAAAGCCTCTGATTCATGACCCTGAGTTACGACTCCCGTTTTGTCGATTCGCCAAAAATTACACTTGCATCTATAATGTGTTTATTTGAGTTGAATTGATTTCTCTCCCCTCTGAGCCATCCAAACAGTGATTATATCATTCCTCTAAATCAGCCCATTCTATCTCAAGCAGAACTCGCTCATCTATAATTAGTGATGGGCGAATTTGGGCCGTTTTGCTTCGCCGGAAAATTCGCGAAAACTGTGAAAAATTTGTTTTTTGGACAGTGGCGAATTTTCACGGCAGTTTCGCAAATTTATTTGCAGTGAATTGTGGGAATTCGCCGCGAATTTGCACCTGGCGAATAAATTCGCCCATCACTATCTATAATAAAAGCCTCATTAAAGTGTTTGCATACTTACGTTTCCTCGCTTTTTTTTTTTTACATTTTTTATGGAAAATTGTATTTTCTGCTTGTAAGAAACTAGCAGCTTGTTCATGGGAGACTGCAGCAGGGAATTATACTCAGGCCAGCCATTGTATCACTGACTGCAAGACAAATGAGACTGTTAGCAACTCGGTCTCCACCTTGTGCAAACAGACAGTCTATAATGAGCAACGCTCTAATTACCTAATGAACAACGTTGTTGAGCAGCTACCGCTTTATTCCTGCCCATCCGCCGGTGCCTTTTGTGGAATATGAAATGGATCTGACCGATACGTTTAACGAATTCTTGTTGGGGGCGTCACGCCTCAGCTTGTTTAACACAAGAGCTGAACTATTTATTATCCGGCTTGTTTCTCTGAAACAAACGCACATTGTTCTGTTTCACTTCCCCTTTATGCAGCCAAATGATCAGAGGCAGAATAATCAATATCTTTGTGTCAGAGACAATTTGAATTGGTTTTCAATTTTTATTATTTGTGTCTAGTTAGTTATCTAGCTTTTAGTTTGGCAGCTATCCAGCAATTTCAGCCATCTGGTTGCTGGGGTCCAAATTACCCTAGCAACCATGCATTGAAAAAGAGACTGGAATATGAATAGGAGAGGACCAAATAGAAAGACTACTAATAAAAAGTAGCAATAACAATAATACATTTGTAGCTTTACAGAGCATTTGTTTTTTTATGGAAGTAAATTTTACAATTTTACCTTTTCTCTTCCCTGATCTCACCATAATTTGCCCTTGACCTGTCCATCGTGCCATAGCCCCACCCTTTTTATTTGCACCAGCTCCCTTGCACAATGAGTATTAAATACCCCACCTCCTTTACATTAGAAACTGCTCATTTTAAGCAGTACTCACACAGGCGCATGTAGGCGCCGAACGCAGGAAATATGCAGCATGTTGCATCCCAACCTGCGTTCGGCGCCTACATGCGCCTGTGTGAGTAGAGCCCCATTGAAAAAAACTGAATGCGTCTCACACAGGCGCATGTAGGCTCCGAACGCAGGAAATATGCATGTTGCGTCCCAACCTGCGTTCCTTGCCTACATGCGCCTGTGTGAGTACAGCCCCATTGAAAAAAACTGAATGCATCTAGTCCTGCGCTCCATGAACGCATAAAAACGGAACGCAGGGGAGCGCAGCTCGTCTGTAAGAGCCTTAGGCATCATATTAGAGTCCAAATGTGGCCCTTGCCCACTTGGAGTAGGTCTCTCTATGCCTGTGCTGTGTGTAAGTAGCATGTTTTTATGTGTACACCCTTCTGTTATACAGCACTGCGGAATATGTCGGTGCTTTATCGATACCTGTTAGTAACGAGAAGCCGCAGAGATTTAGCCGGTGCTGGAGGAAACGGTGCATATTTGTAACCACTCTCCCATTCCAGACTTGTGATTCTAAAACAATACACCTAGGGGCAAAATCTCATCAATAAATCAGCCGCTCGCCTCCTGTTGTGCTCTAAGCAGTAAATGAAGCTCACCAAGCGTGCCAAGTGATGTGACCTCGGGTTAATAACAAGCAATTAATAGGAGCAGCTGTTATGTTGTGTTAACACTTACAAACATACTTTGCTTCCATTCAAGTGGAAAAGTGATTGCACACATTTGTTTCTATTAAACAATATCAACCAGGAATGTCAACACTTTGTGCCTGCAGGGGATGATGGGAACTGTAGTTTAGCAACAACTGTTGGGTTATGTAGGATAGAGTCCTGCAGCGAGTCGGGTACCCGCGGGTTACCCACAAAAACCTGCGGTACCCTGCGAGTTGCGTTTAGAATTTCCAGGTGCGGGTATACCCGTGGGTTGGCGGTTCTGCGGGTTTGCGGGTCACGGGTCTTCTCAATATCAATATTCACTCCTTTTTTTCTGATCACGTCTACTTCCGATGATGTCACTTCCGGGTTTACAATGACTTCCTGATTCTTGATGGTCAGCGGGTCGGGAGTCTGGGTTGCGGATAAGGTACTTGCAGGTAGGGTCGGGTAGCGGGTCCAAGCGGGTAAGAATGTGGATTGCGGGTCCGGGTTGCAGGTTGCGGGTACGGGTTGGGTCCGGGTCCCAAAAAATGGACCCGCACAGGACTCTAATGTAGGATATATATATATATATCTATATCCGTATGTGGCCGGCACTACTCGTGTAGAGTGTGTTTGGTGCCTGGGTGCTAACAGCAAAAATAGTAGAATATCCAGAAGAAGGCGAGCACTCACAGGTCTTGAAATGCAAAATTGGTGAAATTTATTAAGATGAGAAAGTAACTGATGTTTCGGCTAGCCTTCTAGCCTTTCTCAAAGTCACTTTGAGAAAGGTTAGAAGGCTAGCCAAAACGTCAGTTACTTTTTCAAAAAGGTTTATTCATCCAACGTTTCGGTCCCACACAGGAGCCTTTACCTTGATAAAGGTTCCTGTGTGGGACCGAAACGTTGAATGAATGAACTTTTTTGTTTTTCTTGACACCTTTTGTCAGAAACCCAAAAAGCTTATTGAAAAGGAAACAAATCATAAATAAAATGCGTTCTGTACATTCTGGTGACAAATGACCCTGCTAAAATAATTTGCGAAAAATGAGGGTTATCTTGGAGTTAATGAAGGGTGACTGTGCCTTGGCTTGTGCCGTAGGATTAATCTCTGAGGCTTTTGGCACCTAAGGAAAGATAATATATATATATATATAAGGAAAGATATTCTTCATTGGCACTAGGGTGGGAAGTAGTTTAATAGATTCAGTTGTTTTTCTGTTACTACACAATAACACAAACATGATTGATTTTTTCTACTTCTTGATGGGTAAGTGTCATATTATTGAAGCATTAAAGTATTAAACAGAGTTTTTGTGTTCTTTATTATTGGGGTTTTTTTGTTTCTTAATTTTTTCCTGTTATTTCTTTTTTAAATGCTCTGCTCCTTCTTTTGACTTTTTTTCCTTTCTTTCTCTTGTAAATACATTGTGTCCTTTCTCCAATCTCTGGTTTCCCTGTGCCCTTTCTCTTTTATTTTTACATTGGGTTTCTCCCTCTTTATATATTGAACCATAAAAGCTGCTTTTGAAAAAAAATTATAGACTCAAAAAGATGTAGTGTGGCTTTAGGTGGAACAGCTCAAAGTGGGCTTTGTTCTTCCCATTTAGTTTTGGAGCCAGCCCTGGACCACAAGTATTCTCAGATCAGCTGGCCATGATCCTCCTGTATAAAAAAGTTACACAGGCACACAGAGAGCACGTTAGGCAAAAGCTAGTTCTTAGTTGCAAAGGAAAACGAGAGTTGTAAATCTGCCAAGTGCAACTGCAAGAAAGTACATGGAGCACGTGTTGGTGCAAGTACCTTTAATAAATGGGATTATTCATTTAACTGACTGCGACCAATGTAGGAGGACCGCAACTGAGCTTATTGGACGTAACTGATCCATACGGCTTTCTGTTTTGCCATCCCCTTCTATTGTGCTCCTCCTGAAATGTAGACGCTAATTTCATTGTTTCCCGGATGGATGCTGGGGCTTTGAAGAAGGAAGAAATGTCATTGCTTAAAATAACCCCCACCCCAGGTAATAGAGGATGTTATAAATCTATTCCAAAAGAGACTCAACAACTCATTCATGCACTCAGATAGTTGTGTATTCATAATCACACACTGTAATTAGTTTGATACGTGAACCCCCTTCTCAATTAGTTGAGTCACCATTTACTCAAGGCGCCTCTTGGTCCATAACAATATATAACATATATAAAACATCATCTTCTTGGTCACCCTGCTATAGTTCCACCCCTTATTGGCTTTCACTCTGATATCTAGGGAGGCAAAAATGTATTAGTTCCATGTATCTGGCCTTCAAGCTGACCCTATCTACACACATACTGTAGCTTTGGAAAACCCTACGGAGGATAGAATCACAATTTGGGAGCTTCTATAGAAGAGGGCTATGGGTTTAAAACTCTTTTTTTTGGTTATCAAAAGTATGCCTAAATTATATCTTGTGTTTTAAATCTATAACTTGACCTTCAAGTGAAACTCAACCTGTGGGAAAGCCTTGACGTGGATGAACTAACGTCTTTTAGACCTGGCAAAAATGTCAGCTGTGGGACAATTTGGCCTATTAAATTCTATAGCAACAACCTACACACGAACAAGCCCTTTATTTATAGGGAGAAGGTTTTCTATTGTGCCTGGCACCCATTGCAGCAGGTACGGCCAACAAATATTTAAGAGAAATATGAGCCATTGTTCACACCCACAATTTCAGTGATTATTCAACATCTAATTACTGGGGGGGGGGGCAGGAAGGAAATTAAAAAGAACTTAATTGAACATTGAAAAAGTGATGTCATTGTTTTTGTTGATGTTTTATTATGAGAAGGGAAATATATCACATGAACAGACGCGGGTCATTCGCAAACACTGGGCAGATTTACACCAGTGCAGCAAACCATTGCAATCAGAGATTTGCGTTCAGTTTCTAACTTGCAGTAGACTGTTCACAGCTAGTTGCTGATTGGATGCTAAACCGTTGCAAAACATGAGGCCTACAGTCTCTATAGGTGGCCATAGACGAAAAGATCCCGATATCGCTAAACGAGCTGATCTTTCCCCGAAATGCCACTAACGGGCATGGCTATATCGGGGGTAATCTGAACGTTCGGCCCTATGGCCAAACAATCGGATTACGATGTGCAATGGGCTCCGGCGGGATCGGTCAGGACAAAATAAAACCTGTACGATCGACCAAACGAACGATCTCCGTCGGACAAAAAATGACGGGACTCTCCGAAAATCGTACGAATCCTCAATTTGTACGATAGGATCTTTGCGTCTATGGCCACCTTAAGACTAAAGCTGGCCATAGACGTGTAGATATGATCGTACAAATCTTTGTTTCATACGATTTTCGGGCCGTGTGTGGAGTTCCTCAACATTTTTCGTGCCATGACGATCATTCGTTCAGTCGTTTGGACAGGTTGGGTCGGCTACAGATAATATCTCAGCATGTATTGCCGATCTGAGGATATCAGTGGGAGACTGCTGTTCTTTTAATACCTTAATTGAACCACCCATTTGATCACTTACCCCATATCCATTTATTTCCTCTCTAAAAATGCCACCATCCTGGGGTGCCTATGGCAGTGCGAGTGGCCATGATCTTCCTCCTTGTGCCCAGTAATCCTCCCTCCTAGGTCAGGCTTGGCGCGTGGTCAGACCCAAAGTCACTTTAACATTCTTTTATTTGTCTTGTATTAGTATGTAATAGCTTGTGTTGGATACTTTAAAATACTGTAAATAGTAAAAACTTAATACATAACGAGTTACATTAAAAAATAATTAAAAAATATATATATATAGTGATAAAAGCATCAAAATGAATTTGGAATAAGAATCTTTAAACCAAAAGGTGTTTTCCTGGCTTTTGCCACCATCTGGTGGTAGAATATAAAACTACATGCAGCACACCACCAGCCTACAACTCCACCAGTTGTTTTAGCTCAAAATCTATAATATCATATTTAGGTTTGATACAACAATCCTGTGTCACAGTCCTGACTTCTTTACAAATCTGGCCATTCCTTTTGGCTATTTTGTAAAGGAGAAATTCACTTTTAAGTTAACCTTTAGTTTGCTATAGAACAGTGATCCCCAACCAGTAGCTCGTGAGTAACATGTTGTTCTCCAACCCTTTGGATGTTGCTCTCAGTGGCCTCAAAGCAGGTGCTTATTTTTGAATTCCAGCCTTGGAGTCAAGTTTTGGTTGTATAAAAACCAGGTGCACTTTTGCCGTCTTTGTTTTTTCTTTTTTTTATATTTTTTGAATGATCTGCCCACTTCTGACTTTTTCCAGCTTTTTAATGGGGGTCACTGACCCTTCCCAAAAGACAATTCCTCTGTGATGCAGTTTTATTATTACTTTTTCTTACTCTACTCTACTCAGTCCACCTCCTATTCATCTCCCGGTGTCTCATTCAAACCACTGCCTGGTTGCTAGGGTAATTTTAACGGTAGCAACTATATAGCTACTGAAATTCCTAACCGAAGTGCAAAGAACGAAATAATTAGAAAACCCACGAATAATAAAAAATTACATAATGCAAACTGTCTAGAAATATCACTCACTGCATTATATTAAAAGTTCATTTAAAGGTGCACAACCCCTTAAATCACTTTCAATACTGGACAGTGAACAGCTGCTCGTCTGCAACACTGTAAGGTCTATGCCACAGCAGGGGTTTGGTTTGCCACTAGGTATTGGACCTATTATCTGGAAACCTGTTATATAAGAAGCTCCGACATACAACAATGCCGTTTCTCAGTTACATATACAGTTCTTAGTTTTTAGTTGATTTGTGTCATTGCTTGTACCTTACTTTAAATAGGATATCAGAATTATTTTTCATGGGTTGTTCGCCTTTAAATAAACTTTTAGTATGATGCAGAGAGGGATATTGGTTTTCATTTTTTATTATTTGTGGTTTTTGAGTTATTTAGCTTTTTATTCAGCAGCTCTCCAGTTTGTAATTTCAGCCATCTGGTGGCTAGAGTCCAAATTCCCCTAACAACCATGCACTGACTTGAATAAGAGACTGGAATATGAATAGGAGAGAGAGTCTGTATAGAAAGACGAGTAATAAATGAGCAATAACAATACAATTGTAGCCTTACAGAGCATCTGTTTTATAGATGGGATCAGTGACCCCCATTTGAAAGCTGAAAAGAGGTAAAAGAAAAAAGCCAATAACTCAAAAACTATAAATAATAAAGACCAATTGCAGAATTGGCAGGAACTGGGTATTTCATACCTCCCAACTGTCCCGTTTTTAGAGGGTCAGTCCCGATTTTGACAGCTCAACCCGCAGTCCCTCGTTTGAACTGGAAAGTCCTGATTATCTCCACACTGAACAGCTAGAAAAAGAAACAAAGTTTCTAACTTAATTGGCTTCTGGCAGAGAGCCCAGAATAGCCACAGCTGCAGATAAGATACTTTTGTAACAATTTCTAGATAAGCAAATAAGTAATTGTAACAATATAAGATAACAGGTCCCTTGGGAGAAGTAAAGCTGGCTATAGATGCAAAGATCCTTGAACGATCGGAATTATTGGACTTCCCCATCTCCCGACCTGCCACTAACCATTCCGATCAAATAAAGTAGTAAAAGAACAGATCAGCCGAAGTTCTGCCCCTGACAGCAATCATACGAAAGTTATGTCCGACAAAAGCTGGTGACAGTCAGATCGGCAATACACGGAGAGATATTATCGGCAGCCGACAGAAATTTTCTAACCTGTCCGATCGTCTGAACGACCGATCGGCATGGCGCGACAGACTCTCAGAACACGATTCGAAAAACGTACGAATCGAGGATTCGTACCATCGGATCTTTGCGTCTATGGCCAGCTTTAGACTCACAGCTTAAAGGGCAATTCGCCTTCATTAGCAAAAATGTAATAACTGAAAAAAGAAGTACATTCAAACACATAACCTGCATAATTTTGTAAAATGAACATGGTAATTAGGCGGTGTGGCCACAAAACAGGTGTGGTCAAAAATATTTTGCACGCTGAAACTTTTTTTCCCTAGTGTTACCACCTTCTCTGGAAAAAAATACCGGCCTTACTATATATTTATCTTTGTTCCCTATTAAAGGAAAACTATACCCCCAAAATCAATACTTAAAGGGCTTGTAAAGGCAAAAAAATAAAATCCCATTTTTACTTTCTTTAATGAAAAAGAAACCTATCTCCAATATACTTTTATTGAAAAATGTGTCCCGTTTTTATAAGAAACCTGACTGTATGCAGTGAAATTCTCCCTTCATTTACTGCTGTGGATAGGAATTGTCAGATGGTCCCTAACTGCTGAGCAGGGAAACAATCATTCTTATGAACAGCAGGGGGAGACTTACTTCCCAGCTATGCAGAACTCAGGCAGCTTTGTTTATGACGATCCCTAAGCAGCCCAGACCACACTGAGCATGTGCACAGTCTTAGTCTTGCAAAGATGTATAACAAAGTTACAATATGGTGACCCCCTGTGGCCAACTTTGAAAGCATAAATCATTTGTTTGATTAGGCTTGTGGTGCAGTAAGTTCATGTTTATGTTTAGTATACAAAATACAGCATTTCTAGCCTTATTCTATTTTAGACTTTACATTCTATTTTGCCCTTTAAGCAACAGATAGTTTACATCAAATTAAGTGGCATATTAAAGAATCTTACCAAACTGGTCTATATACGTAAGTAAATGTTGCCCTTTTACATCTCTTGCCTTGAGCCACCATTTCGTGATGGTCTGTGTGCTGCCTCAGAGATCACCTGACCAGAAATACTACAACTCTAACTGTAACAGGAAGAAGTGTTGAAACAAAAGACACAACAAACACAAATTAGTGCTACACACACACTCTCACCGCTCTTTGCAAGCTTGATAAAGGGCTGGAAAAGCTCAAAACGTCGCTTAGCTTGAGGCACGAATAAAGTACCAATTTTTTCACCATAATCGGAGTGCTGCTGAAGTATTTTCTTCTATGTGAAACAAAAGACACAACTCTGTTTCTGTTAATTGGCTCATGTGACCTAACAAGTATGGTTTGTTTGGTATGTTTGTGTGCACCGTGAATCATACGATCACAGGGGACGGCCCTTATTTTTTTAAAATGGCAGTTTTCTATATATGATTACCCAATGGCACATACTACTAGAAAAGTATATTATTATGAAAATGGCTTACATGAAGCAGGGTTTTACATATGAGCTGTTTTATGCAATATATTTTTATAGAGACCTACATTGTTTGGAGTATAGTTTTCCTTTAATAACATTGGTATTACGGTTGCCACATGGCCGATATTTTACAGGCCTGGCCGGTAAAAATGATGGCTGATTCCAATGTTATTAATAGGGGAAAAAAGATAAATACACAGGAAGGCCGGTATTTTTTTCCAGAAAAGGTGGCAACCCTAATTGAGATTAACCATCATTTCTACCGGCCAGGTGGCAACCCTATTTGTCCCTATGGTTGCCACCTGGCTGGTAAAAATGATGCTTGATGCCAATGTTATTAATAGGGAAAAATGGCAAAAATATAGGAAGGTCTGTATTTTTTTCCCCGAAAAGGTGGTGGCAACCCTAATCGTCCCTCTTTTCAAAATGTTGGGAGGTTTGTTCTATAACATACTAAAAGTTACGTCCAAGGTGAAACCCCTTTAAGATGGTACATAATATTGGGATGGGTGCTGGGAGTTGTAGCCTGGGAGTTGTAGCCCAATAACAGCTGTCAGTGAGATTTTGGAGTTCTCCTGCAGTTTGGTCAGCCCTAAATTTACCCCCAGCTTTTAATTAGCGTCCCTATGATTTTATTAGCTTGAAAACAAATGACTTCTCTCTCACACACACACAAACACACAACGCAGGAAAAAACAACAGAGCGCTTTAATGGTTGCCATGGTAACTCTCCGCCGAGATCATAGAGTCGTGCATTCACAGACAGTCTGGAGGCGCCGAACCCGCCGGCCGGTTTATCCCCACGCTCTCGTAGGAGTTCATTTGTCTCTATGGTTCTTGTTTAGCGAGTGCGTCGCGGAAGTCGACGGTCGGCTGGCAAACATGGCGGCGACGCGGGAACAGAGTGCAGGAGGGAGCACACAGGGAGGGAAGAAGTATCAAGGGAAGGTAAACAGAGGATTTTGGGGTAAATCAGTCGCTCATGAGGGATAATCACCGTCACTCATACGTTTTCATTCCTGTATAGACAAATCCTCATCATAATCGGGGCGGTGCCAAGACACGAGGAGAGGGGGGGTTTCACACTTTAATTTTCATGGTTTTGGCCCCTCTCTTCCCACCTGGAACATCCCAGTCTACCTACCACTCTTTATAAAGTGCAAATAAATGAATAGTAGAAGCCTGAAACCCATTCACATTTACCTCTGTGGCTGGGGGGGTGTTATAGGGCGTAACAGGGAGTGGCCAGTGTGCAATGGGCGTGGTCAAGATGAATTGGCTGAAATCCCCTTCCCAGTGCAGCCCAGCTGGTGGGAGTGAATTACGCATAAAAGGAACAGTAACATCATAAAAATGAAAGTGTATTAAAGAAGTGGTTTATTTATTTGCTTTGTTCTTCAGACTCTTCCCATCTTACTTAAAGGGACTCCCTTCTAAAAACAAATGGCCTGTAAGGCTACAAATGTATTGTTTAGGGAATCCAGGATTCGGTTCGGGATTTGGCTTTTTTCAGCAGGACTTTCCCACCCCTAGTTTGCATATGCAATTTAGGATTTGGGGGTTCGGTCGAATCCAAAATAGTGGATCCGATCGTACGAATCATCGAATGATCGGACTTTCCCATCTCCCGACCCGCCACTAACCATTCAGATCAGCCAATATTCTGCCCCTGACAGTAAAGGCAAGGCCAGACGTGGCGTTTTTGCATTGCGTTTTTAAAAAAGAACAGCCAGGCGTAAATACGCCACTGAAACCACATGCGACTGTCAACATGCATTTTTCAGCAAGTAGGATTCTTTTCCCAACATGCACTTCTCATTGAGAATTTGGACGCCATATTTAAAATACGCTGCGTATTTACGCAAAGTGCGGTTTCAAACGTGCAGATCCCATAGAGTCTATTGATTTGGTAGTTTCCTGACGTATTGGCGTTTCTGCTAAAAAAAAAACGCCAATACTGGCGTCCTGTGGCGGATTTCAGCTTGAAACGCGCTGTGTGAATTGCCATAGTACGTTTTCCATTGGTTTCAGTGGTAGTGCAGTTTATGCGTATTTACGCCTGGCTGTTCTTTTTTTAAAAACGCAACGTAAAAACGCCACGTCTGGCCTTGCCTTTACTGTCAGGGGCAGAATATTGGCTGATCTGTTCTTACTTTATTTGATCTGAATGGTTAGTGGCGGGTCGGGAGATTCAAAGTAATTCAAAAAACAACTGGACATGCTTGCTTTTTTTAAAAAAATATTTTTTTAATTACTTGAATGAAAATCTTCATAGTCCTAATAACAGTAGAATACAAAGACCTTGCTTCCCATTAACCCACTGGCGCATGGAAGGGCTTCAATACAATTAAAATGAAATAATCACAGATCTGCGTAACTAGATCTCAAATATAAACAATACTCTTTCAAACTAAAGGTATCTCTCGTTTATCTGCAATCCCTGGAGATTCATTCAAGCTGTGCTTAATTAAAAATGTGAGAAAGGCTAAAAGAAAAATTACTTTTTTCAGTTTTTTTTTTTGGTTTTTTTTCCAGGGGCGGGCTGCCAAAGCTCTGAAGTCCTTACAGTTTGCGAATCCTGGAAAACAAACCGAGTTTGCACCAGAGGCAAGCAAAAGGGAAAAGAGACGTCTGCAAACAAAAAGCGCTACTTCTAATTCAGGGTTTGTGTGTTTAATCCAGCCAAACATTCCCCATCGTTTGCAAGTCAGTGGTAAACACCAAAAAAAAAGGCAGCTAAGTCATTGTTGAAGGGACAGTAACATAAATAATAAAAGTTTTAAAGTAATGAAATTGCCCTGCACTGGTAAAACTGGTTTCAGAAACACTACAATTGTTTATATAAATAAGCTGCTGTGTAGCCATGGGGGCAGCCATTCAAGCACAGGATACACAGTAGATAACAGATAAGTACTACTATAGTTTAGATAAACAAGCTGCTGTGTAGCCATGGGGGCAGCCATTCAAGCACAGGATACACAGTAGATAACAGATAAGTACTACTATAGTTTATATAAACAAGCTGCTGTGTAGCCATGGGGGCAGCCATTCAAGCACAGGATACACAGTAGATAACATAAGTACTACTATAGTTTATATAAACAAGCTGCTGTGTAGCCATGGGGGCAGCCATTCAAGCTCAGGATACACAGTAGATAACATAAGTACTACTATAGTTTATATAAACAAGCTGCTGTGTAGCCATGGGGGCAGCCATTCAAGCACAGGATACACAGTAGATAACAGATAAGTACTACTATAGTTTACATAAACAAGCTGCTGTGTAGCCATGGGGGCAGCCATTCAAGCACAGGATACACAGTAGATAACAGATAAGTACTACTATAGTTTATATAAACAAGCTGCTGTGTAGCCATGGGGGCAGCCATTCAAGCACAGGATACACAGTAGATAACAGATAAGTACTACTATAGTTTATATAAACAATCTGCTGTGTAGCCATGGGGGCAGCCATTCAAGCACAGGATACACAGTATATAACAGATAAGTACTACTATAGTTTATATAAACAAGCTGCTGTGTAGCCATGGGGGCAGCCATTCAAGCTCAGGATACACAGTAGATTTGGTTCGGCCTGGCAGAAGGATTCGGCCGAATCCAAATCCTGCTGAAAAAGGCAGAATCCTGGATTCGGTGCATCCCTAGTATTTAGGAAAGCGCCAGATCCAGGATTCGGCAGAGGATTTGACAAGCACTTGTCAGATTCTCCGTTAAACTACATCTGAAAGCCACACAACTTTATAGTTCAGTTGTTCACAGATGATGCTTTTTTATTCTTAAATTTGAGTGTGCATTTTAGGGTTTGGATCCAGTTCAATATCCAGCTGAATCTTTTGTTTTCAGTATCCGGACAAATTCAGAAAATAAGTTTTACAGTCTTTTAATGGATTATCATACAGCATTAATTAAAGGGGTTGTTCACCTTTGAGTTAACTTTTAGTATGATGTAGAGAGTGATATTCTGAGACAATTTGCAATTGATTTTCATTTTTTATTATTTGTGGTTTTTGAATCATTTAGCTTTTTATTCAGCAGCTCTACAGTTTGCAATATCAGCAATGTGTTGGCTAGGGTCCAAATTACCTTAGCAACCATGCATTGAGTTGAATAAGAGACTGGAATATGAATAGGAGAGGCCTGAATAGAAAGGTGAGTAATAAAAAGTAGCAATAACAATATGTTTGTAACTTTACAGAGTTTGTAACTTTAAAGTTTGTTTTAGATGGGGTCAGTGACCCCCATTTTAAAGTGGAACTTTCACCGAAAAATCTGTCCTTTTCAAATTAAACATGAAATCCAATTTCTCTTTTTTTTTGGGTGACAGGTCCCTTTTAAAGCTGGAAAAAGTCAGCAGAAAAAGGCAAATAATTAAAAAACTTTAAAAATAAAAAATGAAAACCAATTGTAAAGTTGCTTCGAAATGGCCATTCTATAACGTAGTAAAGTTAACTTAAAGGTGAACCACCCCTTTAATTACTTCCACTGCTCAAAGCCGTACACTGCATTAATTGCATTGGATTGTGCAAATTAAGCCTTGTTTACACTAACTTATCAAAATGTCGGGGGAGTTTTCAAAAGAAGCAGTTGTAAAGCTACGGAAGTTTGGAGTGATAAATGGAAAACGACTGGAATCACTAGGAATAAAGACCAGACCATTTCTGTAAAGAACCACTAAAGAGAAAACATGGCAGAAGTCTCCGCGTCACACGATTTTGCCCCTGAGAAGGGGCCGCTGTATTTTAGGCGCTGTTTTTTTGCACAAGTGATGTGCCATTTCCTTTATCTTTTCTCCCTTCCAGGCAGACAGCTGCTTCCAAGAATAAAGTGTACGACGGCAATGGGATTCTTATCTGCAACGGCAGGGATCTGTGCGACTGCCTGGATGAAGATTGTATGGGCTGCTTCTACGCGTGCAAGAAATGTGGCTCCAACAAGTGCGGCGTCGAATGTAGATGTGACCGTAAGTGGCTTTACGAACAGATAGAAATCGAAGGAGGCGAAACAATCCGCAATAAACACGTCGGCTGAGTTTGAGGTGTCTCTGTTTAAAAAGTCCAAGGCTCATCTTCATCATCGCCTGAAATCTCCCCCGAGGAGACAATTGTTATCCTTTACATAGAAGGCTTGTTGCAGTGACTTACACCCACCAGCTGCCATGTTCCACATCTCTACAAGGCTGTTACTAAAGGAGTAAATGAATATCCTACATTTGCTGGCAGATGATCGTCAAACTGATTAGCTTTATTATCTTATATTCTAAAGGTTGGAGTTTTACCACAAGCACCATGGACTGCTGAAGGCCTAAGACTAGGTCACGAATACTTAACCTATGAGTCTGGAACTCCATCTATGTTTCCCATAACAGATAACTACTAAAATAAGACACACGAGTAAATTCTAAAGCAATTACGGGGACGCAGAAAAAAAGGGTAAGAATGAGACAAGATTTTTTTAGGGATGCACCGGATCCAGGATTCGGCCTTTTTCAGCAGGATTCAGATTCGGCCGAATCCTTCTGCCCGGCCGAACCAAATCCTAATTTCCATATGCAAATTAGGGGCGGAGAGGGAAATCGTATGACTTTTTGTCACAAATCAAGGAAGTCCATCCCTAATTTGCATATGCAGATTCGTATTCGGTTCGCTATTCCTTCGTGAAGGATTCTGGGTTCGGCCGCATACAAAATAGTGAATTCAATGCATTCCTCATTTTTTTTTCCTCTCCCTCACGGTAATTTTCTCTGAAGATAAAAAAAATGCAGTTGGAATGGGCTTTCTTTGTCGTCTTGTTTTTTAATTTTTTTTGTTCTGTTCTTATATTGCAGCTAAACCGTGAAGTTGTTTTTGTAGCGCTGCTAAAGCTAAATTAAAAAGGACATTTTCATTGGGTATAAAGTAGGGATGCACGGAATCTCTCCTTTGCGAAAGATTCAGCCGAATACTGAATCCTAATTTGCATAAGCAAATTAGACATGGGAAGGGGAAAACATTTTTTACTTCCTTGTTTTGTGACCAAAAGTCACGCGATTTCTCTCCCCGCCCCAATTTGCATATGCAGATTCGGTTCGGCCATGCAGAAGGATTCGGCGGAATCCTGCTGAAAAAGGCGGAATCCCAAACCGAATCCTGGATTCAGTGCATCCCTAGTATAAAGAACATTGTTTGTGTACTGTTCCAGGTTCTGTTCTGGTTTTCTATACACTGTTCATATGCCTTTTTATATTAAAAATAAATCCTTTATTTCCTTATTTTGTTACCGTGCAAATAAAAGCTAATGTGCTGCAAGCTTAGTAAGTTGTGATTTAGAGAAATCTCCTGCACCACAAATTGATTGAAAACCACATATATTTGCTTAAAGTGGTTGTTCATCTTTGACTTAACTTTTAGTAGTGATGTAGAGATTGATATTCTGCAATTGGTTTTCATTTTTTTTTTTTATTATTTGTGGTTTTTGAGTTATTTCGCTTTTTATTCAGCAGCTCTCCCGTTTGCAATTTCAGCCATCTGGTTGCTAGGGTCCGAATTACACTAGCAACCATGCATTGATTTTAATATGAGACTATTAAAGGGGTTGTTCACCTCTGAGATAAACTTTAGTATGATGTAGAGAGTGATATACTGAGACAATTTGCAATTTGTTTTATTATTTTATTATTGAAGGTTTTTGAGTTATTTAGCTTTTTATTCAGCAGCTGTTCAATTTGCATTTTAAGCAATCTGGTAACTAGTGCCCAAATTACCCTAGCAACCATGCATTGATTTGAATAAGAGACTGGAATATGAATAGGAGAGGCCTGAATAGAAAGATCAGTAGTAAAACAATAACAATACATGTGTAGCCTTACAGAGCGTTTTATAAGAAGTGGACAGGGAGGCTCCGACCAAGATGGGCAGGCTATGGTTAACCCCCTTATGGCCATACCTGACCCACAAAACCCACATGATTTAGGAACCCCATCCGCCAGTGTAATTCGGGAGCAGACATCGTTTGATCAAGCGATCAATGACTTACAAGAATTGCTATTAGAACAGACTGAATTACCGAAGTTTTTAAAATCCAGAAGAAGGTTTATTCCTCCAAGAAACACTAGTTATGAGGGACTTCATGTGTATGGCCAGTCATCATCAGGACAATCGGAATAGGAATAAAAGACTGGCATTACAACAGATTGCCTCATGGGATGACGTTCTCATCAAACCTTCTGATAAAGGGGGTAATATAGTCATCTGGCCCCGAATGATGTACCTCACAGAGGCTCTAAAACAACTTAATGACACGACATTTTACCAGAAAGTCAGATGATCCTTCTATACGTTTCAGATCCCTTTACAACAGTCTTATTACAGATGGCTACCAGACGGGCTTAATCACAAAGAGTGAATTTAAAGCACTACACAACGACGTATCGGTTACTCCGACCTATATGTTGCCTAAAGTGCATAAAAACCTACACAAATCCCCCAGGTCGTCCTATAGTATCAGGCAACGGTAATTTATGCGAAAAGGCTACGAAAGCTACAGAAATTTGTGATTTGCTTACCATCATATATCAGAGATACTGGTGACCTATTATGTAAACTTTCACATATCAGAGTAGATAAAGGCACGCTTTTAGTGGGATGTGATGTGGAATCACTCTACTCTTCCATATCATATTAAAAGTAGGGAGGGGTGTGTGTATGGATGCTGGGTTTTCATTTGGAGGGGTTGAACTTGATGGACTTTGTCTTTTTTCAACCCAATGTAACTATGTAACTATATAAACGGGCTTCAAGCAATTCGTTTCTTCATGGAAACAGAAAGTGATTGGGGTGAACAATAGAGAGACTTCTTATCAGACTTTTGCCTCAATCACAACTTCTTTGTATTCCATGTTCAATTCTATCTACGAATACGTAGAGTGGCGATGGGTGCGGCTTTCGCACCCACCTATGCGAATTTGTTTATGGGCTGGTGGGAGGCCAATTGGGTCTTCGGTCACCAAATGTCCTGATATATCCAGCACGTATCGCATTGGTTCTGCTACATTGATGATTTGGTGTTTCTATGGACAGGCAACATGGAAGACCTGAGTGAGTTCTTACGATTGCTCAATAGGATTACTCAATCAGTGATAAGAGTTTGGATTTCTTAAGGTGGCCATACACGGGCCGATAAAAGCTGCCGACAGACCGAGTCGGCAGTTTATTGGCCCGTGTATGGGGCCCCCCGACGGGGCTTCCCCGATTCGGCTAGATCTCGAATCGGATGGGACTAAAAATCCCATCGGATCACGGCCGCATCTGTTCGTTGATGCAGTCCCGCGATCCGACCGCCTGTTACCATTTGTTAGGACACCTCAAGGTGGGAATATCGGGGAGAGATCCGCTCGTTTGGCGACATCTTTAGACGTGACTTTGATCATTCAGGATTATGGCACAATCAATAGTGATTTATTTCGCAAAACTACTGAGACTAATTCCATTTTACATTTTGAAAGCCATCACCCTATCTCCACCAAGAAAGGAATCTCAGTTGGTGAATTTTTACGCCAGAGACGAAATTGCTCTGACCGAGAAACTTTTAAGTTAAGGGCGATTGAGTTAACCAAGCAACTACAGGAAAGAGGCTATTCACTAACTGTGATTAAAAGGGCTTATTCCAGAGCCATCAAGACTCCTTGTGGCCAACAATTGACCAAGTGTTAAAAAGACACTGTTACATTCTACACACTGATCCAGTTCTGGATAAACTTCTTGGCCCTCAACCTCTTACCTGTTGCCGGAGGGCACCCAATCTAAGGGACCAGTTGGTACAAAGCCATTTGACTAAGCCCCTAAGTAAATCAGATCACACAGACTTTGACATGTTTCACCGAAAAATCGACATGCTGACCTGCCCCTGTAATAAGATTTATATTGGCAAAACCAAGAGAGCTTTCAAAAAACGTCTTCTGGAACCTGTTTCTAGTATAGAAAATTCACCAGAATGAATTAAAGCCAATAAAAAATTACCACCGGTTAGCCATCATTTTTCAGAATACCATGATCACTCTAGTGAGAATCTTAGGGCCATGGGCCTTTCTAGGATTTCCCTTGGCATCAGGGGAGGCGATGTAGAAACAGCCCTACTTTCCAAAGAAAGTGAGTGGATCTTTCTCATGAGTCCCACTGACCTTAATGAAAGTATCACTATGAATATTTTCATTTGGCTACAAACAATTATGCAACTACATACTAACAGGAACATTATTGATACTGATAATAACCAAATTTATGATACACTGTATCTCATTTTTTTATTTATGACATCTGATTCGATGTATTTTTCCTCTGCAATATATTTACTCCATTTACATTGTTTCACATCTGATGTTTTGACGTGCGATTTGGTGTGCCTGGTCTTTTTACAACGGTTAGGCAGGGGGCCAGAACGATACTAATTTTGACTCTCCACATTCCGGATTGGGAGGCGAACTTTGGTGGATGAAGGGGTGATCAGCGAATGACTAAAGGGGTAGAACTCCATAATACCACTCACGTGGTTTGAGCCTCTGATGAAGACTTTCAGTTCAGCCAGACGGATCTACTAGCGTACTTCTGGTTCTGAACTCATCCGACTCTCTTTGTGCAATTGGGAGGCATTGAATGCGGGTGCAGGGGTGGTTATTCTTTAATTGTGGCTTCAAGGAAGGACGGTGGTATAACCATTAGGCGGGTCTGAGACCCATTCCGTCGGTTTCCTTTTTCCCACCACGTACCCTCAACCTACCAGTAATCAACCATAACACTAAGCCGTATAGGCAGGTCTGAGACCCATGTAGAAACCTCTTCAGATTTATCACCCACCTTTTGTATTTCTATCTTCCGTCCTCGCCTACTTTTAAAAAAAAATTCTGGATTTATTATAATTTATTTGGTTATTTCATTAGTTGGTTCATTGAGTTTTTCGACTAAGGGAGATGGGGAGGTGCAGTACCAAGGGTCAAATCTTTATCCGTGATCTACACTTCAGACCCTGCACACCATCCACTGTTGCTCTGATTGATGAAAGGTGCTCCCTGATCTATATTTTCTTGTTAAGCTCATTTGAAAGCTGCAAAGAATCAGAAGATAAAGACAAATAACTACTAAACTATAACAAAAAAATTATGAAAACCAATTAAAAAAATTACTTAGAATTGGTCGTTCTATAACATAATAAAAGTTACTTTAAAGGTGAACCACCCCTTTAATAGGAAAGGCCTGAAAAGAAAGATGAGTAATAAAAAGAAACAATAACAATACATTTGTAGCCTTACTGATATTTTATAGATGGGGTCAGTGACCCCCGTTTTAAAGCTGGGAAGAAGAAGGCAAATAATTGAAGAAAAAAAAAAAAAAAGGAAACTCCCAACACACTGCCATTTAGTGTATAACTTGCATTTATATTATTTTTGCCAAAGTGCATAACCTGCATTTATCAACATTGAACCTCATTTTCCAGTTTGCTGCCCAGTTTTCCAGTTTAGACAAATCACTGTGCAAAGTGGCAGCATCCTGCATGGAACCTATAGTTCTGCACAATTTAGTATCATCTGCACAAATAGAAACAGTACTTTCAATGGCCACCTCCAGGTCATTAATAAACAAGTTGAAAAGCAAGGGACCTAGTACAGAGCCCTGCGGTACTCCACTAACAACACTGGTCCAATTAGTAAATATTCCATTTACCACCACTCTTTGTAGTCTATCTTTTAGCCAGTTCTCTATCCAGGTACAAATACTATGTTCCAGGCCGACATTCCTTAATTTAACCAGTAACCTTTTGTGTGGCACTGTATCAAATGCTTTAGCAAAGTCTAAGTTTATCACATCCACTGCCATCCCAGAATCGAGGTCCCTGCTCACCTTCTAATAAAAACAAATTGTTAGTCTGGCAAGATCTATTATGCTTAAAACCACGCTGGCACAAACTCATTATTAGTATTATTATTTGCTATGAAGTCCAGTAGCTTATCCTTTATTAACGATTCGAAAAGCTTTCCTACCACTCACGTGAGACTAACTGGCCTATAGTTTTGAGGCTGAGAACGGGAGTTTGTAATTATCACTGGGTGGTGCCAAAGAATTGGTACCTGCCAATGATAAATCCTTTCCTTGTCCTAAAATAAGTAGGGTTATCTCTACTCTGGCATGAAGTCCTACTGTTGTATCAATATCTCTTGAATTACACACATTTTGGCAAGTCATGTGATATCACCAGGGCCGCCATTAGAAATCACGGGGCCCCGTACAACAAAATTTTTGGGGCCCCCTGGGCCCCGCCCACACTGACGACCAAGCTCCGCCCCATATCCCGCCCACATCGCAGTTAAAAGACCACACAGACATCAGCGCTAAAAAGTAACCCCCCCCCCACACAAGTTGTAAAAAGCTATTGATGGTCAGGGCCCCCTTATAAAAAAATTGGGGCCCCAAAAAAAAAAAATTAAAATTTTTTTTTTTAAAAAACATTGGTGGCAGGGGCCCCCTGTTAAAAAAAACTTGGGGCCCCAACAAAAAAAAATGTAAAAAAAACTAAAAAATAAACAAACATTGGTGGCAGGGGCCCCCTTCTAAGTTAAAAACAAATTGGGGCCCCAAAAAAAAATTTGAAAAAAAATTAATTTTTTTTTGAAAAAAAAAAAAACATTGGCGGCAGGGGCCCCCTTCTAAGTTAAAAACAAATTGGGGCCCCAAAAAAAATTTGAAAAAAAAATTAATTTTTTTTTGAAAAAAAAAAAAAACATTGGCGGCAGGGGCCCCCTTATAAGTTAAAAACAAATTGGGGCCCCAAAAAAAAAATTTGGAGAAAAAAAATTTGGAGAAAAAAAAAAAAATGGTGGCAGGGGCCCCCTTACAAGTTAAAAACAAATTGGGGCCCCAAAAAAATTTTTAAAAAAATAATTTTTTTTTGAAAAAAAAAAAAACTGGTGGCAGGGGCCCCCTTACAAGTTAAAAAAATTTGGGGCCACCAAAAAGAAAATTAATTTTTTTTTTAAAAAAAAAACCCAAAAAAAAACAATGGTGGCAAGGGGCCCCTTACGAGTTAAAAAAAAAATTGGGGCCCCAAAAACAAAAGTTTTAAAAAAAAAGATTGGTGGCAGGGGCCTATAGAATATTAAAATAATACATTGGTGGCCAGGGGATTAAAAAAAAAAAAAACACAAACTGGTGTTCAGTAGAATTGAACTCATGGCTTCAGTACTTCAACTTCGCCTCCTTTCGTGACTCCGGGTCTTTTCACCGCTTCAGGACTTCGGCTTCGGCTGTTTTCGTGACTTCGGGTCTTTGCGCTGCTTCAGGACTTCGGCTTCGGCTGTTTTCGTGACTTCGGGTCTTTTCGGCGCTTCGTGACTTCGGGACTTCGGCTTTTTCCGTGACTTCGGGTCTTTTCGGCGCATCGGCTTCGGCTTTTCGGCACTTCCGCATTCGGCACTGAAGAGGCAAGACGTACGGCTCGGGCGCTCGTAAGGGGGGCCCGGATCTTCAAAAAAATGCAGCGCTGCCGGGCCCCCCTTCATGCCCGGGCCCGGTATGCTTGTCCCCCCTGTCCCCCCCTGATGGCGGCCCTGGATATCACTAAGCCCTATATATATGGATGTGCAGTAGCGTCACTAGAGGGGGGCGGGCCCTGGTGCGTGACGCGCAGCCGGGCCCGCCCCCTACGTACGGCCGCATTTGTCAGTGGCTCGTGAGCTGCCGGGGGGCCCTGAGGGGGTGCGGGCCCTGGCCCGCTCGCACCCCCTGCTCCCCCGGTAGTTCCGCCACTGAGGATGTGGGTTCCCTGACCATATGAATGGTTTACAGTAATAGGATAGGTTATGTTTATAATAAGAGTATATGTGTATAGACAGTATATATGTGTAAACAGTGCTAGAATCCAATGGCACAGTTCTACAGTTTAACTCGATTAGCAATATCCTGCATATTGCTTATTATCCACTGGGGGGCAGCATTTGGTCACAGATGGAAAGCTAAATATGACCGTAGCCTTTTTAACCAATTGCACGTGAATTTTACATATAGTTTGAGTGGCAGATCTTCTCGACATCGGTCATAAAGTTGCCCTCTACAGTTCTAAATCTGCCCTTATACAAGAATTTCCAATTATTATGCCTGCCTTTAGGCAACCTGCAGCCCATCACTGGGGCAAAAGGAAGAACAAAGCAAGTACTTCCCTGCCTCCCAGGTGGTGATCAGAGAGACAAAGTCATGTGCTCCCTCCTCTTTAAATACAAAATAGGGACAGGAACTGGTCGTGTTACCCCTGAGCCAGTTGGGAGACCCCCTTCCCACAGGACAGAGGCTGTAGACTGAGCTACAGACTTTTATAAGTCAAGAATGTAAATGGCAAAAACCTTAGGTGATGTACCACCCTGAGATGGTAACCTGGATCCAGAGGGAGAAGGGTGCATTTTAGCCATGTCTGGCCTTGGCTCTAATCCCTTGTACCATCCCAGTTCCACTGCTTTGGATGGATATTGGAAGGCTTCATGTGATGATTCTGTGTATTTTAATTGAGTACATAAGGAAAGACCTTCAGTTGAGCATGTGACACATCAACCTACGATAACAGTGTGGCTTCAGGGTAGCAGAGCTGGGCCAAGCAGTATTGACGAAAAACTACCATTCGAATCGATAGAAGAATATCCAAAATGGCAAAGATTCGGCCAATGATCAGCTCCAGGAAGATGAAAGAAGATCTAAAGTTACCTGTGATACTGTTACAATTAGAAGATGTCTATGTGAAGCCAAGCTATCAGCAAAGCCCCATTGTTGAGAAAAAGACATGCTGAAGAGCTTACAATCTGCCAAAGAACACACTGACTGACCTAAAGAGAAATGGGACAACATTTGGTGGACTGATGAGACCAAGAATGTTCTTTTTGGGTCTAGGGGCCGCAGACAGTTTGTCAGATGACCCCCAAACACTGAATTGAAATCACAGTACAGAGTGAAGCCGGTGGCACAAGAATCATGATATGGGGATGTTTCTCATACTGTGGTATTGGGTCTATTTATCACATACCAGGGATCCTGGATCAGTTTCAATACATCAAAATACATGGAGAGTCAGGTTCCCTTATGCTGAAGAGGAAATGCCTTGAAATGAGTGTTTCATCAAGACAATGACCCCCAAACACAACAGTAAACGAGCAACATCTTGGTTCCACACCAACAAGATTGGTCCAATCCCCGCTCTTTAATCCAATAGAAAATTGTGGGTGACATCAAAAATGGTGTTTGTGAGGCAAAAGCAAGAAACGCAGAAGAATTGTGGAATGTAACAGGTTGTTGGAAGTTGATGGACTCCATGTAACGCAGATGTGCAGCAGGTCTCAGAAACACTGATTATACAACTCAATATTAGTTCAGTCATTCAAAGGAAAGCAAAATCATGGAACATTCTTCAGTTTATACAGTGAATGTTTGAGTTTGTAAAGAAGAATTCAGACACTGCTATTTTTTGGAACAGCCAAATATTCCATTTTCTTCACTTTCTGTAAAGGAATAACACAAATTAGATAAATGTTTCTTCATGTTTTGATTTGGAATAGAATGTGCAGTGTTCCCAATGCATTTGTGTGTATGGAAATAAAAGCGACTATAAGGATTTTGAGCTTTATTCACATGACTATGAAGATTTTCATTCATATTTTTATACTGCTATAGCACAACTGTAGACTGTAGCAGTGCTGCTGACATCATTTTTACCAGGTCAAGGCAACAAGACGAGTATATGGCATTAATATCCCCATTCTCAAAGACGGAGGCACATAAACATCCCCAGTTAAATAAGAAAGAATGTTATATTTCGTTATGATCTTTCCCTAATTAATTTCGTTCTGTGGTTGGAATGAGAAATCGGCAGTATCTGCATAACAGCCTTCAGTCTGATTTGTGCAAACATGAGCTGAAGGGCCCATTCATCAAACAATTTCCGTTGACTGGCTGTTGATGTATCAGCGCTGTGGTCTATCCCCCGAGGAGCTGAATTAGTAACCCTGACTGCAGTGCATCTCTCCCCTCTGCCTCATTCTCATTGGATTTGTCTTTACCTCATTGCTCTTCAGCTGGGCCTACACCTGAGTGCATTGGGCCGGCCCGCCACCCAAGAGATTGATAGGCCACCAGCTTGGTCTGGCAGTCGCCATCGCTTCAGCCGTCCCATTACAAGTCAGAAATTGCCAGTGACATCTCAATTTAGATTCCGTTTCTCGGTTTGCTCTTCAGCAACGTTAAAGGGGAAATTTACATCTGAATGAGAAAAAAAAACGAATGCAACGTTGTGCTATAAACGCTGTGCTCTGTTAACTAGGTTCTTTTTCAATTACGCTTCTATTTTGTATAGGGTAATGCAATTAGAAGATAATCACCAGCGTTTGCAAGTCAAGGTTATTGCAGGGAAAGTGTGGGCAGAGTTTGCAATAAAATTCTTTGCACCAGAAACTGAAGCTCGTTGTAAACAGTTACAATCAAATAGAGTTGATAAAGCGGTTAAAGGCATATACTATAATGAAAAGGGCATATAGTATAATGAAATGTGGTTATTGTTGCCATTCACAAAACCTCTTGTGACTGTGCTACTTGCTAAAATGTTCTTTTATGACTCTTGCTTCTTGAGAAGAGCTTGGTAATTCCGTATGGTGGAACATCCCTCAGGCCAATTATTATTATTAGAGTCATAATGGATCTTAGATAAAGCTCTAAGATCTAGGACATGGGTGACCAAAGTATGATCTACTTTTGCCACCTGGCCTCTACCTCAATAAAAACAGTGCTATCAGACGGCACAAGCCACAGGTAAAAGTATCCCTCTGATGTCACTTTTTACCATTTCATTAAACTTTTTCAAACTACACACAACAGGGAAATGTTGGTCATTCTGGTTAAAAAAATCTGCAAATTAGTCAGCATCATCTGCTCTTATCCAAACATCAGCCATGCCCGAAACTCAGAATTTATTTCCACCATTGAACACTATATTTACTTTATTAGTTTGTTTGTATTTGGGGAAATACGTTTAGCCAAGTGTGCCAGACGCAATATGCGAAGGAACATTACCCAGCAATTCAGTCAGCAGAAATCCCATTATTCCCATCAGTGCCATCAGCCCACAGCTCCATCCACCCAAACCCACAGCTCCATCTGCACAGAACCTTGCAACTCTATGAGCCCATAAACTAGCAGCTGATACCATTAGTGCAGTGGTGCACAGGGTGTGTCAGGAACTGGGCTTCAACATACTGCTCAACAGTTTGCTTTTCACAGTCTTGTATCAGCACTAAAAAGTCCCGCAATGCCATTAAGGTCTTCCAGTGACATGGTTCCTGTCTGACAGCTTATCCCAGCATTAGAGGTCTCATCTCACGAGACACTTGGTGTCTCAACAGGTCCATATACAAGCGTTGTGACGTGGCACAAAGCTTCTAGGAAGGGGGTGTGGGGTCTGTGTGTACATTAAAAGTATGTGGTTGTGGTCTACAAGGATCTTTAAGGTGATTGACTGGTAGACCACGATCCATGTGTCGGGCACCTCTGATTTAGAAGATCTAATAGATCCAGATGAAACGACTCATGCACTATGGTGTCCTTGCAAAGTTATCTTATGGAGAAGATAACTCTACCCAAAGCCGCTGTAGACCTCTTGACCTACTGAAAAGCTTATTGACCCATTTATGATCAATATCTGGTCGGGGCTCTGATCAGACTAGTTAAATCTGCACAAGCTCCCTATATGATCCAGTAATTGGTCTGTAGGTTCAATGACTCAACCTGTTGGGCAAAAATCTACATTTTTGGAAGCCAGGACAATTGAGAAGATCCTTATGTGTGTAGCAGTTTATGGCCAGTGTCTACTGGGCAACTTTCCCATTGTGATTATCTGCCACACGGAGGACAATTGTGGGAACAAGCACCGTGTGTCATCATTCATCTAACTGCCAATGACATCCTGACCATCCACTGAGAAGATCAAGGTGATTCCTCTGCATTTCTCATTGTGGCCAGTTTGCCATACAAGTGCTTTAGAACGGCTTAGTTCATGAAGGGGCATACCCAAGTATAAGAAATGCTGCTTTCAAAAAAGTATTGCCCAGTAGAAACTGGCAAAAATGTGGCAATTTTATTTTATGTTATAGCCACTGGATATAACACTGTTTAGGTGCTTGAATAAGTATATTAAATTCTCAGTTTAACACTGCATGCATAAATAACAGGGTGCCCAGTGTACACAGAGCAGGAAAGGTACTCATTTAGATATACTCTTGATTAAGTTATTATCGATGCACTGATCTGCCTGTGACATTGCTCCACCTCCCAGCATTCTTTACTAGTATTATTGCTGGACTTCAACTCCCAGCTTACTCCAGCATATTAGCAATGGCTAAAGACGTTGGAACTCTTGTATCTGAGGAGGGCTGTAAAAGCAGATATAAATCTTAAACATCTGATAAAGGTCTAACTTAATGTTGGACAACTATTCTCGTTCACTGAAAATTACAAAAGTGACCAGTATTGTATCCTGTCTAGACTTTTGCAGCCATCTACTAAAGGCCATACACAAGCCCACAACTAGGGGCCACACACAGCATGGCTACCTTTCTTCTTTTCCTAGTTTTGGCTCCTTATCACTTCATGGCCAACATGATGTATCTGCAGATGACATTTTCAGACCTACTCAATTCACAAACTGACTGATATCCATAGGAAATTAATGTTTGGCCAGATTAAGACTTCTCATGAGACTCCCTGGAGTCTTCACCTCCCCACTCACAGTTTATCTCAAACTCTGCTGCTAGAAACCTCCTCACTTGGCCATTTCCTCTCAGAACCACCACCTTTCCACACAAACCTCACCCACTTACATCTCTCTTGATGATCTTTACTTCTGGAATTGCACCCATGAATGCCTCCACGAGGAACTCTCCATCAGCCTCTTCAACCATTGTCATCACATATTACTCTAGTTTTTGGGTCTGTTGCCCCTACTTACCAGCTCACCCACCCGCTCAATAAAATTGCAAGCTCTTTGGAGCAGGAACCTACATCATCCTGTGTCTTTTAACACATGCAGCTGTGTATATTGGATTAATATAAAATATATGCTATCTACAGAACAATATACTGTACAAACATATTGTACCAGTTTTTGGGGATGAGTTCAGTTGTATTATTCTTCCTATAAAACCAGCCCATGGGTTTTAGTCACGCTCGCTGTACAATTTATCCACACTAAGCCCGTCCCTTGCTTCCCAGCATGTTATTTCAGTAACTGACAAAGCTTAACATGAATTATTTTGATCTGGTGCTGTTGCATTATCCCTTTAACTCGTTTATAAAAACTTAGATGTATTATCGCAGGAACATTAGAGTAATTAGGTGTATGCTAGACACTTCCAATCACAAGGCCGGGATGGGATGGGAGCTGTAAAGAACTGCTGACATATGTCTCTTTCTATAACATTTTTCCTAACTAGATCTCTACGCTCAAGTGAGGCTCATCAGCAAATTGCTAGGAAAAAGCCAATTAGCATCAACATTTTATATCGCTTAAGCGGGGGGGGGGGGTTTAACGCTCCAACTGGTCAGATACCATTTGACTGTATGGAAATAAACTTGATATTCTTTTCTCTCAGCGTGGGTTCCTCTGCAGGCTGCACAAGACGTGCTCGAGAAAGGGATGATCAGTTCTCAACAGTAAATCACCAGTGTTCTGTCTATGGAATTTATGGAGAACCTTTGCTTGTCCGGCAGTGTTTATATCATCACTCCCGAAGCTCCAGCTTTGAGTCATGGCCTCTTTCATTATTCAAGGGAAGCAATTATTTATTAATATACTTATGTGTTGGAATATTCCATTTATAGCTTAGACACTGTGATGTTCCTTTAGCCTCCCCACTTAGCAATTACCCCCCCCCCCAATGGTTTGATTCGGTTGGAGTCATCCTGCAGCTCAAGAGGTTCTTCAAAGCTGCATGTTGTCCCCCTTGGTTCTGATCTGGTAGAACTTTGTTCAAGGGCTACTCTCAGCCCATGAGGAATCAGTGGACAGAGTGAAAGTCTTGTGGAATCTACCACTGTATTTCCAATGCACTCAAAATGTCTTTATGCTATCTAACTCATTCCCTGCCAAGCAATGAATAAGGGAATATATTATTCTCAATCCACATCCTTGTACTTAATAAACAGAGTGTGTGGGCAATAAGTCAAACATTGGGTTGCTAAAAAGCAGCAGCAAGAAATGTGCAAAGGAATGGATGTGGGAGGTACGGTTGGGTTGGGTTGGGTCGGGTTGAGCTGAATGGGGTATAGTCGGATACTCACACTCAAGAACATTGTGTGTGAAGGGTAAGCAGTGTTGACATTTAATAACAAGATAAGATTTCACCTTAAGGGAGAACTAAACCCTAACAATAAATATGGCTAGAACTGGCATATTTTATATAGTGAACTTATTGAAACAGCCCAAAAGTTCAGCTTGTCAATAGCAGCAATGATCCAGGACTTCAAACTTGTCACGGGGGTCACCATCTTGGAAAGTGTCTGTGACACTCACATGCTCAGTGGGCTCTGATTGGCTGTTGAGAAGCTAAGCTTAGGGCTCGTCACTAATTATCCAGCAGAAAATGAGCTTCCCTGGCTGTAATATAAGCTGATGCTACAGGTTTGCTGATTAATCAATTCTGATGCTAATTGCACTGGTTTCTGTGCTGCCATGTAGTAATTATGTGTATTAATTACTAATCAGCCTTATATTGTGACATTTCTATTCTATGTGTACTGTATATTGTGAGTGGCTCCCTAAGCTCAGTAAGTGACAGCAGCACAGAGCATGTGCAGTGAATCAGCAGAAAAGAAGATGGAGAGCTTCTGGGGCATCTTTGGAGACACAGATCTTTACTGCTAAAAGGCTGTAGGTGCCTTGGGCTGGTACAGAAGCCCAAAACATAATGTACAACATTTAGTTCTCCTTTAAGACATTGGTCCCCAAATGGTGGGGATGGGCCCCATGGTGGGTCCTGGAGCAGATTCATTGACTGAGGCTCAGCCTCAAGAACAGTAAAGGAGAGATTTGGGAATAATGCATATTTACTCTACTAGATACATCTGTGAGAAGCTCAGTTAGGTTGAGAATTGGGGTGTACACATATTTCCCGTCTGAAAGTGGCAATGATCAAAGATTGGTCCTTCATTGGACCAACAGACAAGATTATGGACAATATTGTGGCACGTTGCTCAATATAGAAGTACCCCAGTACCTCAACCAAGAGGAGCAGATGGTATTTTAAACTGCATGGACTCTCCCAGTGGGTTCTGCACCAACAGGGATGGAGATCAATGCTTAACAGCATAAAACTGACCTTTTTATATTTCAATTGCCCTCAGCAGTTATCTCCATCCCCATGGGGACAAACGTGAGATCAGTGAATGTATATGTTGCCATTCTGTAACTGGCTGCCTCTATATAAGTGATGAAGTTTCTTCAGTTATAAGGGCCACCTAGGCAGCTTCTCGCAACACTTTTGTTGAAAATGGCATGAATTATATTATGTACTCAGTAAATATATATCCTACTATGAAAGTGGATTATAGGGCAGTGAATTATAACTCTTCCTCTTTAAAGGGGAATGTTATGAGAGTTTCCATCATTTCCATGCGGTGGACAAATTAAAAGTATTCAAAATAATGGTGTAATGATTGCTCGAGAGTAACCATTTGGGATTTGACTTTGACTAGTCTTATTGACCAGTAAGAGCTGAGTATTGTTTGGACGTTCCAACAATGTTCAATGCTCCACCAAAGTATATCTATCATCAAATATTTCATAATATTAGCCTCACTAGAGGTCAGTTAAAGAACAAGGAATGCCTATTTCATTGGGGGTGCCAATATGTAAGACACCCCTCCGTAAAAAAAATGGACTGGCCCATGTAAAAACTCACCTTCTGTTGGTCCAAACTTGAGGTTGTGCATAAGCAGTAGAGCTAAAACCCGAATTAAATAGGCATCACTTGTCCTTTATGTTGGCCATACACATATGGGAATTCCATGGGGGCAGTTGGTGTCTAAGTTCGGGGCGAGGCAAGAGCAAGAAGAAGAAAGTTCCTCTATATAAAGTTTGTTGGTTGAGCGCTGAGCCAATCGATATCTCATCTAACCCAATTCATTAGCAAAAGTCCCATTGTTTGTTTGCTTCTCACAGTCCTTTGCCCGCAATGATCTCCAAGAAATTTCAGGATTGATTTGTCCCGCGTTCCAATTGGTTTCCATTTAGCAACGCGAGCGGCGGGGTCGGTGTCATTAGCATAATGTCGATTCCCATTACTAGTTAACTCCATTGAGTATCTGCTTTCCCTAATAACCTGCTGAGTCTGATAGAAGGACAATTAATCAATATCCCAGTGAATTTCCCTTTGTGGCGACACAATGAGCGGCCCCGGCACCTGACAAGTTTCATTAACTCTGCAATTGGCTTCTTTCTAATAAAATTACAGGAAAGCAAAGTTTAGAATGACACGGGGCTTTCTGGGGAACCTTTTTTAGATATGCCCTGGGGAAGATAACATTTCAGGCACAATTACTGTACCTGGATAGTTCCTATGGAGGCAGAGAGCCTGATAATATTAACCCTTGGGCTGCACACACTCCAACAAAATCCATGGGGCTTTCTGATGTGTTGCACTGTATGGGAATGCAGAGTTAAAGAAACCCACTCATCCCTACAGTATGTTGCCTGTACAATGTCGGACTGGGATACTAAGGGCCTACCAGAAACCTTAGACCATGGGCCCACTTTACAAACTATTATTCCTCCTCTCCTCACTCAACCCCTTTATTCTCTTAGTCTTTTATATCTACATACTATACTTTGTTCTTCCAATATTATGTCTCTGTTTTCCGATAAAGAAATAGGGAATGACCATAAAATAGGCTAAATGATTAGAAGCAAGAGGCCCACTGACACCTGGGCCCACCGGGAGTTTTCCTGGTATCCCAGTGTGTCAGTCCGACACTGTGCCTTAAGGCAGCTTATTGACCCGTGTGTGGTGCCATCCAACGGGCGTCCCCGATCGATATCTGGCCAAAAGTCGGCCAGATGCCGATCGGGCAGGGTAAAAAATCCCGTCAGATCGCATCTTTTCATTTATCCGGTTCCGCAATCCAACCGCCCGTTTGGCCTCCATTCTGATCCGATCATTGGGCCCTAGGCCGATATCACCCACTAAATGTGGGCATTTCGCCAAATGAGCCAATCTCCCTGTGTATGGCCACCTTTAGTGATGTGCGGTTCGGGTTTTTTCCTACCCGCCCTCTCAACACCCACACTCGTCTGAGTTCCGAGTTCCTTTTATAGACCCACGCCGACCTGACGATGAAGTCACAAAAGGGACGGGGCAAGCAGGCCTGCGTCTATAAAAGTTCAACCCGGAAGTCAGCATTTGTAAGGTCGCGGACCTGGAAAGGGGGGGGGGTGCGAGGTCGACCATAATCAATTAATGTCCTTTTGTTCCTGAAGGATCCTATCGTGTGCCTGTCTACCCACCAAGAATTGGCAAAATCCTCAGTGTGGACAGAATGATCTGTTGTAAATGACCCCCCCCATGTGAATTTCTCATGAGGAATAATGTCAGCAAAGCAAACAAAGTCTGGTCAGCATTACATCATACTGCAGGAAAAACCAAATAGTCTAGGTTCCCCCCAGCTCTGGGTTTTGCACTTTGCACCCATTTCTGTACTTTTCTAAATGAGGCTTTTATCTCACAGTGCCAGCCCCATACCCAGCCTTCCCTCTGTCTTGGTGTTTTATTTTTGCCTAACCGTTGTCTTATATGGGCTATCAACAGGCTTCTTTATCACTTTCCTGAGCCCTCGTACTGTCTTATCATCCCCCCAGGAGTGACCTAGGGGACAGGGAGCCTTAATGTACATCCTATTGGGGGATACAGGGTGTTGCAGTTCATTAACAACTAGAGGTTTGGCCATCCCTAACTCATATAAAGCAATAATAATTACGTATACTACCCCTGTTATGCTGGGGGTCTAGGACCAATGCCCTGTCTCCAGTACCCTCCAACCAGCACCAATGCAGAGATGTGTGTGCGGCAGTTGCGTCCCAGCTGTCTGGCAGCAAATTAAGCTGTAGGGTCACAGTCTGGAAGTTTCTAGCTATGATCTCAGGTTCTCAGTGGAGGGGCCCTTTCCTCATTTCATGCTTTTTCTCTCCCCCCCCTCAATTCTCTTTGAAGTTGGAAGGGTTGAAAATAAGCAGAGCCCCGTCTGTCTGCATCATATTTCCTGCTGCCAAATGCACAGCCCTCCTCTTATTCCTCTGTTCCATAGGCGCAGGCTCGCCACATACAGGGATGCTACATACAATAACATAAAATTAATCTTTCTAACTTCACAAAAAAATTCAGTGGTACAAGCCCAAAAAATTAGATGCATTTCATTCTCATGGTGCTTGAATAATTCAACAGGAAACTAAAATCAGAATAGAACAAGTAATGGGAAATAAACCATCCATATTAGGGTTTGTGGACTACAACTCCCAGCATTCCCCAGCATGTTATTGAGAGTTAGGCAGCTGTAGTCTAGGAGCACCATGATGTCTGATTATAGCATAATAATGGCAAACACCAACTGGCATCGATCTCACTACACTGGATAATATGAGATGACCGGCATGACTCCAGTAGGGTGGATTGTTGTAGGACCATCACCAACTTTTTTGCAGGTTTGCGATGAATACTTTGGAGACCCAGGGGCACACAGATGTGTTTTAGGGAAGGTTTATGTTCACTTTCAGATGCTAAGTGATAGCCTCCATCCCCTTATAACCATAATAGAACACTGATGCATGAACTGGTTGAAGAAGACCAAGATCTCACAGGTTCTCAATGAAGGAACATATTACCAACCACCATTTTTTCCCCAGTGTCCCGCCGGCCCAGTCCAACCCTGTACCCAGTTCGCAGATAGAAGGAAACCATGATAGTCCGTCTCTGTGCTCTTTAGGACCATTTATCCACTCCCCTTAGGCTCACAGTGTCATCCCTCACCTCATTGTGAAGTGATGGTTTCTGAACGTTGAGGTTCTTCTGCTTTCCTTAGTGGGTGGTGCAAAGATTGTCTAATAAGCATGGGGACTTCAACTTCCAGAATTCATCACTTCACAATGGAACAAAGTGAGGGAGGTGTTGTATGACACGGTGAACCTAGGGGTTGGAAAACTGGTCCAGAGAGCACAGAGACAGACCATCATTGTTTCCTTCAATCTGCGAAATTAGGTATGTCTGTGTAAAACTACATTTGCATTTATGTTTGACAGTTTAGACATGAACCCAACTTTTCTCCTAGACTATATGGAGAAACAATATTAAATTACGCACCAATTTTTGCAGGTTTGCAATTACTACCTTGGAAACCCAGTGGCACACAGATGTGTTTTAGGGAAGGTTTATGTTCACTTTGAGATGATAAGTGATAGCCTCCATCCCATTATAACCATAATACAACACTGATGCATGAACTGGTTGATGAAGACCAAGATCTCACAGGTTCTCAATGAAGGAACATATTAAGTCTGTCTCTGTGCTCTCCAGTACCATTTCTTCACTCCCCTTAGGCTCACAGTGTCATCCCTTACCTTGTTCCATCGTGGATGTATTCTGGAAGTTGATGTTCTTCTGCTTTCCTTAGTGGGTGGTGCACAGATTCTCTGAAAAGCATGGGGACTTCAACTTCCAGAATCCATCACTTCACAATGGAACAAAGTGAGAGAGGTGTTGTATGACACTGCGAGCCTAAGGGGGTGGGGAACTGGTCCCAGAGAGCACAGATACAGACCTTCATGGTTTTCCTTCAATCTGTAAAATCGGGTATGTCTGTGTAAAAACTACATTTGCATTTATGTTTGACAGTTTAGACTCTTGGGGGCCCATTCACCAAGCTCGAGTGAAGGATTCGAAGTAAAAAAACTTTGAATTTCGAAGTGTTTTTTTGGCTACTTCGACCATCGAATGGGCTACTTCGACCTTCGACTTCGAATCGAAGGATTCGAACTAAAAATTGTTTGACTATTCGACTATTCTATAGTCGAAGTACTGTCTCTTTAAGAAAAAGCTTCGACCCCCTAGTTCGCCACCTAAAAGCTACCGAACCCAATGTTAGCCTATGGGGAAGGTCCCCATAGGCTTGGCCATGTTTTTTTGGTCGAAGTATAATCCTTCAATGGTTGGATTAAAATCCATCGAATCGATCGAACTTTTTTGCGCAAAATCCTTCAACTTCGATATTCGAAGTCGAAGGATTTTCATTCCCAGTCGAATATCGAGGGTTAACTAACCCTCGATATTCGACCCTTGATGAATTTGCCCCCTAGACTATATGGAGAAACAATATTAAATTACGCAGCATAGGTATTCCCTGTTACTAAACACATTTCTGCAGGGAACATAAAGTGAGGCATGACGGCCTTTTCAACAAACAACTTTTGTACATAAAAAAATTTGATTTAAAAAGCCTTTCGCTTTCGTAACGATCCAATTGAAAGGGCCATTTCAAGAGGGCCAAAAGCGAAACGCGTCGGCAATACCCAAGCAGGATGGGAGAGTTATATGGATATGATGAACACCGGTTCAAGGTTTGGTCATTTCTATTCCCTCTCACTATCATTTGTTTTGATTTGTTTTTTTCTTCCTCTCGGCTTGACCTAAAATAACGCGGCAGGTTCCGCCGTTCCCAAGCAAATATAAATAACGTCCGCAAGAAGCCAAATGTCTAATTTTTTTTTCTCCGTCTCCTACCGACGGCGGTGTCAGGAAATTGTTCTATCAGCCGATGTGGTGGATTCATGACCTTCCCCCTCAACCTTGAATTGGCCTTTAGTTGTGGCTGATAGGAACTGCGGAGCGGCTACTGTCGGCATGATTGCTGCTCTCCAATGAATCAGAACAAGCAGGGCACGGAGCAGCACATTAAACGAGCAACTAGAATATATCACTGTACTTTTATAGAGATGTATTGCTCTGGCCCTGGCGTATAAATGATCGGGCTAGCCGGGTGCCTGGACTTTTTTTTTTTTTTTTCTTTTTTTCCAAGGTCTATAAATTAAAAATAAGCTAAGGGTTCTGAAATGATTCTGCCTTCCCTCTCACACTTACATTTATCATGGCTTGTATAAAACATTTATAAGTCATTTTACTGCTGTCGTTTATGTTTCTGGCCAGAGTTTAACGCCGGCCTTCATTCCCCTTGTTTGTGGGAGACAAGGGGGGCGGTCGTATCAAATAAAGGGGAAATTAAAAAAAAGTAACATTTAAATTGAGAAGTCCCCAAAATTTATTAGAGAAGCAAACAAAATTGATTTCTGCCTACTTGAGTGGGAATATGATATGGTCTAAGGATTTTCAATTGGCCTTTATTTTTTATTTTTTTAAAGTTTCTGAATTATTTGACTTCTTCTGACTCTTTTGAAATGGGGGGGGGGTCACTGACCCCATCTAACAACAAATGTTCTGTAAGGCTACACATTTAGGGGCACATTTACCCTCGATATTCGATAATCGACCGTCAAAGTAAAATCCTTCGACTTTAAATATCCTACGATCGAAGGAATAACGATTAAATCCTTTGAATCGAACGATTCGAAGGATTTTAATCCATCGATCGAAGGATATTCCTTCGATCAGGAAATTGTTAGGAAGCCTATGGGGACCTTCCCCATAGGCTAACATTGGCCTCGGTAGGTTTTAGGTGGCCAACTAGGGTGTTGAAGAAATTTTTAAAGAGACAGTACTTCGACTATCAAATAGTCGAACGATTTTTAGTTCGAATCGAAGTCGAAGGTCGTAGTCGAAGGTCGAAGTAGCCCATTCGATGGTCGAAGTAGCCATATTCGACCATTCGAAATTCAAACTATTTTTCCTCTATTCCTTCACTCGAACTAAGTAAATGGGCCCCTTACTGTTACTGATACTTTTTATTACTCATCTTTCTATCCAGGCCTCTCCTCTTCATATTCCAGTCTCTCATTCAAATGAATGCATGGTTGCTATGGGAATTTGGACCCTAGCAACCAGATTGCTTCAAAAAGCAAATTAATGAGTTGCTGAATAAAAAGCGAAATAACGCAAAAACCACAAATAATAAAAAATGATGGCTAACTGCAAATTGTCTCAGAATATCACTATCCACAACATAGTGGTGGAAAAAAAGCTACTGCTGCTATGATTAAACTACAAATAAATCCAACCCTGATTTGTAAAATGGTTTGAATGATCACACACTTGTGTATATATAAATAAATAAATACAATTATATACCAGAGGTTCCAAAACACTGAGGTGGGCTCCGTATTAGTGGAGGGGCAGCCTTAATTCTATTTGGAAAAATATTCCGTGCCAAATAGACTAAAAAGGCTAAAGACCATCTTAAATGTGGAATAAGAACTTATCCGTAGTGATGGGCGAATCTCTCCCGCTTCACTGAAAAATTTGCGAATTTCCTGCGAAATTCCTGAAACAGCAAAAAATGTAATAGCGAAACACGAAAATCGACGCCGCCGTTAAAGTCAATAGTTATCTGAATAGCGTTGACACGTGCCGGACACGAGAAACTTTTCGGACGAGCGTCCGCCGGTGGCGAAACATGGTACTTCGGCACAAATTCATGCCAGGCGAATTTATTCGCCCATCACTACTTATCTGCAGTCCTAGATATATACGGGAATGATATAGGGAATAAAGTACCCCCTACTGTATATTTTAAGGATATTATAAGGAGTTCCTTGGCCATATAAAAGCATGAGGCTGCAGGTGACTTCTAATATCCTCATATTAAAGTCTCTGTGATATGCCGGCATTCTACTACAGGTATGGGACCTGTTATCCAGAATGCTCGGGACCTGGGATCTTCTGGATAATGGATCTTTCTGTAATTTGGATCTTCATACCTTAAGTCAACTAGAAAATCCTGTAAACATTAAATAAACCCAATAGGCTGGTTTTGCTTCCAATAAGGATTAATTATATCTTAGTTGGGATCAAGTACAAGCTACAGTTTTATTATTACAGAGAAAAAAGAAAAATATTTTTTAAAATGTGGATTATTTGGATAAAATGGAGTCTATGGAGCTTTCTGGATATCGGGTTTCCTGATAACTGATCCCATACCTGTACAGCAAAGAATCCATCTATGAGGACGTAACCAGAACTGCATACATATTACATTTCCTCATCTCCCAACTGCTCAGTCCCTTTAAAGTCATCCTTGTGCCGAGCATCGGATACAAGACCAGCGGAGGGCTCAATTATTTAAAGCCTGCTAGTCACTTTCCAAATTCCTGTCCATGACGTTCATCACTAAAGAATGAACAGGGCAGCAGGTTTAAGAGGTTTTACAGTCACATTATTCCAGCGTTGACCCTGTTTGGCCTAATGTGCATGAAGAGCAAATTAAAATTGAATACGATTGTGAAGAACATATTTCAGGGGAGTCTATCCATGTCTTGTAGCAGAATCCTCACAATGGCAAATCCCATCAGTCCATGGTGGAGACGCTGGTATGTCAAGCCGGACACACTGGGTTTATTCTGGATTATACCATGACACAGTTTAGATTCTCCACTGGCTGAGAAACCCCAGTGCCACCTTCCATATCATTTCGTTTTAGTCCTTACATGCTCAAATGGGGAATTTTGAGGTTGCATGCACCCAATAGGCAGATTTTATTTACATTTACAGGGAGGCAGCAAAGGGGGGTCGAAAGGAGAATCAGACAACATCAAAAAAATTAATTTATAGGGGTATATAAGGGTTTTTGGTGTTCAGTATACTATAGACAAGGGGTCCCCAACCTTTTTTTTACCCATGAGCCACATTCAAATCTAAAAAGAGTTGGGGAGCAACACAAGAATAAAAAAAGTCAATGGGATGCCAAATAAGGGCTGTGATTGGCTATTTTGTAGTCCCTATGTGGATTATCAGCCTACCAGTACACCTGGTTTTTACTCAACCAAAACTTGCCTCCAAATTAGGTATTCAAAAATAAGCACCTGCTTTGAGACCACTGGGAGTAACATCCAAGGATATGGTGAGCAATATGTAGCGCACAAGGCACTGGTTGGGGATCACTGCTATAGACAAACCCTCTCTGCTGCCCCTCAATCAGTACAACCCTTGCACCCCCTGCTACTCCATTCTTTGTCTTCTGTCTACCCCTAGTTCCAGCCCAGTTCTCGGCCAAGGCAATTCTGTTCAGTCCCTAGTCACAACCCTGGTCGGCCCAGCTCATGCCCCTTTTCCAACTGCTTTTGGGATTTCAATTGCTACTTCTTTTCAATGGTGTAGCTAAGCAGAACTTTGGGTGCAACTTGCAGTTGACTGGGTTGACTTGGCATTAGTTTGTTGATGCTACAAAGTTGCAGCTACACCAATTTCCTACCTCTCATCTCACAGCGATTCAGTTTGTCAGTGCTGATAATCAGAGGTGTATTAATATTAAATGAAGCCCCCTAGGCTACCCCTCTCTCCCCGCCCACTCTGGTCCCGCCCACCACTCCATCCCGCCTCCGTGCAAGGCAGTGGAAGGCAGCAGTTTGTGTCTCTCCCTAACCTCCAGCCAGCCTCAATTCTGGGGCTGCCGCCGCCTCCCTCTCCCGCTCCGTACATAAGAAGCAGCATCTTAGCAGGTCAAAGGGGGGCAGAATTGCTAGTGCATTGAGTGCAATTGCGCTCTCTGCACTAGCGAAGCCCAATTTCCGGGTTAAAACCCAGAAGTTCGGCTCTTAAAGCTACAAGAGGCTTTTTGCCGCCCCTTGTAACTGGCCGCCCGCTGTCGCCTGAGGTCTCCAGCAGTGGAACATGACAGGGAACTTGAGCGTTTGTGCCTCCTCATGGGCTTAGGGTTGCCACCTGGTCAGTATTTTACCGGCCTGGCCGGTAAAAATGCCGGTTGATCCCAATGTTATTAATAGGGAAAAAAGATAAATATATTGGAAGGCCGGTATTTTTTCCAGAAAAGGTGGCAATCCTACATGGGCCCCTCAGCCTTGTGGGTCCCTAGGTTATAGCCTAGGCATTAATGTGCCCCTGCTGATAATGGACTCTAATGACATTGTGTTAACCCCAATTCTGTTTTTGTATTCATTAAAAAACCAAAATGCCCAAACAATTCAGACTACTCACCATCCCCAGGAAAAGTCTTGTTTTATAGCAGACACGACTGCAGCCTTTTTTGTTTGGAAGTTATATATACATATCCAGGGACTTTATTCGTCTTCTCTTCTTCAGATAAGTTAAAATTGCTGCCATGGCTGAAAAGAAAGTGATTTATCCCATGAAAAGTATGTTTAGATGTGCGAGCAGAGAACTCGGGCCAGATCTCCAAGCTGCCATTTTCTGGCTCCCACAGCAGCTGACGACACATATTTCTGGCAAACTTGTGCAACATTAACTCATAAAAGAGATGGATCTTGTAAAGAGGAGAGGGCAGGGGAGGCAGCGGGAAGGAAAACCCATTCAGTGCGGAGAAGACGGAGCGCCGAGGGCTCATTAAAAGCCACTCTCTAAAATACAAGTTACTTTAACAAAAGACAATAAAATACCGTTTACAGGTGTAGGTGGAAGAGGTTCCACAGCCTAATAATACTTTATTATATGCCATGTTTGAAACAGCCCTGGGGTATATTGTAATTTCACCCACTTGGAGGAATGACTATATATACAAACCCCAGATCTGAATGCTTTACCCTTTATGCCTCATTGATCCCCAAACAGTCTATCGTGTTACCAAAATAGCAGAACCCAAACTATGTCCACTAAATTTATCACCGAATGGCCATTTTTTCTTCATCCTATTTTGAAAACATGGAAGATCTTCAGAACCAGAAAGTAACTGCAGAAGTAGGCCGCTGGGGGAGAAATCCCAGCCCTGGTGCGCCCCACTGCACCCGGTCCATTGCGGGAGGGAACAGGCAGTCCATGGGTGGATGTCAACGCAGGGCAGTGATACGCTAGATAAGTGGAAGGTATTCGATGGTGAGGGCTCAGGGGTTGGGGGTCCTTGCAGTGAGATTTCCAGTGGGCCCAGAAACCCCAGTTCAACACTGAATGGCAAAAATTGTACTGTCCTGGGCAAAACCACACAAGGGGCAGCCCAAAACTATCCAATAGCAGGGGTTCCGCCATCCTATCCTTCTTGCCTTTCCTCTATCTGTTATATTCAGTGTTGGATAGGGGATTCCAGTGGCCCACCAGAATATAGGACTACAGGTCCACTTTTCACTCGTCTTCTTTATTCTTTTATTGGTCATAGTATAGGCAAAACAAATGGTTGGGTGAGCAGGAGGATCCACTTACATCTGGGCCCACTGGGAGTTTTCCTGGTGGGCCAGTCTGACACTGGTTATCTTTCTTGCCATCAAGTCTTTCTTGTGGCAACACTATCACTATCCAAATCATGAAGGATCTCATTTGGCACCTGCACCTGACTAAAGTGCGTCTGATCAAGGATCTAGGCACTAGGCTACCACAACGTCGTACTTGCCAACATTTTTCACTGAACATTTGTGATGTTTTAGGTCACGGTTCACCCTAGTCATGACTATTTACTCCTGATGATCCCTCCACAGCTATGCATGCAACCTGCATGCCTTGCAAATTTGGAACAATTGGACAGCATTATTGTGATCCAGTCATTCTATAGATTGCGTAGCAATTCAGTATTCTGCCATTTTATGAAGCTAAACTGACCACAGTGCCAGTAGTTCAATCTCATTTAATCTGGTTTGTACCATCTGAGGCCACCAAGTATTTGCACACATAAGCAAGTTGGTCAGATCCCATGTTCCTGATGCATTAAGCCCCTATGGAGTCAGTCTGGCTACACTGCGTTGGGTGCGACGGCCCACCAATGACCTATAATAAAGACAGAGGGGTTAGATCATTAAGCCAATGATAAATCCAACATACAAACCCATTATTTCCATTGTCATTATGTTTCTATTATGTATAATGACAAGAAGAAATAACTCTATAATAGACTACAAACAATTTCTTATATAAAAGGGAGGGATTGGAAGGAACTTGTTTTCAGCTGTAGGGGCAGAGGGAACAGTGAATCAAATTTGAAATGACTAATGGAGCTTTCTAATTCAATGTACAGGGAACGGCATGCGAGCGATCCCATCGCAAACCATCTGCCTGCCCTGGACATTAAACTTCATAGAGCCAAAGAGAACATAATCATGAGTCCCGCCGTGTGATGAATCATTATAATGGACCTGCAGCCCTCCAGCTTTTCCTGTAGGTCAATGTCTTGGCTGACTGAGATGGGACTCCCTAATTTAGCTAAAAGGGTGAAGGTGTTGTACTGAGTACTGATATTCATATTCTATGTTAATAAAGGAAACACTTTAACTGTATTCCCCTACTAGACACTGTAATACACTCTGGTACCAATTATGTTCACTTTCTTCTATTTCTCTTTTGTGGGACTTATCAAATTTGTATGACTCGTGAAAATGAGTTGATATCTCTGCATATTCATTTTCTTTCTTTCCCCTCAAAACCTCATTACATTATAAATTTGCTAAATGTGCTTCCAAAATAGATGAAGCTGCAGCTCGGTAATTGACCAAAGCTTGCTAAATTGTATATTAGCCAGTCATTTAGCCACCAATTAGAATATGGTTGCTTGGATATAGACTCTGAGCAGCCAGAGATAGGAAGGCAGAAGGAATTGCTACACTTTTGGAGTCGGAGGAAGAAGACACAAAGATTACTGAAGAGAATAAGATGGCGCCCGTGAGCTTGGCTGCGCTCACTTTGCATGTGCGGTCACTATTTCAAGAGAGGACAGAATTCTGGGGTAAGACTGTGCAGGGAGGGGGTCCAGTGGGGACTAAACATCATGGGGGGAGTTTAGTTCTCCTTTAAGCTGATGACAACAGTTTGAGTGATGATGTTTTTGGGTGGCCCAATGATGTCAATAAGCAGGCTATGAGAGTGTTTGGGTTTGACTACAAACTAGGAGTTCAGTAGACAGTAGGACCCAATCTTTTTTCCTTGGTGGATGTTGCTATAAAATAGTGATCCCCAACCAGTGGCTTATGAACAAGATGTTGCTCCCAACCTCTTGGATGTTGCTCCCTGTGGCCTCAAAGCAGGTTCCTCCAGGAACATTTTGCATGCTTATGTTGCTCTCCAACTTCTTTTATGTTTGAATGTGGCTCACTGATAAAAAAAAAGTTTGGGGACCCCTGCTACAGAGAGATGATGTTTTGGGGTGGGCCGAGGATTTCAATCAGCGGGCTATGACACTTTTTAGATTTAGACCAGGGGTGTCCAAACTTTTGGCTCGCTGGGCCACATTGGAAAAATAAAAATTATCAGGGGGCCACACATGAAATACACAAACACATTTGATTTGTAAAAGTAAAGGAAATACACAGAAAAGAACTACAATGCTAGTTGGATAACCAGATGGAGCTATACACTGGAATATGGGAAACCTGGATAATAAATAGACATATTATTATATTATTATTACTAACTGAGCAATTGGCAGAGTCCCCCCTCCTCCTATTTCCTCGGAAACCAAGCTGGGCCGCATTCATATGCATCTTGGGCCGCATGTGGCCCTCGGGCCGCAGTTTGGACACCCCTGATTTAGACTTTACTACAAACTAGGAGTTCAGGAGGCAGTAGGACATAATCTTATTTATGTGGTTGAGGTTGTAATAGAAGATGATAGAACAATGATGTTTTGGGATGGACTGATGATGTTAATGAGGGTGGGGGTATGACGTAGCTGAATTTGCAATCAGTCAGGCAAAGTTTGGTCCAGGTTTCAGACCTCTGAAACCCAAATTTCAACTGGCAGCTCATGTATGTCTGACTATGTAGTTCAAAACCAGACGGGTGGCCACCCTAGTAACTAACCTTTCTGCCTTTTAAGAGTTTACTCAGTATAGTTTTGTTATTAACACTAGGGTACAGAGCTAGTGAGGACACGGACAGTAACAATTAGTGATGGGCGAATTTGTTCCGTATCGCTTCGCCATGAAATTCGAGACATCCGTTTAATTGTCGATGGCGTCGGAACTGTCGAACTGACCATCACTAGTAACAATTCCTATTTATGGGCAGCAGATGGAGGTTGAAATCAAAAAGGATGGCTTTATTGAGGTATTGTTTAAAATAAAAGGCATCATTCAAGGAAATATTCCTACTCTATGACATGTGTGGTCACCTGATGCGTTTCATGCCTCCTTCTGGCACTTCATCAGAGGTCATCAATATGGTGCCAGTAAAAACTGTGACCTCTTGGACTTTTGCCATGTGTAGGATTTTTGGATGTGTGAAATTTACTGCAAACACTAAGAAAAATTCGGTAGACAGTAGGGCACAATCTGTGTTCTTCTTCCTGGTGGATGTTGCTGTAGAAGGTCAGAAGTTCCAAGGAAAATACCCAAGTCCTCTTGTCTAGTCAAGGAGCTCTTCCATAATGGAACCAATTTCATATTCATATATTAACTTTCCTTTTGATGATGCTGCCTGTAGTCATTAGCATGCAAAGTCACTATTAGAAGAGATGTATTCGGATCTCCAAACCTCGGGCAGCCACTGAGCGACAAGAGCCTGTGAAAATCGTCCTACATTATGGATTCTGCGGAAAATGTGGAAGCAGCTATGGCCTGCTAATACTGAAAGGATTATTGATATAATGCTCTTAGCCGTAGACTCCTGAAGATGTGATATACTGTGTTGAAGAATGTGGAAGATATGATTGTTTCAGCTGGTGACGGAGTGGCATTTGATATTCCCAGCTGGAGACAAAAGGGGCAATGCACTATTTCCATTTGGAACAAAATTTCTGTTCAAGATGGTTCTCCTACGGCTCGGACAGTCATCAGACGCATTATAGTGAGAGTAGGACAGAGCACAATAAAGCAGCTGGTGTCTAAGAAGCTAAGATTCGCCGGGCCTCACACAATAACCCAGAATCCTCCTAATCCTAAACTTTCTCTCTATGGTTAATAGGCTTTGGCAGCTACAGCAGAGGGATGAATATGGAAACCGTACTAGATGCACCTGCTTTGTCACTCCAGTCAAAAGCCAGTGTGGGAGAAGAGGGGACTTCGGATTTGATATTCAGCAAGGATGAAAAGCTTAGTAATAATTCTAATAATGTAAATGAACTCACTTATTTTCATGGCCCCAAAATAAAATAAAATAAGTACAGACTGTAAGAAAATACAATATATGTATATAAGAGTCCTTATTCTGAAAAAGCAGGACACAAACATCCCAGATTATAGAGTTTGCATGGAAGAAGTCAACGAAGACCAGGCCACTACATTTATAAAGATCATATTTTGTTATATACACTGGATATAAATGATGACATCACTAAGCCCCCCTTAAATAAGGAAAAATGTACCGCTTATTATTAAATATAAGGATATTATAAGTAAAAGAGAAGTTCCATGACCATTTAAAGGCACAAGGCCAAGAGCTTTTAAACTGGCCATGTGACACACAAGTTACAATGAGTCATGTGACACAAGTGACCTTTTGTCAAGCACGGCTTATCACTAAGTTTTTTAAAGGAGAACTAAACCCCCCGCAATCTTAAATCCCCATTGCGGCGCTCACTTTACGAAGGTTACCAAAGAGAAGAAGATGGCGCTCGTGAGCTCCGCTGCAGTCACTGTGCATGTGCGGTCACTATTTCAAGAGGGGACAGAATTCTGGGGTAAGACTGTGCAGAGGGGAGGCAGGGAGGGCGGCCAACGGAGGGGAGGTCATTGGGGACTTAACATCCTGAGGGGTTTAGTTCTCCTTTAAGGGTGACATCACTAAGCTCTTTAAGGGTAAAATGTGCAGGATATTCATGGCTCTTGTGTAATATATAGAATTTCTATGGTTTTATCCCTTGTGATCTTGATTGGAACCCAATAAATAAGTGGATATCATGAGGAGATAAAGATCTAGGCAACATTCAGGTTTGACTTGTTCCTCAAAAATGCTACTGCACTCACACTTATATATAGTATCCATTGACACCTATTGAAGTCCCCACTAAACATAGAGTTATCATGATGACACTGCTCCCCATTTACTGGACTGCTCTTTGGTTCCTTACCGGTTCCAAGTCCACCTTTCTCGTGGTTTCCTCGTTGGTCTGCTATGTGCAGGATATGCCTCTGAATAAGACAATCATTGGCCATACAGGGGCAACAGCCTCAGCCAGCAGCTTGGGAATGGGGCCAAGGCAACTTCCACCATGTCTGATCACCCAGAAAATTATCTGTATAGATCTTTATTAGACCTACTGCCTAGATTTCCCAAATGAGAAGAATTCTATTAATTTGCTCAGTGTCCCTAAAGTTTTCACGTGATCCGGTAACTTTAATCAATGGACAAGAGAGAGAGAACAGAAACTTCCATCGTTTTGATGCAGCTACAGAGGTGGCAGTGATCAGAACTGTCTGATGCCTAATATTAAATAGTGTCTCTCAATGTGCTCTGGCTGAACTGGCCGGCTTTGGAATACACAAAGTACATTTTCATTGGAAATTCAGGCCAGAGCTATGAGCGATCACTAAATAATTCACATATAAAGAAGCATCACGCGCGTCCTGATTTAACCCAGGCCGGAAATTACTCGCAGGGGATGTTTCAGGGTAACATTTACATTGATTGTGAGTGGAGTTCATCTTCAATGTATAGAAAAGGATGGTTGAAACATAATGTGAGTTTTAAGTGGGAGCCAATTATCAAGAGAATGCAGCAGGCTGTCAATATGTTTCATCAGAGCTAATTGCATGGACTGGGTAACTGGCAACACTTCCCATTCAGTGAATTATGGACAGGTAGTGGCACTTAAAGGAGAACTAAACCCATGTAGCTAATATAGGATCCATGCACAGGCCTGAGGCAGAGTTGTTCAGCGGGGTTGGTGGTTACCAGGTTTGGATGTTTTGCTACAGCTCCCTTGCGTGAATTTTTGACCAGGAACATACACACTAGCAGCCTGGACTTGATTGCCTGGGGTTCTACCACCTTTTCGGCATTCAGATCTAGGAACTTGGTAAGCAGAAAAGAAGCAGCAAGACATGGAGGCCACCAACCCTACTGCAGGAAGACTTCAGGTTCAGGGCAATAGGTCTGTTGTTGGGTGTTGCTCCCAGTGACCTGAAAGCAGATTATTTTTGAATTACTGGCTGGAGGCAAGTTTTGGTTTCTTAAAGGAGAAGGAAAGGTCTTTTTACTTGGGGGTGCCAAAAGTTAGACACCCTCAAGTGATCACATGTACTTACCTGAATCCCCGAGCCAGTGCACCAATTAGGAGAAACCTGTACCGGCCCAGGATTCTTCCATTGAGCACCACAAATCGATCGTCTTCCGGCTTCTTCTATCTTCAAATTTCGTGGGGCAGATGCATGCACAGTAGAATGAAATAGCCGACTTTTTCGTTAAAGTTCGGCTTTTCACACTAGAAAAAAGAAGAAGCCGGTAGACGATCACTCAGTGGTGCTCTCTGGAATAATCCCGGGCCAGTGGGGTTTTCTCTTAACCGGCCTGAGGTTTTTAGGTAAATACTTCTTTCTCCTTTAAAAACCAGATGTACTCCTGTAGGCTGCCAGTCCACATAGGGGTGACCAAATAGTCAATCACAACCCTTATTTTGTACCCCCAGGTAAATTTCTCATGCTTGTGTTGCTCCCCAACTCTGTTTATAAAGTATTTGGATGTGGCTCACGGGTAAAAATGGTTGGGGACCCCTGGCTTGCTGGATTTAGTTCTGCTTCAAAGGCTTTCATTCTTCTGACTGCACAGCCTACTGTAAGAAATGGAACCCTGTTTAAAAGCAGGACCATAATAAAAGCCGCAATGTTTACACCACGTCTTGTAACCCATAGCAACCATGTCGCTTGTCACACGTTTGAAAACAAGCAAAAGCTCGATTGGTGTGGGCTATTCGACATGGTGCAAACAGCAGAACTGTGCCATTTCATCTGGCCACACATTTATTGTTAGATTAGTGCCATTTCTGTCCAGCCTCTATGATCTGATGTGCAACCCATAATGGACCAATGTATTAACTCAGGTGAGACCATACAGAACAGGAAGCAAACCAAGCACTGATCCGTTTCAGATAACAATGGGTGCTAGCAAAGCAAGAGTAAAGCTCACCATAGATCTTTCTTTCCTTAAAGGCCACGTAAAGGCAAAAAAATAAAATCCCATTTTTACTTTCTTTAATGAAAAAGAAACCTATCTCCAATATACTTTAATTAAAAAATCTGTACCATTTTTATAAGAAACCTGACTGTATGCAGTGACATTCTCCCTTCATTTACTGCTGTGGATAGGAATTGTCAGATGGTCCCTAACTGCTCTGCAGGAAAACAATCATACAATCGTACTTACATACAGAACTCAAGCAGCTTTGTTTATGACGATCCCTAAGCAGCCCAGACCACACTGAGCATGTGCACAGTCTTGGTCTTGCAAAGATGTTTAACAAAGTTACAAGATGGTGACCCCCTGTGGCCAACTTTAAAAGCATAAATCATTTGTTTGATTAGGCTTGTGGTGCAGTAAGTTCATGTTTATGTTTAGTATACAAAATACAGCATTTCTAGCCTTATTCTATTTTAGACTTTACATGCCCTTTAATGACCGATTTTAGTGCAATCTAACAAATCCATCAAATTATCGTGAGGTTAATGGGCACGATCGTGCATCTAATGATTTTTCGTCCGACATTGGTCAGGAAATCGAACGGGCAGGTTAGAAAATTTTCATAATTCATATTGAAATGTATCCATTGTACATTTGTTTGCAGCGCCAAGCAGGCAGCTCCCCACAATTTTCCTGGCTTCAACTAGATGATATCACATGAAACGTTTTTTTTAGTTGATGGACAAATCGTACATTTAAGGGCAAAGACATATGCTCAGATTAGGGAAAATTATTCGCCGAGCGACTAATCTCCTCTTCTTCGGACGACTTATCTTCCCCTGCCTCAAATGTAAATTGCCGGCGGGATGGCACTTGGAGCACTTCGTTTTCCGAAGTCACCCGAAGTTTCCTCGTGAGGCAACTTTGCAAAAGAAAGCCCTCCGGGTGCCATCCTGCCGGCGACTTACATTCTAACCGGTGGCAAGGCAGTTCGGGGAGATTCGTTGTCCGAAGAAGAGGCGATTAGTCGCCAACTAAATCTCTCCGAATCTGAGCGTGTCTCTGCCCTAAAGGATAGTTTCAAGATAAGCTTGGTCTTGTGATAATGAAAAGATATTTTCAAAAACTATGGCCACCTTTATGGTCACAAATCTGTGTTTCCCTGCCATCCATTGAGCGTTGGTCTCTGCTCCTCTTCTCCAAGACGTTGTTTCTCAAGCTTGGCTCCCCAGATGTTTTTGGACTACAAATTCCAGCTTTAGTTATATGGTAAATCATTTGATAACATGTTAAATTATTTGAATAGAGATCATTTTGGTGTGCCAACTTAGCATTAGATAAGAGCTGAGACAGAGGTTGTTTTACAAGCATGTGACGTCAAATGACACCAATATCTGGCTGATCTTTGAGTGTGGCCCAGTATTAGGCCCCGATGAGCAAATATAAAAATCTACAAAAACAATTCTATAAAAAATAAATTTATAACACTGTCCTCTTAGCAAATTATGGAACTTGCAATCTCTTTATGCAGAGTAAGACCGCAAGCAATTCTAATGGAATAGAGAATGGAGCATCATGGGGAATAACAGCAACCATTGCAAATGACTCCCAGCCATTTAAAGCAAAATACGAATACGTCTCTGCCCGTACTGCATTCTAAACAAAGCCTTGCAAATATTTACAGTATGTCCTCGCTGTTCTCACCTTGACCCATTAATGGTGATGCGTGGCATGCTCTTCTATGATAAAATTATTATTCCTGCTGCTTAGCCGGCTCACTCTGCAGCTTGTATGGCTAAATGCTAAGTTGGCACAAGAGCTAGTCATTCATCAGTCATAATGGGAATATCGTCCGGCGGTGCAGCGACAAACATGTCTATTTACACAAGATACTGCTGCTGAAGAACTTGCAGCTGAGAGTTGTTTGGAGGCCAATCCTTCATTTCTCTATTCTGCTGCAGTTATAACATGACTTCCAAACACATCGTTCAAGTGCCACTGATCTCAGAGAGACGGATAGTAACTGATGTCTAGCACCATACACTATGTAATAGCCAGCCGATAAATCAAAGAGCTAATGAAGTCATTTGGTGGAGATTTCTGCCAGAGAATCCATCTTATGGGGCTAAATTCATCAGGAACATTTAGAAAATGGACTGTTCTGTATTCAGTGCTGGATCCTACGTGCCGGCCAGTTAAAGATCCTTACAACGTTGATTATTTAAACCCCTGATTTCCAAATGGTTTGAACTGCATCTGGTTGTAGGTTGGGTGTCAACAACAAAGTGGCGACTCCCCTTCAGATGTATAAAGGGAAATATATATATATATTTTTTCGTCTTGTTTCGCCGCGGAATTGATGCCCATAGACTTGTATGGCGTCGTGCGACAAAAAAAAAAAAGATGCGCATCAAAAAAAATTTGCCGCCCATAAAATTTTTTTGACGCCCATAGACTTTAATGGCCGTCAGCGTCAGTGAATTTTTGGCAAAACGAAATGGGTCAAATTCGCCCATCCCTACTGGTGGCACAAGCAAAAATATGATATGGGGATGTTTCTCATACTATAGTGTTGGGACTATTTATCTCATACCAGGGATCATGGATCAGTTTCAATACATCAAAATACATGAAGAGGTCAGGTTCCCTTATACAGAAGAGGAAATGCCCTTGAAATGAGTGTTTCATCAAGACAAGACCCCAAACACACCAGTAAACGAGCAACATCTTAGATCCACACCAACAAGATTGACATTATGGAATGGTCCAATCCCCGCTCTTTAATCCAATAGAAAACTCGTGGGTGACATCAAAAATGGTGTTTGTGAGGCAAAAGCAAGAAATGCAGAAGAATTGTGGAATGTAAGAGGTTGTTGGAAGTTGGTGGACTCCATGTAACACAGATGTGCAGCAGGTCTCAGGAACACTGATTATACAACTCAATATTAGTTCAGTCATTCAAAGGAAAGCAAAATCATGGAACATTCTTCAGTTCATACAGTGAATGTTTGAGTTTGTAAAGAAGAATTCAGACACTGCCCCTGAAACGGAACTTAGCCGCTCCATTAAAAATAAACAAAATCTTCAGCAGAAATTCTCCAATATCATATCACGGTCGCATTCGGTTTTTCAGAGCATCAAAGTTACATGACAGATAGGGGTGATCTGTTACGGTTCGAATTAGAATTTTTGCCACAATTAGAATTTTTTGCACAAATTCGAATATTTTCAAAAACTTGAATGTCTGGTATTTATTAAGCCAATAAAACCTCGAATGTAAAAAAAAAATCGTCATCTAAAAGCTGGCATCATCATGTAGAAGTCCGTGGGAATAGTCCTAGACAAAATTCAATTTTTAATTATAAGATTTGTGAGTTTTAATTTAAAAAAAATTAAAAAATTTGAGGTATTCCAGTGTTTCTCTCTATTTTATTCAATTCAATTTTATTTTTTACATTCAGATTTGTTCATAAATAAGCAAACATTTGAGTTTTTTTGTTTTTTTTTAAATTGTGAGTTTATTCAAAGTAGAAAAAAGCTAACAAACCTCACACATTCGATTATTGATATCTAAGCCCATTAGAGTTAAGATGAAGACGTTGGGGCAGATTTATTTACAGGACGAACCTTGAGTTGGTACATATCAAGGAAAATGCAAGAATTGTTTCAACCGGCCCCTCCGTCTTTCATTTTTGTTTTCAAATCCGTGAATCGACAGTTTTTAGGAGGCAATGAATTACAAAATCAGCAATGTTTTAAGATTCCCTTCTGAATTACCTACATGGACATGTAACGTTGCCAATTTATTATTTTTGAGTTTTCTGGATAACGGGATTTTTTCTTTTTTTTTTTTTTTAAATCAAAATAACGCATTTGAAACAGCATTTTAAGTTTTTCAACAGCGTAACATTCCGTCAGGCACAGGCAAGAGCAATATGTAGAAATACAGTCACGCCACAACGTAATTAAAAATCTTGCAATTTTATTTGCATATAAAGGCGCTAAATATATATAATAATATCACAATAAATTTAAAAGAAACAACTTGGTTTTTTTCGTTCCTAAGATCCATTACCAAGGTAACATAAAAGAGGACAAAGCCTTGGGGAAAAAAAAGCATTTACAGGTCGGAAACAGAAAAAAGAGCTATTTGCAACAATTTTTTTGTACTCGCAAGATTGCATTTACACCCAGTGCAACATAAAAAAGGGGGAAGAATTGCAAGGAATTTAAGAATGCTCCAAATTAAAAAGAGCAACAGAGCCATTTTTTTGGCTTGATTGTAATTTTTATTTCCTATACATGCCTAAAACTGCACACTGGAGGCGTCTTCAACAGATGGAGGGCATTTGCAAACGCGTCCCCCCTCATCCTTAATCATTTAAGTGTGCATTTCGGATTTTATTTTTTTGAAGACGCCATGCTACCAATATTAAAGGGGAACTATCGTGAAAATGACATTTTAATATAAGCTTCAGCATACTGAAATAAATACAATCAATTAAATATTCTGCATTGTTTCTGAAATAATCGTGTTTCTATTCACTATTCCTCTCTCAGCATCTGTTTCTCTTCATTCTGTCTTCATGCAGCAGTTGGGTGTCAGATATTCATCCTTTCCTAGCAGATGAATTAGAGCTCTCTCAAATAACCAATTCCAGTACAAACAAAATCTAACAAAATAACTGCCTTTTGCACAAATTCTGCATGTAGAGAGACATGATGTCTGGTGATTTTAATAGAGTGAGCTCTAATACATCTTCTAGGCATAAGGAGCCCCCCTATAAGATAAAATTAGAGCTCACTCAAATAACTGATTCCAGTACAAACAAAATCTAACAAAATAACTGCCTTTTGCACAAATTCTGCATGTAGAGAGACATGATGTCTGGTGATTTTAATAGAGTGAGCTCCAATACATCTTCTAGGCAAAAGGAGCCCCCCTATAAGATAAAATTAGAGCTCACTCAAATAACCGATTCCAGTACAAACAAAATCTAACAAAATAACTGCCTTTTGCACAAATCCTGCATGTAGAGAGACATGATATCCGGTGATTTTAATAGAGTGAGCTCTAATACATCTTCTAGGCAAAAGGAGCCCCCCTATAAAATAAAATAAGAGCTCACTCAGATAACTGCTTCCAGTACAAACAAGATCTAACAAAATAACTGCCTTTTGCACAAATTCTGCATGTAGAGAGACATGGGGGCAGATTTATCAAGGGTCGAATTTCGAAGTGGAAAATACTTCGAAACTCGACCATCAAATAGAATCCTCCGACATTCGAAAGATCTTATTCATCGTACGATTATCGTACGATTTTCCTTTGAATACAAAAAACTAGAAAAATTGCTCTGGAAGGTCCCCATAGGCTAACATAGCACTTCGGCAGGTTTAAGTTGGCGAAGTATTGAAGTCGAAGTTTTTTTAAAGAGACAGTACTTCGATTATTGAATGTTCGAATAGTCGAACGATCTTTACATAGAATCGAAGTCGAAGTAAATTCGAAGTCGTAGTATCCTAATCGATGGTCGAAGTATTCAAAAAATTACTTTGAATTTAGAATTTTTTTACTTCGAAAATTCGATTGAATTCACTTCGACACTTGATAAATCTGCCCCATGATGTCTGGTGATTTTAATAGAGTGAGCTCTAATACATTTTCTAGGCAAAAGGAGCCCCCCTATAAGATATATTGAATCTAACTGTCAATGAATATCTGACACCCAACTGCTGCATGAAGAGAGAATGAAGAGAAACAGATGCTGAGAGAGGGATAGTGAAGATAAACTTGATTATTTCAGAAACAGTACATAATATTTAATTGATTGTACTTAAAAAGTTTCTTATTTCAGAATGCTGAAGCTTATGTTAAATTTTCATTTTCACGATAATTCCCCTTTAACTCCCTAGGTTTTCTTTTAATGCACAAAAAATACTCGTATATATAAATCCATATTTAAAAGGAGTCTGAATTTACATGCGTAACTGCATGACACCCACATTTTTTTTAAGCTTTCCATCCCCATATTATTATTATTATTATTATTAATGATAAAATAATTTAATAAAAACACATACATTAAAAAAAGTTCATTTTTTTTTTTACAAAACCCTAAATAAACGTGGACATAGAAGTGGTGGAAAAGTGGCCTGATACAAACAGCACTGAGCAACGAACTGAGAAGGAAACCATCTCTTTATGAAGGCATTTCCTAGTAGGCAAGAATGAGTCTTTTTCTGTGATGGGATCAAGAACCTGTCTTTAGTAAGGCTGGAACCTGACTTAGGATCCTTCAGCTGTTGTTGAACTACAGTTTCTAGGCCACAAAAGCAATGGCTGGGAGCTAGATCTTCATGAAGTCATTTAGGGCTGCCTCCATCCTGTCCTAAACCCTTCCTATCTAAACCTTGCGGGTTCCCCTCTATGTACCCCTTAATAAAGCTCAAGATGTATCTACATCCATTTCCAGTTGGGCTTCCTGTAGCCGAGGGGGGCTCTTTTTATCTTTCACTTTCTTCAAAGTGCTAAGGTGGCCATACACTTGAAGATCCTTCCCAAGAAGGCCACCTTGTGCTAGTCAATATCGTTATGATCCAATCATTTTGACCATGGGCCAAGAATGAGATAATAACAAAAGTAAATACAGGCCATTGGAAAAGGGCCACATCAACAAACGGACTTCCCACCACGATGGGCTGATAAACGACCTTCTTGGTCTGCAGGGCCTGAATCGGCAGCTAAAATTTGCCCATGTGTGACCTGCTTAAAGACCCCCATACACGGGCCGATAAAAGCTGCCGACAGCTTTTGTGGGACCATCCGACGGGCATCCCCAATCGATATCTGGCCGAAAGTTGGCCGGATGCCTATAGGGCAGGGTAAAAAAATCCCGCTGGATCACGGCCGCATCTGTTCATTGATGTAGTCCCGCGATCCCCGCCTATATGGCCTCCATTCTTATCCGATCGTTGGTCCCTAGGGCCCACGATCGGATCAGCCCGATATCGCCCACTTCAATGTGGGCATATCGGTTAGAGATCCGCTCATTTGGCGACATCCTCAAACAAGCGGATCTCCCTGTGTATGGCAGTCTTATGTCACTCGATTTTGGTCTACCGACAAAAGTGGTGAAATCTGCACGTGTACAGCCCTGGAGCTAAGGATTGGATAACTTGGTGGCCTGTGTAGTGTGGTTGACCATAGAATAAGCAGAGGTCATGGCTGCCCATTATCAAGCCTCTACCATAACTAAAGCTGGTGGACCCATCCCCTCTTTCTACAGACTAATTGGTCATCAATGGATCATGTCGTACTTCTACTACTTCTACTACTGGCCAGAGGAAAACCTGTATCAGAACCAATTTATCAGCCTGTGAATTGGCAACATCATATGATGTGATTGTGTAGGGCTGCTGAAAAGAAAAGAATACGCAATTGTTATCTGATCTATATAAATATGAACCAATTTCCATGTATAACTTGAAACCCTATCCGCATGGAAGAGCAGATCTTGATCAAGTGAAGATTACCCATATACAGTCATTACCCAAATCCCAGTTTTTTTTTCCGATTTTTGTTTAATTTGATCTTATAACTTAAATTTCCATGACATATCCAGCATTTAATAAATGTCTTGCGCCCTCTGGGACATTCTGTATGTACAATGGCAAATTATTTAACAACATTTTAATGTTTTTTCTTTTTTTTTCCCTTTTAAAGAAATTTTTTTTTTTTACAGGTAATTAAAAAAAATACATACATTTGAAAAAAAATTCAAACAACAACAGTGCGTTTATTATTACAATAAAAAAAATGGCAGCTTTTTTTTTTTTTTTTCTCTAGACCTTCCCGTTTTCATCTGTGCACCGGGGGTTCTTCATGATACTTGGGGGTTGGGAAGATCAAAAATAATTGGTGGATTGATTGGCTGAAAGCTGACTGTACACGTTGAGGCATTGACGTACGTCGTGTAACCGTCGGTCATAATCCCGTAACCTGCAGGAGAAAATGTGACACTTGCTGTGATGTATAAAGGCGACGGGCAGTCGATTCATATCTCAAGGCAGTTTGCCGTAAGGCAGATCATAATCCTCTTTGTGCCAAATAAGGAGCTTTGATTCTTAGACTTTCTCAACACACATTCAGCCTTAATGAGCTCTTGACAAAAATACTAGATCTCATTAGTGCTCCCCAGAAACCTTTAAAGCAGAACCATCACCATCATTCATTTTTTTTTTTAAATGAAATTTTTTTAAAATTTCCCCAATGGATTTGCCTAATGGAAATACAGGTATGAGACCGATTATTATTATTATTATTATTGGCAATACACGGGCAGATTTAAGATGCTGATATCGGTCAATTCGGCAATTTATCTGCCCGTGTATGGGGGCTTCTGACGGGCCTTCCCGATTGATATCTGGCCATGATATTGATCGGGAAGTTTTAATTTTTCCACCGACCGACCCATCAGAGCCCATAGCTCCTCATTGTAATCCAATTGTATGCCCCTAGAGCTGAATGTTCGGATTACCCTGATAAAGCCCTGCCGTTGTTGGACATATTGGTGAAAGATCTGCTTGTTTGGCAATGTCACCAGACGACCGGATCTCTTCATGTATGGCCAGCTTAAAGGGATACTGTCATGGGAAAAAATTTTTTTTCAAAAGGAATCAGTTAATAGAGCTGCTCCAGCAGTATTCTGCATTGAAATCCATTTCTCAAAAGTGCAAACAGATTTTTTTATATTCAATTTTGAAATCTGACATGGGGCTAGACATATTGTCAATTTCCCAGCTGCCCCAAGTCATGTGACTTGTGCTCTGATAAACTTCACTCTTTACTGCTGTACTGCAAGTTGGAGTGATATCACCCGCTCCCTTTCCCCCCAGCAGCCAAACAAAAGAACAATAGGAGGGTAACCAGATAGCAGCTCCCTAACACAAGATAACAGGTGCCTGGTAGATCTAAGAACAACACTCAATAGTAAAAACCCATGTCCCACTGAGACACATTCAGTTACATTGAGAAGGAAAAACAGCAGCCTGCCAGAAAGCATTTCTCTCCTAAAGTGCAGGCACAAGTCACATGACTGGGAGCAGCTGGGAAACTGACAAAATGTCTAGCCCCATGTCAGATTTCAAAATTGAATATAAAAAAATCTGTTTGCTCTTTTGAGAAATGTATTTCAGTGCAGAATTCTGCTGGAGCAGCATTATTAACTGGTTCATTTTGAAAAAAACATGTTTTCCGATGACAGGATACCTTTAAGGAACCAGGGTAGACCTAATAGTGACAATCTTGCTCAATTAATTCCCAAAACCAGATTACGTTGGCAAAAGTTTTTAGCACCCTCTAATTTGCAAAACGCACATCACCTACCTTCATGGATTCCACCAAACACGTGCAACTTGGGCCTGACCCGCCTCTGCACTGTGTTGAGAAGCTCTACGCACCCCACCCTCTGCAACTCCTTTGGCACCCAGTCTCGAAAACCTAATGCAGAAAAGAGAAAGCGAAGAGAGTCGCCGGGCGCTTAGTATTCTGTAATTAAAGGGAGGCTTCCCGTAGACTTGCAGGAAGCCATAACTCACTGAAGGTTTATTAGGATTAAAGTCATCTCCAACCCGCCCATTAAAGGCCACAAATGCTTTTAAGAAACTTTTAACGTTACTTTGTCCTCCGTGGAATGTTGCATTTTTTGGGGGTCTTTTTAAAGTAATTAGCATTCTTGTTCCCTCTGATTTATAGGTGAGGGGTTACGGAATTGACTTTATTCCTGGGAGTTTTTCCACTGGATCTTCCCGGCAGTAACCTAATTATATTGCTGATCCCTTATCCTCCTCTCTCATTTCATTGTTACAGCTCTTATTTAATTGCATTTTTCTAGTTTCGCCGGCAAGGCATTGCGTTCTTCCACCTCGCAACGGGCATTTACCCAATCAATCTGCTTTCCTTTGGCTAGAGCTGCGGCACGGCTAACACGAAAGGGCATCACATACTGGGATATTTCTGAAAATGGCTCATTTTTTTGGGGGAAAAAAAGGCATTTAACATTAACAGATATGGATTTAAAATTGTACATATGTTGATAAAATGTAGGATTTATGCTGCGGCAGGGGTAATCTTTCAGCGTGGAGGGAATGCAATTTCAGTTTTGATTCATGTTTGTTTTATAGGAGGGAGAGATCCAGATTTAGGGCTTTAGTACACGGACATGGGCAATGCACTCGCATTGCTTTCGATTTCTCGAAGTCGCCCGAAGTTTCCTCGTGAGGCAACTTCGGGCGACTTCAGAAATCGAAGCGCGAGTGCATTGCCGCAGGTGATTTTTCATTTTAGCAGGTGGAAGGCAGTAAGGGGAGATTGTCGCCCCAAAGAAGAGGCGATTAGTCGCCGAGCGACTAAATCTCCCCAAATCTGCCCGTGTGCTAAAGCCCTGAGTCAACTTCGGTTGACTTCGGAAATTGAAGCACCGCGAGTGCATTCCCGCAGGAGATTTTTCATTTTAGCAGGCGGAAGGCAGTTCGGGGAGATTGTCGCCCCAAAGAAGAGGCGATTAGTCGCCAGGCGACTAAATCTGCTAAGGCCCTTAATGTACAAGAGGCTGAAAAAAAGTCCAAAACTGAAAATCGTCCATCTAAAACCTGCCGAGGTTGTATATAAGTGAATGGGAGATGTCCCTCTCCTATTTGGAAGTTTCTGTGGTCAGAAATTAGTGGAATTAGTCCAAAAATCCCACTATTTCAGGCTAGTGGGAAAAGCCCAATAATTCAGGATTCAGGAAATTCTTTTTTTTTTAAACAAATCATAAGATTCGGGGTTTCGCTCGATTTTATTGAGTTATTTCCCAATGTGATTGAATTGAGCTTTTTTAAAATAATGAATAAGGTCAAATTGTGGATTTTAGTTTGGACGGACTTTTTTATTTTAAAAAATTTGGATTTTGATAAATAACCCCTTTAATGTTTATATGATTTTCTAGTAGACTACAGGTTTGAAGATCCAAATTACAGAAAGATCCGTTATTTGGAAGACCCCAGGCCCCCAGCATTCTGGATAACAGGTCCAATACCTGTAATACAATGGTTCCCATAGTGGAATTGCGGCATAAGAATCGCCCGCTAATACCATTTAAATGAGGCGTTAGTCACTCTGCAAATGTTAGGCGCAACTCTCAGCCGACTTGTAAACATTGATAAAACACAATTACATTGATTTTGACATATCAGAGGCTGCCCACTCCCTGTTTGGCCCCAATGACGGGGGAATTCTAGTGGGGGTTCATTCTGGGTAAAAAAAAAGGCAATTTGAATATGTAACTTTCCCACTACGGGAACTATTGTATTACAGGTATGGGACCTGGGGTTTTCCGGATAACGGATCTTTCTGTAATTCAGATCTTCATACCTTAAGTCTACTAGAAAATCATATAAACATTATAGGGGGTTATTTATCTGAATCCGAATTTATCAGATTTTTTAAAATAAAAAAATCCATCCAAACTAAAATCCACAATTTACTATTAAAAAAGCTTGGTTTAATCACATTGGGGAAAAACTCAATAAAATCGAGTAAAAACCCAAATCTTATGATTTTTTTTTTTTTTAAAAAAACTTCCCGAATCCTGAATTTTTGGGCTTTTTCCCGAAAAGTCAGAATTTATCAGATTTTTGCCAGAAAAGCCTGAAATAGTCAGATTTTTGGGCTAATTCCAGCACAGACCACAGAAACTTCCAAATAGAAGAGGGACGTCTCCCACTGACTTATATACAACCTCAGCAGGTTTGAGATGGACGATTTTCGGGTTTGGACTTCTTTTTATCAGCCTCTGGGCATAATAAATCTCGAAAAATTCAAGTTTTTTTTCCCCACTAAAAAAACTGAATTTTTCACGTTTTTAGCATTCAGACTTTAATAAATAACCCACTAAATACACCCAATAGGCTGGTTTTGCTTCCAATAAGGATTAATTATATCTTAGTTGGGATCAAGTACAAGCTACTGTTTTATTATTACACAGAAAAAGGAAATCATTTTTTTAAAAAATTTGGATTATTTTATTATAAGGGCTTCTATGGGAGACGGGCTTTCTGTAATTTGGAGCTTTCTGGATAATGGGTTTTCCTGTAACGCCATGTTCAGGGGTTTGGTAGCTAAAAAGTTCCATTATTTTAAAAAAATTAAAAATTAAAAATCGACTGTTAATAGCCTCAGAATATCACTGTCTGGTTTCCCTTTCATTTTTTTATTCTCTTTCCAAAGCAGTTTTATATTTCTTGTAAAGGTGGCCATAAATGCTTCCCGAACCAGTCGTTTAACCCTCTGATTGCTTCGGAGCTGCTGTAGGAGAAGAAGTATTTTCTGATCAATTTTCTATTAATTTTTTTAGGTAGGGTTTTGTTCCCCTTTAAAGTATTTTAGATGACTGACTCAGGCCTGTCATATGGTTTGCCGAATCATCAGAAAATCAAGGCTAATTCTAGAGATAATGGCTCTGTGTATAAACGCTGACCGTGACAGACCGAACGAGCAATGTTTTCTCTTTGAGACTTTTTTGTTTTTAAAGGACCAGTAACATCAAGAAATGAAATTGTTTTAAAGTAATAAAAATATAATACAATGCTGCCCTGCACTAGTGCAAACACTGCCCAGCTTGACATATATCAAAGGAGAAGGAACACTGTGCAACTATTTTCAGTCAATCCATTCCACTGAGCAGTATAACCATTTTTCCGATGCCCAAGTGCATTTGCATTACGATTTTTGGCTAGTGCCAAGATAACAATCTGGAAAGGTGAATTATACTCATTTATGGGCAAAACCAGAAGCTCTGTATACAGAAACCTATATAACAAACCCAATGTGGATGATTAACCATTCACATTCCTTAAAAATTCCACTATAAGAAGCCAAAGTGGTTCTTGCAGTCTCCGAAAATCCAAGTGGTTTCTGCAGTCATCCGACTCTGTGAATTCAAGTGGTTCAGCAGTCGACAGCATCTGAGAAGCCAAGAGGCTCCTGCAGTCATCAGTCTCTCAGAAGCCAGGAGGCTTGGGTAGTCACCAGTTTCTGAGAAGCCAAGAGGCTCCTGCAGTCGTGAGTCTATGAGAAGCCAGGAGGCTCCTGCAGTCATCAGTCTCTGAGAAGCAAAGAGGCTCCTGCAGTCGTCAGTCTCTGAGAAGCAAAGAGGCTCCTGCAGTCGTCAGTCTCTGAGAAGCCAAGAGGCACCTGCAGTCAGTCTCTGAGAAGCCAAGAGGCTCCTGCAGTCGCAAGTCTCTGAGAAGCCAGGAGGCTTAGGTAGTTATCAGTCTCTGAGAAGCCAAGAGGCTCCTGCAGTTGTGAGTCTATGAGAGCCAAGAGGCTCCTGCAGTCATCAGTCTCTGAGAAGCCAAGAGGCTCCTTCAGTCATCAGTCTCTAAGAAGCCAGGAGGCTTGGGTAGTCATCAGTCTCTGAGAAGCCAAGAGGCTCCTTCAGTCATCAGTCTCTAAGAAGCCAGGAGGCTTCGGTAGACATCAGTCTCTGAGAAGCCAAGAGGCTCCTGCAGTCGTCAGTCTCTGAGAAGCCAAGAGGCTCCTGCAGTCGTCAGTCTCTGAGAAGCCAAGAGGCTCCTGCAGTCGTCAGTCTCTGAGAAGCCAAGAGGCTCCTGCAGTCGCCAGTCTCTGAGAAGCCAAGAGGCTCCTGCAGTCAGTCTCTGAGAAGCCAAGAGGCTCCTGCAGTTGTCAGTCTCTGAGAAGCCAAGAGGCTCCTGCAGTCATTAGTCTCCGAGAAGCCAAGCAGGCCCCTGCAGTTAGCAATCTCTGTACAGATGGAAGCAATGGTTCTGCAGTCGTCAGTCTCTGAGAAGCCAAGAGGCTCCTGCAGTCGCCAGTCTCTGAGAAGCCAAGAGGCACCTGCAGTCAGTCTCTGAGAAGCCAAGAAGCTCCTGCAGTCGTCAGTCTCTGAGAAGCCAGGAGGCTTGGGTAGTTATCAGTCTCTGAGAAGCCAAGAGGATCCTGCAGTTGTGAGTCTATGAGAGCCAAGAGGCTCCTGCAGTCATTAGTCTCCGAGAAGCCAAGAGGCCCCTGCAGTTAGCAATCTCTGTACAGATGGAAGGAATGGTTACCCCACAGTTAGCCAACCCAAAACTATGGAAAAGAAAACCTTGTGATTTCTACAATTCATAGTCCATTTCCTTCAGCATTAGTAGTGATAAAGGACGATACAGACAAAAGTCAGTATAATTTTTTTTTTATCCAGAAAAAGTGGCCACTGTATTAGCAGTAAAATCTTGGGTGAAGGTAAGGAAATCATGATATGACTGCAGTAACAAAGGGGTTAAAACGTTCCCAGATGCTCCAAAAGTTAAATGTAGCCCCGGCAATGATGTCACTGCTAATTGATGGCTCTCAGAGTTTAAGAGCCACTTAGTTCTCCAGTTAATGCAGAGAATCCATAAAACGGAACATCAATTACCCCACAAACTGCCAGTTTGGAAGTAAGAAGTATCATTTCTGAGATGAGGCAAGTGAGGGCTTTATACGAGAGACATCCAATTCCATTCTCCAACTCAATGTCACCGTTTTTTTTTCTTTTTTATGGCACAGAGTACTCGGCAGCGGCAGGGATTTCTATCCAACGTTCCATTACACTCTATTCCCTTGTCTCTAGTGCCGGCCATTTTCCACAGACATAAAACAAAATTCTGCTTCCCCTCTTGATTGCAAAACATTAAGCTCACAGGGAACTGTTGATTACCAGAGGCTCCTGATAATAAAGAGGGAAGATCAGGGTTTTGTATCTGCCATTCCTAGGAAGGAGAGTACGTGTGACTGTGCATATGTCTTAGGGCTGCCACCTGTCTGGCTTTGACCCAGACAACCCGGTTATTTGAAGGACTGCACGGGTCAAAACTGCCTGCCTGTTCTTCCAAATTATGATTGATGTGGCGATTGGTCAATCGCCGCGTCATAGACCCGCTCCTGCCATCACAGCTCAGCCCCTGGCGTCTGACGTCTCCGTTACATCACATCTCCGCCAACTGCCTGGAGATCGGGCAAAAGGAAAGCTTTTCGAAAAGGGGTATTAAAGGATAAGATACTGGACTTCATTGCAAATCATAATACTATTAGTTTGTGCCAGCATGGTTTTATGTGCAACAGATCTTGCCAGACTAATTGAAATGCCTTTTATGAGGAGGTGAGCAGAAACCACGACCCTGGGATGGCAGTGGATGTAATCGAATCATTTGATACAGTACCACACAAAAGGTTAATGGTTAAATTAAGGAATATTGACCTGGAACAAAGTATTTGTACTGGGATAAAGAACTGGCTAAAAGATACATCACAAAGAGTGGTGATTAATGAGACATATCAGAGGCGGGCGAGGCCGGCCAGGCGCCCTAGGCAACAAAGCTGGCCAGTTCGCCCCCTTCTTCCCCTTTAGATTGCGCATGGTGAAGCGATCTGATGTAAGCGCGCATGCTTAGTGAATCGATCTGATGTATGCGCGCATGCGTGGTGAAGCGCTCTGACGTATCCACTCGCACCCTCCTTCCCCTGTAGATTGCACGTGGTGAAGCGCTCTGATGTCAGCGCGCATGTGTGGTGAAGTGCTCTGACGTATGCGCGCTGATGATTTTTTGCCCATACATTCTCCTAGAGGAGCGCGGTCCAGTCTAGGGGTAGGCAGAAGAGGTAGTTGCCCAGCGCCCCCCAATTGTTGCGCCCTCGGCAGCTGCCTCTTCTGCCTACCCCTAGTTCCGCCCCTGATACATATTCTGATTGGACCAGTGTAGTTTGTGGAGTACTGCAGGGGTCTGTACTTGGTCACTTGCATTTGTTTATTTATTTTTTTAATGACCTGGAGGTGGGCATTGAAAGTAATGTTTCAATGCTGTCTCTTTGCAGAGTGATTGGCCTGTCCAATCATAGTTCAAAAAAGCAAAGGTCCCTAAAAACCTTGTTATGTCAGGACACTCAGCCACAAGGCATACCTCGACTGGAAAGGAAAGGGTTACGGAAGTTCAGTGCCGCTATTTGGCGGCACAAAATGTTCATTTCCACAGGAGGGATTCTGCCATAAAAGGTAATTAAGAGATATTGTGCTTTTAAAGCCCTCATGAATGGTTTGTTCCACTACACTGCGCTATGCAGATTTCAAGGCCAAGAAAATAAAAAAACGGAAGAGAGCATTAAAGAGCTGCACAGGATAATGAAGGCGCTGATGTGCACATGTGAAACTACGGTTTGTTCACGGTTAAACCAACTGTCTCCATGGAGATCACCCAATTCAGTGTTATATTAGCGTCGATAAAGCATAGATAAATTCAAATATTCCCAGAATGGGGTAAAACACAGAGTAAGTCCGGGGCCCCTATAGGGCTGATGGATATACAAAAATATCTAATAATGTTTGCAAAATATCTGCCCTTTACATGATGTTTTCCCCCATGGGTGCCCCCTATGAAGGGAGAGGGAGAGAAAGGGTGGATACCATCAGAGAAGATTCCAGATGGGAATATATATATATATAATCATTGCAAAAGCCAAACTGACAGTTTACGTTGCACATACATACAAAGGATTGCTGGTAGGGATGCACCGAATCCACTATTTTGGATTCGGCCGAACCCCCGAATCCTTTGCGAAAGATTCGGCCGAATACCGAACCGAATCCGAACCCTAATTTGCATATGCAAATTAGGGGTGGAAAATACAAATAAAAATGAACTTCCTTGTTTTGTGACAAAAAGTTATGTGATTTCCCTCCCCGTCCCTAATTAGCATATGCAAATTAGAATTCGGATTCAGTTCGGCCTTGCAGATGGATTCGGCCGAATCCAATCCTGCTGAAAAAGGCCGAATCCCGAACCGAATCCTGGATTCGGTGCATCCCTAATTGCTGGTACATGACTAAATATGAGTGAGGAACAAGAGGGAGCCATAGTCCCAAATCACTGCCGATAATTGAAATGGGTAGTACGGAGGCTCCACCAGTTAGGAACTTCTGTCTTGCAGAGTAAGGGGGTCCTGAGCCAATGGTGGAATAATACCATATAACCAAAATATACTTAACATTCTTAACTAGGGTTGCCACCTTTTCTGCCGGTGGAGACCAGGCAGGGGGCGGAGCCGTGACGTGGAAAGAGGTGGGGCCTTGATTCGACGGGGGCAGGTTGTGATGTCAGGGGGTGTGGCTATAATGATGCGATTGCCCGATCACCATGTCAATCATGGGGTTTCCTGCCCGGTTTTCCTAATTTGGAAAACCGGGCAGGAAGTTTTGACCTGGACAGCCCTTCAAATTACTGGTCTGTCCGGGTCAAAACCAAACAGGTGGCAACCCTGTTCTTAACATACTGGAGAATAGTATTGACTGGAATCCCTCTTTCTAGACTAGATATTACTGAGCCACACAGCAAAATATTTTTTAGGCTCCAAAAATGTCTAGACTGAGGTTGACCTGTTTAGCAATATAGATTGAAATTGTTTGTGAAATCGGACCTCATGGGACCCCTACCCCTTCTGGACCCTCTGCAGCCGCAGGGTCTACTTGCTCAGTAGTTATGCCCCTGCTGGATGGAATTTAGATTAGGGCACAGATTGAAAAATCATTTTCTGGCTTGGACTGGGGGCAAAACAGTTTGATCAGCTTGAAATGGAGCACCATTGGGTGGTCAACTCAAACAAAAAACTGCTCATTTGATGACCTTTTAGGCTGATGTTTGGCCACACACTAGCCTTGCCTCCAAGAATGTTTGAAACCCAACGACTAACATCCTTGCCCAGGACTAACACCAAGATCCACATGCCCAGACCTTTAGCTTGAGGAGCAGAACCATAACCAAGACCTTCAGCCAGCAGGAGTTGAAAAAAACAGAAGACTATAGTATAGGAATATATATGGATATAGTTAGCCTTACGCATTTCATGCCATAAAGCTCATGATGAGTGTCAACTCATAGTCTGGGTTATGGGTCACCACCCACAAAGCTTAGAGAAGCAGCTGCTGGTTTCATATATGGCAGCTAAAGAAAGAATCAACTGTGCAGCCCGTTGCCTCCAAGACAAGGCAAGATACTATCCTGCACGGTGATCTCTAATGGACTTTATTCCTGAAATTGAGAGCCGGGCATATCAGGTATTCTAGAGCCCAAGCCAGATGCCAGCACAAAGGAAGAACTTGTTGGTTTCAAACTATCCAGTAAAACCTATAAAGCCGCTGAATGGGGAGCTGTTACCTGTCAGATAAATATCGTTACTAAAACAAATGGCCGAGCTGGAAGGACTGCTGGAGCGCTGTGGATATCCATTTAATTCTCCTCGGCTCCAGTAAATCAGATAAAGTAATTTAAACAACACCTAGGAACTCAGCGGAACTGTGGGGTTTAATTATCAAAGAGAAGTCCTATAAAGGCATTTTTATTCAAGGTTTAGCACAGAGACAAGGGAGGCTGCTGTAAAAGCCGTTCCTCTGCATGTATTGCCACATTACTTACCAAGTGGAGGTCCATGAGTCATTAGGATATCGATGCCTTCTGGGATGAGGTTCCACTTGTCAAGTAAAGACTGACCTCTCGGCAGATTAAATCCCCATCCATTAAACCAAGGCGTCCTTATGGGAGAGAAGAAAAGAAACAGAGTTTACAGAGTCCACTGAATAATTCTCGCCCTGTCTGGATTCTAGGGTACAGCACTATGGAGTAAGAAGGGGCTACATCTGGTAAAGGACCAAAATATTTTTTAAAAAATATGTCGGTATACCACGGAAAAAAAACACCTAGACAAATTAAACGTTAAAATCGCACAGCCTTTATTAAGAAATACCTTACAGAAAGCTCCTCTTCAGAAAAGGCGATCCAGTGATCCATCGTGCGGTTCTCGCTTTCTCCTCCCTGCCTTCCCTATAGAAGATAGCCAGGGAGGAGAAATTGAGTACCGCACGATGGATCGTCGCCTTTTCTGAAGAGGAGCGCAAGCTGAGTTTCGGGAAGTTATTTCTTAAAGGGATCCTGTCATCGGAAAACATGTTTTTTTCAAAACGCATCAGTTAATAGTGCTACTCCAGCAGAATTCTGCACTGAAATCCATTTCTCAAAAGAGCAAACAGATTTTTTTATATTCAATTTTGAAATCTGACATGGGGCTAGACATTTTGTCAATTTCCCAGCTGCCCCTGGTCATGTGACTTGTGCCTGCACTTTAGGAGAGAAATACTTTCTGGCAGGCTGCTGTTTTTCCTTTTCAATGTAACTGAATGTGTCTCAGTGAGACATGGGTTTTTACTATTGAGTGTTGGTCTTAGATCTACCAGACAGCTCTTATCTTGTATTAGGGAGCTGTTATCTGGTTACCTTCCCATTGTTCTATTGTTTGGCTGCTGGGGGGGGGAAGGGAGGGGTGATATCACTCGAACTTGCAGTACAGCAGTAAAGAGTGATTGAAGTTTATCAGAGCACAAGTCACATGACTTGGGGCAGCTGGGAAATTGACAAAATGTCTAGCCCCATGTCAGATTTCAAAATTGAATATGAAAAAATCTGTTTGCTCTTTTGAGAAATGGATTTCAGTGCAGAATTCTGCTGGAGCAGCACTATTAACTGATTCATTTTGGAAAAAAAATTTTTTCCCATGACAGTATCACTTTAATAAAGGCTGTGTGATTTTAAAGTTTAATTTTTTTTTTTTGTGGTATATTAACGAATTTTTTAAAAAAATGTCTTGATGCCACTGGCCCTTTGATATTAGTTCCAGCTAGGGCCTTCACCGTAACAGATGCCACTTCAAGGTTCAGTTGCAAAGGAGGCAAACAAAAAAAAAAATACAGAAAATGAAGACCAACTGTGATTCGCTTACATCTGCAAACAAATATTTTACACCTTTATAGTGAAAGCGATTCCATAATCCACATAAAGGACAATTAAACCTTGAAAATGTTCCTGTTAGGGCAATGGTGCACTGGGAGATTTTTTTAGCCAGCCTATGGGTGGGCAAGAAAACACTTCAATTTACCCCATGTTCCACTGACCTTTAAAGGACCAATAACTTTGAAAGAATTTAAAAAAAAATTCGTTAGTATACCATCGTTAGTATACCATAAAAAAACCTAAACTTTAAAATTGCACAGCCTTTATTAAGAAATAATTTACCGAAACTCCTCTTCAAAAAAGGCGACACGGCGATGATCCATTGTGCGGCGCTCGATTACTCCTCCTGTTCTGTTCTGTTCTGTTATTTTAGTTCGTAATAAAGGCTGGGCGATTTTAAAGTTTAATTTGTCTTGGTGTTTCTTTTTCGTGGTATACTAACGAATCTTTTTAAAAAATGTTTTGATGTTACTGGTCCTTTAAAGGGAAAGCTACCAAGGCAGTTTATTGCCAATAGATTAGCCACAACAGTGCAAGCTATAACCCCATTTTTTTTTTCTTTAAAATGCTTTTCCATACCTGAGTAAACAACTCTAGACACAGTCTCTGTTTCTTTAGGATAGCAACTGCCATATTATCTTGCTGTGACATCACTTCCTGCCTGAGTTCAAAGCTCATAGCTCTGGGCTCAGATTACAGCAGGGAGGGGGAGAGGAGCAAACTGAGCATGCTCAAGCCCTAGACCTGGAGGTTTAAGCTGAAAACAGGAAGTCTGATACAGAAGCCCATGAGTACACAATAGAAGAAAAGAAATGTGGTGTTTCTTTTGACAGAGGACTCAGAGCAGCATTACTTTGAGGGTTTACTGGTGTATTTATATAGACCTTTCTGATAAAGCTTATTTTGTGTTCACCTTTCCTTCTCCTTTTAACAATTTTTAGCAACTTCAGCCGTGCTACCGGTTTACTTTCCTTCTTCGGATCAAACCTCTTCCCTCCCTTCTAAACATGGGCGCTGAGCAAATGCTTTACTATAAATGCCACAGCTTTGATTCAGTGATGTCATATCTTGATGCATCTTGGCCATGCCTGCCCCAACAACTAGGGATGCACCGAATCCACTATTTTGGATTCGACCGACCCCCAAATCCTTCGTGAAAGATTCGGCCGAATACCGAACCGAATCCTAATTTGCATTTGCAAATTAGGAATGGGAAGGGGAAAACATTTTTTCTTCCTTGTTTTGTGACAAAAAGTCACGCAATTTCCCTCCCCACCCCTAATTTCCATATGCAAATTAGGACTCGGTTCGGCTGGGCAGAAGGATTCGGCCGAATCCTGTTGAAAAAGGCTGAATCCTGGCCGAATCCCGAACCGAATCCTGGATTCGGTGCATCCCTACCAACAACCCCCCGGATATGCCAAAGTCTTTGCTCCGCTCCACCAGACCATCAACAGTACTCCATGTTTCATCTGCTTTTGAGGATTTGAATGACACTTCTATGCATTTTATTGGCAGGGGTAAGTTGAAATTTGGGTAAAAATGACTTATAGCAGGTGGATGACCTTGTACTGCTTAGTGTATGTTGAAATGGGGTGACTAGGGGTAAGTCAGCCTTGAAACTGAGTTTTTAATAGGAGCAGGGTATGTTGGGTGCCTGCTGTGCTTTTGGAATTCTGTTCTGCATGTAAGTGCCATACACATAGGCAAAGAAGAATTTCTTTAATAACTAATAAATACGAAAAATGTCTCTTTTTAAATTTTTTTTTTTAAATATCAAATAACCAGCCACGATCTAGTCAAGTCTGAGAATACTGGGTCTGTGGGCCAGCCGGCTACCTTCAAATGCTTATTGTAGGGAACCAGCAGCCATTCATGTGCATCAGGCCCTTTAGCAACAACTGGATGTGCTACATACTTAGAACCCTCAAAATGATTGAGAGATACTTATAGAACATAAAGCGAGGTCACTGTAAGATGCGCCAGGCGATCTGCGCGTCCATCCTCGGGTCCCACGGCGCATGCGTGTCGGACGTGCAGTCCTGGTCGCCCAACGTTCATGGTCGTCATTATTAAGTGATGACATCACAAAGAACTTATCCCTATACATATTAAGAGAATTCGGTTCGCGATTTGGCTTTTTTCAGCAGGATTCGGATTCGGCCGAATCCTTGTGCATGGCAGAACTGAATCCGAATGTGCAAATTAGGGGGCGGGAATGGGAAAACCTGTGATTTTTCATCACAAAACAAGGAAGTAAAAAATTATTTTTCCACTTTTTCCTTTCCTGCCCCTAATTTGCAAATGCAAATTAGGATTTGGTTCGGTATTCGGCCGAATCTTTGACAAAGGATTCGGGAATTTGGTGCATCCCTAAGGGCAGAGACACACGGGAAAATTCAGGGAGGGGTCGACTCTTCTTCGGGCAACTAATCTCCCAAAAAAGCTTTCCCGCCAGCTAGAATCCAAATCGCCAGCAGGGTTTGGCACTTGATGAGCTTTATTTTCTGAAGCTGCCTGAACTTTTCTTGTCAGGCAACTTCGGGCGACTTTGGAAAACGAAGTGCCCCCGAGTGCCATGCTGCCGCCGATTTAAATTCTAGCTGGCGGGAAGGCTTTTTGGGGAGATCAGTTGGACTAAGAAGAGGCGATTAGTCGCCAGGCGACTAAATGTCCCCGAATCTTCCCGTGTGTCTCTGCCCTAAGGCCTCAAGCACACGGGCAGATTCGGGGAGATTTAGTCGCCTGGTGACTAATTGCCTCTTCTGAGGGGTGACAATCTCCCTGAACTGCCTTCGCCGTGCCTGCTATAATGACAAAACGCTAGCACCAATGCACTGGCGGCGCTTCGATTTCCGAAGTTGTCCGAAGTTTCCTCGTGAGGCAACTTTGCAAAGGCAGTTCGGGGAGATTGACGCCCCGCAGAAGAGGCGATTAGTCGCCAGGCGACTAAATCTTCCCGAATCTGCCCGTGTGCTATCTCCCTAATACATATATTACTGATTATTCTTGGCATTTGTATCTTAAAGTACAAACATCAAACAGCTGTTACACAATATATCAGTGTTTATCTTCCCAAGGGGTAATTTGGATGCTCCGGACGCCTCCCCAGCTCTTCAGTATACATAGGAAGAAGCAGCGGCCAGCGTGGGGCAGAGTCGATTTGCTCAGACACAATTGTGTTATGTCAAAGTGCTGGGCCGCCATTAGTCACGGCTACTTATGCGCAGTGCAAATTGTAATCCGACTTATGCGCAGTGCAAATTGTAATCCGGCTTCCATGAATGCACCCAGATAATTCCTCGACGCGTCACTAATAAGCATAGCTGAGAAAATGTTCAAGAGACGCGCTTCTTCGATGGACCCGTAGGTCTGGCAACAATGAGAAAAAAAAAAAAAAAAAGCTGATCTCTCCAGTATGGCTTCTCTCATTAAAGGAGAAGGAAAGCTACTGAAGCATTTTATTGCCAATAGATTAGCTGCAATAGTGCAAGCTAGAATGCTATATTTATTCTGTAGAATGTTTTACCATACCTGAGTAAAAAGCTCTAGAAACTCTCTGTTTGTTTGGGATAGGAGCTGCAGTATTAACATGGTGTGACATCACTTCCTGCCTGAGTCTCTCCTTGCTCTGGGCTCAGATTACAGTAGAGAAGGGAGGGGGTGTGGAAGAGGAGCAAACTGAGCATGCTCTTGCCCAGGGCAATGAGGTTTAAGCTGAAGGCAGGAAGTCTGATACAGAAGCCCATGTGTACACAATTGAAGGAAAGAAATGCAGTTTCTTTTGACAGGGGACTCAGAGCAACACTACTTTGGGCGTTTACTGGTATATTTAGCTGGACCTTTCTGATAAGGCTTACTTAGTTTTAACCTTTCCTTCTCCTTTAATAGTCACGGGCCAAATGGAGATTTATGGCGTTTACAGTGTAATAAATATTCCCCGTGGGGAGGCAATAAAAGCTTATGGAGAATAACTTTTTCCTTTGCACATATTAATGTTTTTATAACACGAGTTCTGTGAACCCTCAAAGGTATTTGGCACCAGGTCCCATGTGCGCTGCGACGCGGCGTGTGGCGTAAACCTTTTATTGGTAAAGTGATCAGACTACACTGAGTTCAGTACAAAGAAGGTGCAATGAGCAAATTCAGAGACTGGGTTTTAGGTCCATGTTTTATGTGTTAACAGTTTTGCTAATTAAATTGCCCTTTAAAGGAGAACTAAACCCTAAATATGCCATATTTTATATAGTGAACTTATTGCAGGAGGCTAAAGTGTCAGCTTGTCAATAGCAGCAATGATCCAGGACTTCAAACTTGTCACAGGGGGTCACCATCTTGGAAAGTGTCTGTGACACTCACATGCTCAGTGGGCTCTGATTGGCTGTTGAGAAGCTAAGCTTAGGGCTCGTCACTAATTATCCAGCAGAAAATGAGCTTCCCTGGCTGTAATATAAGCTGATGCTACAGGTTTGCTGATTATTAAATTCTGATGCTAATTGCACTGGTTTTTGTGCTGCCATGTAGTAATTATCTGTATTAATTACTAATCAGCCTTATATTGTGACATTTCTATTCTATGTGTACTGTATATTGTGAGTGGGTCCCTAAGCTCAGTAAGTGACAGCAGCACAGAGCATGTGCAGTGAATCAGCAGAAAAGAAGATGGGGAACTACTGGGGCATCTTTGGTGACACAGATCTTTACTGCTAAAGGGCTGTGGTTGCCTTGGGCTGGTACAGAAGCACAAAACATCATGTACAACATTTCTACCTACTTCTTTAGTTAGGCTTTAGTTCTCCTTTAAGCTGCAAGGCTAAGGGCAGAGACACATGGGAAGATTCGGGGAGATTTAGTCGGACGGTGACTAATCACCTCTTCTTCGGCTGATTAATGTCTCTGAAAAACCTTCCCGCCCGCTAAAATCGAAATCGCGGGTGGGATGGCACTCGGAGCGATTCGTTTTTCGAAGTGGCCTCACGAGGAAACCTTGGGGCGACTTCAGAAAACGAAGCTGACGGGAAGGCTTTTTGGGGAGATTAGTCTCCTGAAGAAGAAGCGATTAGTCACCAGCCGAAATCTCCCCGAATCTTCCCATATGTCTCTGCCCTAAGCTCTCCCAAGAGACTTGCTTATCTTAAATATTTTTTCAATTGTATATTTGCTTATCTTAAATAGTTACAAATGTATCTAAGCACAGGTGCTAAGTGTTCTGGGCTCTCTGCCAAAAAGTCTTTATTTTAATTACGTTTCAGAAAGGTTGTATCTTTTTATTGGCATCAGTGCAGCAGATCAAAGAGAAACTTGGGAATTTTTAATGAAAATCCAGGACTGCAGGCTGACCTGTCAAAATCAGGACCGTCCCACAGAAAACGGGCAGTTGGGAGGCATGCAATTCCAAAGTAATTGCTACCAGAAGGGGACTTGCATCTCACGCCCACAGTTGGAACCATGGAATTACAGGCAGCTTGTAGGTGGTCCTATCTCCAGGGTCCCCCTGTGTCAATTGGAGGACATTCTGGAGCAGCATGGAGAGACCTGCAGCATGCCCCTTGAACTGAGCAGTTCCTGCATGAGTCAGAGCTCAATTCAAAAGGAATGGGGCGAGTAAAAGTATGTACGCATGTCCCTTCCAACCTGCATATTATTTAGACACAGAAGGTAGGGTACGTCAGGAGGCCCATGTCTGTACCCCGGCTGCACCTCCCAATGGGGGCACAAGTCCCTCCTAGATGAGCACCAAGAGGCAAGATCTTTAAATTAGCCCATCTGATTGTTTTATTGGGGGTTTTTTAATAGTCTTAAAGTTTTGTGCTCCAAAGATCACATATCTGGAAATATCCAAGAAAAATAGATCCCAGACCTGTAGAAATGGCTCCGTCAAGCTGAAAGTTATCGTCTCATTTATGTTACGACTTTCGGAGTGGATGCTGGGAACTGTAGTTCAGAGTAAGTGCCCCAACAGGCACCAAACGCTTTAGGCCTTTATCCATAATGTCCCAACTATCCTTGGTTGATTTTTTTGGAGGAACTCACAACTATTGCAGTTTTTCCATGAACTGTAGTTCTTCTCTTGCATGTAGGGCAGAAAGGACCTGGCAAGTGATAAAGTTATCAATACAATCTCCCAAATCCTACTTAGCAGGGATCAAATGGGGCCCTTTCTCTCCCTGTGACAAATCCTACAATGAAATCAATTTTTTTTTCTTTAATGAGGAGGTTTCATGTAGAGATAAAGTTTTAAGGGAAATATATATATAAATAATATATATAAAATATTTCAGTTGGCTACGGGGGAACTAAACCCAATACGCATGGTCGGCCATCTCCAGTTGCTATGGTTATTTTCCTGAAATCTAACTCTGCTGAAATGGTTAGATTATTATGAAATAATGGGGTTGGGAGTACGTGTCCTTCATATCAAGTGGCTGGGGTGTGGGCCTTGAGTCACACAGATCTACTGCAGTTTCCTTTCAGGTTGTCTGGCTTTCATGACGGGGCTTGATGTGATGAGTGTCGTTGGCTCTTTTGGTTGACTCACATCATTGGAAACAGATGCCTAATTGCAGTGCCACTTTCATAATGATAGTAGCACAGTCTCTATATCTTCAGCAGATATAACATGGGTTCCATAGAGACCCTTCTCATAAATAAGGCTGACCACTACCGGTTGTCTTCTCCACTTGTTTCGACGCCCAACTATAATATGTCGACCCTGTCCTCATAATCACCAAGAGCCCCACAACAAAAAGCAAAGGATATCCTGCCTACTGCCGGGTCCCCTTTGAAACGAACTGCAGTTAACATTGATTGCTAGCTATAAAACCCATTATCCCCTCTTCCTAAAGAGCCATTTCCATGCAGGACCTCCTGCTCCGCACGAGCAGACATCTACTTGTCTCAGATAGAATGCTAGCTCCTTTACCAAAAAATGACAGAGCTCCCAACCAACCTGGAGCACCTACTGGGTGTAAGGAAAAGAATATGGCATTGTACTGTGCAAACACACACTGACCAAAGTAGTACTTTGTGCCGATTGGGCCCAGAAGTCTGGGAGATGGTTCAGAAGCCAATGCTTTGTTGTAGGATTAACAAATGAGCTCCTCTGAATCAATATCACCTACAAATCAAAGGTAGAGTATTTATTTTTGGAAGCTATTTCATTAAATTACATTAAACCATGGTGACCCGGCCTAGAGAGCATATTAACCCTGTAGTAGCATTTCAAATTACCACCTGTAGTAACCTACCAGATTGCTTTATTCAAATAAAAACACCTACAACCTAGCAAATATGTTGCCTTGCAGATTACCACCAGTAGTAGTCTTTCAAATTTCTACCTATACAGCAACCTTGCAGCATACCACCTATAGCATTTTAAATTACCACTTCTAGTAAACCTACAGATTACAAACTATAGTAGCATTTGTAGCTTTCATTCTTCTCATGATTAAGACTCTCTGTAGCCGAGTAATAGACAGCAGACAAGGGTATTACATGTGCTCCTAGCAAGTGTATAACTTAGCAAGATCCACCATTCTATTTTTGTCACTCCCTTGTAGGACTCTCGCTGTTCATGAGTAACATAAGAGCAGAGACACACACTGCTATTTCAGGAGATTAGTCGCCCAGTGACAAAACGCATCTTCCTCAGGCGACTAATCTCCCCGCTAGAATGAAAATCACCAGCAGGATGGCACTTGGATCAATTAGACTATTCAAAGTCGCCTGAAGTTTCCTCGTAGACTACTTCGGAAAACGAATCATTCCGAGTGCCATCATTGGCGATTTACATTCTACCCGGCGGGAAGAGATTAGTCGCCCGAGGAAGATGCGTAAGGGCAGAGACACACGGTCAGATTCGGGGAAATGAATCGTCCGGTGACATCTCCTCTTCTTCGGGGTGACTAATCTCACGAGGAAACTTCGGGCGACTTCGGAAAACAAAGTGCTCCGAGTGCCATCCCGCCGGAGATTTACTAGATTGAGCCAGCGGGAAGGCAGGGGAGACAGTTTAGGGAGATTAGTCGCACTGAAGAAGAAGAGATTTTTTGCCGGGCAACTAATATCCCTGAATCTGACCGTGTGTCTCTGCCCTAATGGACAACCTTTCAACTTCCCTCACTTCACCCTGTGACCTCAAGGTCAAACATCTCCTTGATGACTTTTAATATCCTTAAATGGAAGCTAGGACATTCCATGACTTGGAAGTTACAATACCTGCTATTAGCAGTGTTAACATCTCCAATGTCCATGTGAAGCAAATAAGTCCTGACCAAGAAAAGGACCAAACCACAAGTTAAATTCATAATTATGGGGCTCTTAAGTCTTCCATTATGGCTCAACCCATGAAAGAGCCTTTGTTTGGCTCACCTTTCAATAAGGTGGCCACATTGGTTTTTCTTATTATGGAATGAAACCTTTTTTTCCTTGTTGTCTGCAGCTATTATCAACGAGACAATGGTCCTAAAATACTATGAGCACACTGCCTAATCTGTGTGCCGCGTCCCCTCGCTGCATGGGGTGGCTGGTCTCACCGCTACATTTACAGCTTCCACTTGAATGAACTTATAAAGTACAGGGAGGTTTGGAATTTATATAGAACACTTCTACATTACAAGGGTGGGAGATACTTCCCAAAGGCTGTTCTATGCAGAAGAATCTCTCAAAGCCCAAGAGACTCCTGACAACTAATAGCCCCCGACTGGTGATCCGAACCCTTGCAACAAATCCTGCTTTCTATTGTACAAGAGTTCAATATGTGATGTGTCTACATGGGCCACTTGCAGATGCCAACAATGAGAAGATCCTCCATTAGGTCTATAGCTCTAGGACTTCTTCAGGTCTTCTGCTTGCTCATAAGCATTGTAGGATAAGTGGTTGAGATTCTTGGTACCACGAAGCAACCACACTACTACATTCTCTCAATATGAGAAAAAACTCCAAACCAAGGAGCATCTCCCCCACCCACTCCCCAGGCTGCATCATTGCTATAAATAAGATATATCTCGATATATATAATCGAGCTTACATTGTTGATAGTACCGAGTTTCAGCTCAAATAAGATTAAAACAGCCTTTTGCTCAAGGTTATTAAAGCTGCCTTATTGTAGTCACACAATTAGTAGGAAAGCCGGGATCACAAAAGAGAAATATAATGAAATGACTTCTAAACAATATCTTCACCACTTAAAAATACATTACAATTGAGCACATGGCCTTTCCATCATATTTTTTCATTTTTGTATATCGACCGACCATGATTTACATATGAATGATGCTCTTCAAAGCTCAATACAGTCTTCAAACTGTCAATAAATAATGCATGATAAGGTATTTTATTGGCTGGGGATAGCCAATATTTCAATATTTTTTTTTTCAAAAATACAATATTTAATTTCAGCAATTCATTTTAGAAGCAGACAAGTCAAAGTCATCGAGTCCTTAACCGGAGCAGAAGTGGGTGGGATAGAGAGAGAAAGGGGTGAAAAAAATGTTTAAAGGGATACTGTCATGACAAAACATGTTTTTTTTTTTTTTTTCAAAATGCATCAGTTAATAGTGCTGATCCAGCAGAATTCTTTACTGAAATCCATTTTTCAAAAGAGCAAACAGATTTTTTTTATATTTCATTTTGAAATCTGACATGGGGCTAGACATATTGTCGGTTTCCCAGCTACCCCCAGTCATGTGACTTTTGCTCTGATAAACTTCAGTCACCCTTTACTGCTGTACTGCAAGTTGGAGTGATATCCCCCCCCCCCCCAGCAGCCTAATAAAAGAACAATGGGAAGGTAACCAGGTAACAGCTCCCTAACACAAGATAACAGCTGCCTGGTAGATCTAATATTAAAACCAAGTCCCACTGAGACTGATTCAGTTACATTAAGTAGGAGAAATAACAGCCTGCCAGAAAGTAGTTCCATCCTAAAGTGCAGGCACAAGTCACATGACTGTGGGGCAGCTCGGAAACTGACAATATGTCTAGCCCCATGTCAGATTTCAAAATTGCTCTTTTGAGAATTGGATTGAAAGGACTTGGTTATTATTAGGAAGGTAGGAACAAGGAGACCACACTAGCACCAAGAAGATAGTGCCTTGGTTGGAGTTGAACCTAGAACCCTAGAACAGACCCAACATTCAACTTGGATAAAAAAAAGGGTTTCAAGAGGATAAAAGCAAACAAAGAGTGAAGAATGATGAAAAAAGTGGCAAAATTGGAAGATAAAAAGCTCAGGAGGAAGAAGTGGAGAATAGTGGAAGAGGTAGGTGGGAAGGGAATGAAGTGTTGACATGTTAACTCGTACCAACCGACCTATGGTACTGACTCACTGCTAGAGGGGCTAGACTTGTCAGCCTGAACAACCCTGAATATCAACCTAGGAAGTACTGGGATGGGTTGGAATTAAGACCACAACCATGCACATAGTTTTGTCAATTGGAGAGAAACAACCAGAAATAGAAAATACAACTAGGTGTTAAAGGAGAAGGAAATGTAGCAGGTGGCCAACAACTTGGTACCCCCAGTAATTCTAGTCGCTTTCCTACTACCCCGGGCAGACCTTCTTCTACTAAAACCACACCAGCCAAGGGTTGTTTGCTGAGGGCTGCACCTCCATCTTTTTTGTTCTCCTTGGTGTCCCCTGTGCCAATTCTAGGTGGGGACATGCAAAGAACCTAAATCTCAGAAGTTCTGTACTGCGCATGAATTTGCCCAATGGGGGGTGTCTGGAAGACTGCGGCGAGGTGCTCAGCAAACAGTGGCTAAGACCAAGAGGGCATCATCCATTGATTTAGCTTTCCTTCTCCTTTGATAATAATACAGATATTCGTTATCCGGAAACCCGTTATCCAGAAAGCTCCAAATTACGGAAAGGATGTCTCCCATAGACTCCATTTTATTCTCTGTAATAATAAAACAGTAGCTTGTACTTGATCCCAACTAAGATATAATTAATCCTTAATGGAAGCAAAACCAGCCTATTGGGTTTATTTCATGTTTACATGATTTTCTAGTAGACTTAAAGTATGAAGATCCAAATTATGGAAAACCTCTGTTGTAAGGGAATTGTAACATACTGGAAGATTATGGGAGGAAAAAGGAAGCTTATGTATAGAGAAACTGAAACAATGCATGCTGAGACAGTAAGAGTTCTGCAGTATCTATGGAGGAAAATCGGGTCTTACATATGAACCCCAATGCACCATGCAAGCACTATTTTAACTCCGTTTTATTCAAATAATCCAAATTTTTAAAAATGGTTTTCTCTGTAATTTCGGTAATTTATTTCTTAGTAAAGGCTGTGCGATTTTAAAGTTTCATTTGTCTTGGTGTTGTTTTTTTTCAATGTATACTAACAAATTTTTAAAAACATTTTGTTGATGTTACTGGTCCTTTAAGAGGGACCTGAATAAATACCGGAGTGCAAAAGGAGATTTTGACTCCAAATACGTTCTAGGGGGTCCCCCATAGGCTAAAACAGCAATTCGGCAGGTTTTAGATGGTGAGGTCGAATTTTTAAAGAGACAGTACATGATAAATTTCGATATCAGAATTTTTTTCAGATATTCGAACCAAATTTGGACTATTCCCTAGTCGAGGTCAGGCCTTGATTTGTGGCGAGGCCTAGGGCGGCAGAATAATAGGGGAGGCATGATGCCCTGCTGCTCCCCAGTGCTCCAGTGCAGGGGCGGAGTATACGGAGTGGAGTATACGGGCAGCTCCAGTACCTCGCGGCCTCTGGGTGCATGCCCACTAAATCCGGCCCTGGTCGAGGTACACTTAAATAGGTCAACATTTTTTAATTCGTAAATTCACCTCGACCTTTGCTAAATCTGCCCCGAAGTGTTCTGCAGTATCTACAGAGCAAAATACATCTTTTAGTCCTCCCCTTGGTCAAATACAAAATAAAGGTATAATGGGCCTTCCGCATGAACCCCAATGTACCATGCAAGCACTATTTATAGTCCTAACACTCTCACCATTATTTACCTTCCTCCCTGTATAAACAACACCTGTCCATGGCTTCTCACCTGAGCACAGACGCTTTAAGCAAACACCCCTTGCACCCCCTGACATTGCCATAGGAACATTATTTATGATCTTTTTTTTTTAAAGCCATTTGGTTCCAGCAGCCTCATTAAATCGAAGCCTCATTTAACCAGCAGGACGTTGTTACAATGGTCTCGCTGACACGCTGTGATCGATGGCTGCGTAACATGGGCCAACAATGGCCTCCCCGGCCGCCTGACTGTGGATAAACACTGTAGGGCCACTAACAATGGCGAGGGGGCTGAATTGCAGGAAGGAATAGGAAGAAAGCCCAAATCATAGGGACGAAGGGATTTTCTCAGGACGTCTTCCCATAATTACCTGGGTGGGAAGGTTTCCTGAAATCTGAGCCAGAGAGATAAAAGGAGCCGTGCCTTTAAGAATGAAATAATTCAGCCTCTTATTCCTGCGCCCGGGAGAAAAGGAACAGCTCTATGAATGGGAGAAATGTGCCGGCTACTGGGAAATGCAAGAAGCTGCTAATAGAGAGGGAGCGGAGGGTAGTGGGGTTCCTTATTATAAATATATACCTACGCTAATTGGTTATTATTAGTCTGCACTGAAACTATAATTATAGCAATCCGTCAAGTTGTTGTTGAACTGGAACTTACAGCCTCCCAACACAGACAAAGGGAGTTGGGAACGGCCCTGTACAGGTATAAGATCCGTCATCCGGAAACTGGTTATCCAGAAAGATCCATAGACTCCAAAAAATCCAAATTTTAAAAAATGATTTATTTTTTTCTCTGTAATAATAAAACAGTATCTTGTACTTGATCCCAACTAAGATATAATTAATTTCTATTGGAAGCAAAACCAGCCTAATTAAATAAGATGTAGACATCCTTTCCGTAAATTCTGAGCTTTCCGGATAACGGATCCCATACCTGTGCTCCTTTTCAGAAAGCGATCGGGCGATCCATCGCGTGGCGCTCGATTTCTCCTCCCTGCCTTCCTTATAGGAGATAGACAGGGAGGAGAAATCGAGCGCCGCACGATGGATCGTCGCCGTGTCGCCTTTTCTGAAGAGGAGCGCAAGCGTTTCGGTAAGTTATTTCTTATAAAGACTTTACGATTTTAAAGTTCATTTTGTCTTGGTGGGTTTTTTTTCGATGTATACCAACAAATTTTATTTTTTTTTTAAAATGTTGGTGTTACTGGTCCTTTAACTCAAAAGACCTTTGAAGTAGCCTTGAACTTCTGCAACATTGTTTCATGAGTCCGAAGCAGAAAAGCAGGAAGGGACAGACAAAATACTTCTTTCACTTGCAACAGCCAATAACTACTGATGGGCGGATAAATTCGCCTGGCATGGATCCGCTACAAATTATCGCATTTTGCCCCCTGCGAATGCCGAAAAATCAATGGCAAAAATCCGCAGCGGGAAAAAAAATTAGCTGCGTGTCAAAATTTTCGCGTGCATAAAAATTGCTGCGCGTCAAAATTGTCGTGGACATAAAAATTGTCCCTGGTCAAAATTATTCAGGCGCCCATTGGGGCCCATTTATAAATTTTGACCCCCATTGACTTTAATGCATTTGGATAAAATAGTCGCATGTATAAAAATTGTCGTTCGCATAAAAATTGTTGCGCATCAAAATCATTCAGGCGCCCATTGACTTTAATGCATTTGGACAAAATAGCCACACGTATAAAAATGGTCGCTCGCATTAAAAATAGTTGTGCATCAAAATTTTTTTGACGACCATTGACTTCAATGCGTTTCACGAATTCTCGCTCTTTCCCTAATTTTTCCCCTGTTTCGTGAATTATTCCGCGAAGAGAAACAGGACAGATTAACCCATCAAATAACCTTAAAGCTAACGAACATCTGTAATTAAAGGAAAACTATACCCCCCAAACAATGTAGGTCTCTATAAAGAGATATTGCATAAAACAGCTCATATGTAAAACTCTGCTTCATGTTAATAAACCATTTTCATAATAATATACTATATTTGTAGTATGTGCCATTGGGTAATCATAAATAGAAAATTGCCATTTTAAAAAATAAGGGCCACCCCCTGGGATTGTACCATTCACGGTGCACACAAACATACCATACTTGTTAGGTCACATGAGCCAATTAACAGACAGAGTTCTGTCTTTTGCTTCAACATTTCTTCCTGTAACAGTTAGAGCTGGAGTATTTCTGGTCACGTGATCTCTTCCTGTTACAGTTAGAGCTGCAGTATTTCTGGTCAGGTGATCTCTTCCTGTTACAGTTAGAGCTGCAGTATTTCTGGTCAGGTGATCTCTTCCTGTTACAGTTAGAGCTGCAGTATTTCTGGTCAAGTGATCTCTGAGGCAGCACACAGACCATCACAAAATGCAAGAGATGTAAAAAGGAAATATTTACTTAAATATATACAGGGGCGGAACTACCGGGGGAGCAGGGGGTGCGAACGGGCCAGGGCACGCACCCCCTCAAGGCCCCCCGGCAGTCCGCGCGCCGCATATTCCCGGCCAGTTCCGGGTGTACGGAGGGGGGCGGGGGGCCCGGCTGGGCGTCCTGCGCCAGGGCCCGCCCCCCCTCTAATTCCGTTTCTGAATATATATTCCAGTTTGGTAAGATTCTTTAATGTGCCACTTAATAGGATGTAAACTGTTGCTTAAGTGTTAATTTTGGGGGTATAGTTTTCCTTTAATCTACATGGAAAAGTTGCTTAAGAATTACATTAGGCAACATTTAATTTTCGGGGTTTACATTCCCTTTAAATTGTTCCAATGTGAGCAACTTTCTGTTTCATGAATAAACAACAAATACCTATAGGAGTGCGCCTCGTCCCAGGGATGTGGATGGGAAGGGGGGAGGGGAGGGGACGAGCGAGTTTTGTAAATGAAATCGGCAAAAACCTGAAAATTACCGTCTTCTCCTCTTACCCGGCCATAGTCCTCCTATGGCCGGGTAAGAGGAGAAGATGGTAATTTCACTGACTGGATATGCGAGGAGAATATTACGTTTCATACTCCAGTCTGTGTTTGGTCTACAAAACAGGAAATGAAATGTTTTAACCTAATTTAAAAGTTTTTGTAACTGAAGCTGCTGCTGCCAATTTCCATTGGATCCCCTTAAAGGATTTGTTCACCTTTGAGTTAACTTTCGGTATAATGTAGGGAGGGATATTCCGAGACAATTTGCAATTGGTTTTAATTTTTTATCATTTGTGGTTTTTGAGTTATTTGACTTTTTGTTCAGTAATTGGCAGTTTCAACAATCTGGTTGCTAGGCTCCAGCTTACCCTAGCAACCATGAACTGATTTGAACAAGAGACTGAGATGTAAATAGGAGATGCCTGAACATAAAGCAGCAATTACAATAAATGTGTAGCTTTGCAGAGCTTTTGTTTTCTTTAAGGGATGCACCGAATCCATTTTTTTGATTTGGACGAACCCCTGAATCCTTCACAAAAGATTCGGCCGAATACCAAATCGAATCCTAATTTGTATATGCTAATTTGCATATGCAAATTAGGGGCAGGGAGGGGAAACGTTTTTTTTTTTAAAAAGTCACGCAATTTCCTTCCCCGATCCTAATTTGCGTATGCAAATGAAAATTATCATATGCAAATTAGGATTTGGATTCGTTCGGCCGAATCCCAATCCTGCTGAAAAAGTCTGAATCCTGGCCCGAACCGAATCCTGGATTCGGTGCACCCCTAGTTTTTTTAGATGGGGTCAGTGAGCCCCCATTTGAAATCTGGAAAGGTTCAGGAGAAGAAGGCAAATAATAAGAAAACTACAACTTAAATTGTTACAAATGTATCTAAGTGCAGCTGCCACGTATTCTGGGCTCTCTGCCAAAAGCCAATTAAGTTTTAGAAACATTGTATCTTTTTCTGGCTGTTCAGTGCAGGAGATCAAAGAGAAAGTCGGGACATTTCAGTAACAATCCAGGATTGTGGGTTAAGCTGTCAAAATCGGGACTGTCCTGCGAAAAATGGGACAGTTGGGAGGGATGTTAATCCACGGGCAGGTTTCCCTTGGAGTGAGGGCTGAATCGTTCCAACTGCCTGTATTCCCGGCATTGTGATCTGATCGTTGGGCCCCTAGGATCATCCCGATATCGGCCACCTCATGGTTATCTCCTGCTTTTAAGTGGACGACCAGGTTAAATAATATAATAGGCCCAAGGTGCTGCTATCACTGTAGAGGGTTCATATTCAATAGTGGAAAATCCCTTGTACCCAAATCGATATCTAATTTCCTGATGATTACGGTCAGGGCCGCCATCAGGGGGGCACAGGGGGTACAACTGCACCGGGCACATGCCTGAAGGGGGGCCTGGTTGTGCTGCACTTTTCGAAAGAGCCGGGCCCCCCTTAACAGCAACGAAGCTTTGCCCCCTTCTGGAGTCCCGAACCGCTGAACAGCCAAAGTCCCGAAGCGGCGAAAAGACCCGAAGTCATCGAAGTCATGAAAACAACCGAAATTGAAGTCCTGAAGCGGCAAAAATACCTGAAGTCACGAAAACAACCAAAATTGAAGTCCTGAAGCGGCAAAAAGACCCAAAGTCACCAAAACAGACATAACTGAAGTCCTGACGCGGCGAAAAGACCCGAAGTCATGAAAACAGCTGAGATTTAAGTCCGGAAGCAGCAAAAATACCTGAAGTCACGAAAACAACCAAAATTGAAGTCCTGACGCGGCAAAAAGACCTGAAGTCATGAAAACAATCGAAATTGAAGTCCTGAAGCGGCAAAAAGACCCGAAGTCACGAAAGCAGATGACATTGAAGTCCTGAAGCAGCGTAAATACCTAAGGTCATGAAAACAACCGAAATTGAAGTCCTGAAGTGGCAAAAAGACCAGAAGTTGTGAAATTTTTTTTAACAGGTAGGGGGGGCCGTGGCGCCAATTTTTTTTTTTAAAAAAAATATTCTCTGGGGCCCCAATTTTTTTTTAACTTGTAAGGGGGGCCCTAGCGTCAATGTATTTTTTAGAAATATGTTTTTTACTTTAAGGGGGACCCAGGCAAATTTTTTTTTTTCTTACTTGTAGGGGGTCCTGATCACCAATTTTTTTTTAAAAAAAAAACTTATAGTGGGGCCCTGGTTCCCAATAGCTTTTTATAACTTGTGTGTGGGTGGGGGGGTTACCTTTTTTTATCGCTGATGTCTGTGTGGTCTTTTAACTGTGGATTGGGTGGGATCTGGGGTGGGGCTTGGGTGGTAAAAAAACAAATAGTCCCTAAGGCTACAAATGTATTGTTATTGTTACTTTGTATTACTCTTTCTATTCAGGCCTCTCCTCTTCATATTCCAGTCTCTTATTTAAATCAATGCACGGTTGCTAGGGGAATTTGGACCCTAGCAACTAGATAGCTGAAATTGAAAACTGGAGATCTACTGAATAAAAAAGCTAAATAAATAAAAAAATTAAAGTTGAAAACCAATCGCAGATTGTAGCACAATATCACTCTCTACATCATACGAGTGGTTAATTTAAAGGTGAACACGCCATTTAAGATCCAGACAAGTCTCGGGTGACAGTGAGAAGAGGATTATGATTAGAAGTAGAGGGGCAAGAGAGTGTCAGACAGTTCCTAGGGTGAGAATAAGGTGACTCGGGGACAGATAATCCACTCGCACTGTTATCAAACCCTTTCAGCGCCAGTGTTTTGCCGCAAGACGTGGCCCAAGCTGCTCCCTGTCCTCACCTGGGCTCTGTTTATCAGCTCAGGAAGAGAATGGCTTCCTCTCATCACTGATATCTCTGGGAACCCAATCCATGAAGATATTCCTGACCCCTGTCTGTGCTATTTTAACCGTCTGCTGTACAGGAAGGAACCATTATAAATAGTCCAACAATGCTCTTATACACAGGGGCCCGACAGTGATTGATGCCTGAACAAACGCACAACAGCAAGGCGGCCTTTTCACTGCGGCTTCTTATAGAAAAGTGAGGATTAGAAATCCCTTGAAATAAACCATCAACCCCCCCCCCCTTTAAAGGGAAGTAAACCCAAAATGAAATTAAAGTACAGACAAAATATATTAGTCTGTTTAGGAACAGACGCCTCTCCACTAGTATTGAATCACTTATAGTCATTTACTGACTCCATTCCTTAGTCTTGTCACTCAGTGGAGGTCATTTATCAACACCAGGCAAATTTGCCCATGGGCAGTAACCTATGGCAACCAATCTGATTGCTGTATTCATTGTCCTACTTGCAGCTGGTTGCTATAGGTAACTGCCCATGGGCAAATTTGCCCGGTGTTGATAAATAAGCCCCGCTGTCTGCCATTCGCTGGGGCTCCTTCATAAACACTGGACACATTTACTCCTGGGCAGTAACCAGGGTTGGACTGGGCCAGCAGGACACTGGGAAAAAACCTGGTGGGCCCGGTTCTTTTGGTCCCCGAAAGGAACGGTAGAATCACTTGGTGGGTGCCAACGAAAAAAAGGTAGAATAACTGGGTGGGTGGGTGGGTGGCTGGCTGGGTGCCAAGGAAGGAAAGGTAGAATCACTGGGTGGGTGCCAAGGAAAAAAGGTAGAATCACTGGGTGGGTGCCAGGTCCGGACTGGGATTCCCAATAGGCCCTGGCATTCCAAGTACACAGAGGCCCAAGTAGCCCCCAACCAGCCCAATAAATAGTGCCTGTCTATGGCAACTTACAGCAGCCCCTCAGGCATTTGCCAGAACCCACAGATTGCCAGTCCGGGCCTGGTGGGTGCCAATGAAAAAAAGGTAGAATCACTGGGTGGGTGCCAAGGAAGGAAAGGTAGAATCACTGGGTGGGTGAGTGCCTACGAAAAAAGGGTAGAATAACTGGGTGGATGGGTGCCAAGGAAGGAAAGGTAGAATCACTGGGTGGGTGCCAAGGAAAATAGGTAGAATAACTGGTTGGGTGGGTGCCAAGAAAGGAAAGGTAGAATCGCTGGGTAGGTGGGTGCCAATGAAAAAAGGGTAGAATAACTGGGTGGATGGGTGACAAGGAAAAAAGGTAGAATAACTGGGTGGGTGCCAATGAAAAAAAGGTTAAATAACTGCGTGGGTGGGTGCCAAGGAAAAAAGGTAGAATCACAAAAGGTAGGATCAGCCAGTTACATGGATCAGTCAGTTACATGGATCAGTTACATGGATCAGTCAGTTACATGGATCAGCCAGTTACATGGATCAGTCAGTTACATGGATCAGTTACATGGATCAGTCAGTTACATGGATCAGCCAGTTACATGGATCAGACAGTTACATGGATCAGCCAGTTACATGGATCAGTCAGTTACATGGATCAGCCAATTACATGGATCAGTCAGTTACATGGATCAGCCAATTACATGGATGCCGGAGACAAACGACGCTGCAACACAAAAGAGGTTTTCGAGGGAGCCCAAAATAATTATTTTGAAATAAGGCAACACTGAACCCTCTGCATGAACCACAAACCAAATTAAAAAAAGGGCTTGGGAAAGCGACAATTTTGCCTCTTTTATTAACCTATAAAATCCAGCTTTTCTTAAAACAATACTCTCCGCAGTCGTGCGGCGTAAAGACATTTTACGGTCCCATTAGGCAAGTACTCTGGAGCTTACATAAATCCCCATTCACGCACGCAGCAACACGGGGAGATCATTACGCCGTTGCCTCCTTGGCTAATGAATGCAGAATGCAAATATAATGCCGTGATCAAATGCTCTTTGTACAGCGGCAGCAGCGGCGGCGCATAAACCATGTCGTCCTGGCCAAGGCCGGGCAAGCGAGCCGGGAGGGAGGGGGTACGATAACTGCCGCTGCCTTATTAATTCCACTGTACAATAAGGCACAAGGTAATTTCCATAAACATTTCCAGGATGATGTTCATTCTTCCAGTTTATGTATTACCAGCATTTGGATGGCGTAATAAAAAAAATGCGATGAATATAAGGAACTGCGTCCCCCCTACTGTTAAATATAAGGATATGGGAACTCACAGAGGAGTTTAGAGGCAAAATAAATGAGTAAAAGACGTAAGGCTGAGGTTTTGCAAATACAGGTATGGGACCTGTTATCCAGAATGAACCTGGGTTATTCTGGATAACAGATCTCTCCGAAATTTGGATCTTCATACCTTAAGTCTACTAAAAAATCATGTAAACATTAAATAAACCCTATAAGATGGTTTTGCTTCTAATAAGTAAGGACGCACCGAATCCAGTATGTTGGATTCAACCAAACCCCCAAATCCTTAGCAAATGATTCGGCTGAATATCGAACTGAATCGGAATCCTAATTTGCATATACAAATTAGCGGTTGGAAGGGAAAAACATTTTTTACTTCCTTGTTTTGTGACACATGATTTCTCTCCCCGCCCCTGATATGCATATGCAAATTAGGATTCGGATTTGGTTCTGCCGGGGAGAAGGATTCGGCCGAATCTGAATCCTGCTGAAAATGGCCGAATCCTGAACCGATTCCTGGATTCAGTGCATCCCTACTAATAAGGATTAATTATATCTTAGTTGGGATCAAGTACAAGGTACAGGTATGGGACCTGTTATCCAGAATGCTCAGGACCTGGGGTCCCGGATAACAGTTTTTTCCGTAACTTGGATCTTCATACCTTAAGTCTACTAGAAAATCATGTAAACATTAAATAAACCCAATAGGCTGGTTTTGCTTCCAATAAGGATTAATTATATCTTAGTTGGGATCAAGTACAAGCGACTGTTTTATTATTACACAGAAAAAGGAAATCATTGTAAAAATATTTAGTTTTTTTTATTATAATTGAGTCTATGGAAGGTGGCCTTTCCGTAATTCGGAGCGGGTTTTGGGATAACGGATCCTATATCTGTACTCTGCTTCCATAGATATGAATACAGGGAGCTGCGAGAAAAAAATCCAAAAATGCAAAACCATTTAAAGTAAGCAGCAGCCGCTCTTACTTTAAATGGTTTACAATATAACAGCTATTAACTGGGTGCTGGTATATAAAAAGAGTTATTTCTTCATAAAAAAAATTTCACTTTGAGCATTAAGAAAGACTATTAAAAAGATACTGCTTTTTTTTTTTTTAAAGAGACAGAAACTATCAAATAGAGCATATTTATGGCAATTTGAGACAATTTGCAATTGGTTTTCATTTTTTATTTGTGGCTTTTGCATATAGTTTTTTTTTGTTCAGCAACTCTCCAGTTTGCAGTGCCAGCCATCTGATTGCTAAATTACCCAGAGAAAAAAAGAAATAATTTTTTAAAATGTGGATTATTTGGAAAATAGGTTTCCTGATAACAGATCCCATACGTGTACCCTCTTGTTCCACCCCAGTTCCTGCTTAATCTCACCTTCTTTGCCCGTTCCCCCCAGAATCTGCCACAAGGTCCGCGAATTGATGTCATTGCCACACCCCCTTTACTTCACTGCTCAACCCCTCCTACTTCTTCATCCCGCCATTCCATCATCAACCCAGCCCCCATCATGCCTCAGTCGGTCTAGTATTCATACGGTGGGGACCCAGTGTAGGACAGAGACACCAAGGACTAGGGTTGCCACCTGTCCGGTCATGACCCGGACAGCCCGGTATTTTGAAGGGCTGCCCCGGTCAAAACTTCCTGCCCAGGTTTTCCAAATAAGGAAAACCGGGCAGGATTCCCTTGATTGACACGGTGATTGAGCAATCGCAGATTGCCGTGTCATAGACCCGCCCCTTGACATCACAACCACACCCACCTACGTCATGGCCCCACCCACTGACATTTCGGCCCGCCCCCTGTCCAGTCTCAGCCGTATGGAAAGGTGGCAACCCTACCAGGGGCCCACCAAAAAACCATAGACCGGGGGCCCACTCTCAGTATTATTCTTCCTCTCCTCACTCAACCTCTATTCTCCTAGTCTCTATTCTTTACATACTATAATCTCAGAGTTGTATTACATACTATAATCTATTATTCCATCTATTAAGCCTCTTTGTTCTCATAGAAATAGGGAATGGCCATGAAATAGGCCAAATGTTGTTCAGCAGAACCTGACACCTGGGCCCACCGGGAGTTTTCCTGGTATCCCTGTGGGCCAGTCAGACACCGTGGGGGACCCTAATCGTGCCTAGGTGGCACTTTAGCAGGGACAGCAAAAAAAAGCCACTTTAAAAGAGAACTAAAGCTTAACTAAAGAAGTAGCTAGAAATGTTGTACATTATGTTTTGTGCTTCTGTACCAGCCCAAGGCAACCACAGCCCTTTAGCAGTAAAGATCTGTGTCTCCAAAGATGCCCCAGTAGCTCCCCATCTTCTTTTCTGCTGATTCACTGCACATGCTCTGTGCTGCTGTCACTTACTGAGCTTAGGGAGCCACTCACAATATACAGTACACATAGAATAGAAATGTCACAATATAAGGCTGATTAGTAATTAATACACATAATTACTACATGGCAGCACAGAAACCAGTGCAATTAGCATCAGAATTGAATAATCAGCAAACCTGTAGCATCAGTTTATATTACAGCCAGGGAAGCTCATTTTCTGCTGGATAATTAGTGACGAGCCCTAAGCTTAGCTTCTCAACAGCCAATCAGAGCCCACTGAGCATGTGAGTGTCACAGACACTTTCCAAGATGGTGACCCCCTGTGACAAGTTTGAAGTCCTGGATCATTGCTGCTATTGACAAGCTGAAACTTTAGCCTTGTGCAATAAGTTCATTAAATAATATATAGCATTTTTGGCCATATTCATTTTTCAGGTTTAGTTCTCCTTTAAGAGCCAAATGTCCATTTGCATGCACTAGGGATCCTGATCCAGTGCTGGGGCAGCAGAGTGCTTGCGGGTACAGTGGCATCACAATGAAGAACATTGGAGAACGGACACCATCCCCAGGCCAAAGCGTCGCTCATTTAATTGTGACATCACTGGGGGTCATTTATCAGCACTGGGCAAATTTGCGAATGGGCAGTAACCCATAGCAACCAATCAAATTGCTGCATTCATTGTTCTACTTGCAGCTGGCTTTAAAAAGCGAATCACTGATTGATTGCTATGGGTAACTGTCCAAATTTGCCCAGTGTTGATAAATGACCCCCAGTGATGTCACAATTAAATGAGCGACGCTCCCAATCAGATATAGTTCGGAGAAGCTGCCATTCTCCTCTCATTCATAGGCTGTTAAACATAATCAGGAATGGCCAATGTAAAAAATTTTTTAAAAATACTACATTTTTTTCTCTGTAATAATAAAACAGCACCTCGTACTTGATGGTAACTAAACTGCACAAACCCATATTGGTGGGGCCCCAGGTGAAGTGTTGAGTACAGCATACGAATAACTTGCCTGTTAAATATATATTTCTTGGTACAGGTATGGGACCTGTTATCCAGAATGCTTGGGACCTAGGGCTTTCCGGATAACTGTCCATAATTTGGATCTTCATATCTTAAGTCTACTAGAAAATCATGTAAATATTAAATAAACCTAATAGGCTGGTTTTGCCTCCAATAAGGATTAATTATATCTTAGTTGGGATCAAGTCAAGTTACTGTTTTATTATTACACAGAAAAAGGAAATTAATTTGAATTATTTGGATAAAATGGAGTCTTTGGGAGACAGCCTTTCCATAATTCGGAGCTTTCCGGATACCGGATCCCATACCTGTACTGGTTTTACTCGACCTTAGGTCAGTCCACACGAGCAGATTCGGGGAGATTTAGTCGCCTGGCGACTAATCGCCTCTTCTTCTGGGCGACAATCTCCCCGAACTGCCTTCAATTGTCTTTACGTGTCTTCCGTCCGCTATAGTGAAAAGTCGCCTGCGCTAAAACAGACGCAGCGCTTTGTCTTCCGAAGTCGCCCGAAGTTGCTTTAGCGCAGGCGACTTTTCATTATAGCGGATGGGAAGACACGTAAAGGCAGTTCGGGGAAATTGTCGCCCAGAAGAAGAGGCGATTAGTCGCCGGGCGACTAAATCTTCCCGAATCTGCTGGTGTGGACTGACCCTAAACTCTTATTTCTTGAATATAATGATAGAGGTCCCCAGTCTCAGGCTGCAACTCCCGGTGCCCCTCTTGCAGCCTCTCGCAGATGCCCCGCCCCAAGTCCCCCGAGTGCGTCTGCTTTTTCGCAAAACCAAAACACACCCGGCACGTGTCTGTCAGAGATAACCTCCCAATCTTGTGGCCACTGAGCAAAGTGGCTGCTGCTTTTGGTCTGACATTAACCAGAACCTCCCAGATTTCCCCTAAATGCAGTCATTACATGGAAAAACGAACTCCATAATCAGCTTGTCTTTCCCCAGCTGCAGACAGGATATTTAATGACGGGTGGGGGGGCTGGAGTTTGCCGTCTGCCAGTAAGGAGACCCCCACCCTGACTCTGGATCTTATACCTTTCACCAGGGCACTGCCGAGCTGGTATAAATAATGAACGATGGGTGCTGGCTAACTTAAGACATGGTGCATTTGATAGTATTGATATTTCCAGCCTCTAATAAATTTTAAAGGAGAAATAAAGAATAGGTTAAGTGTTATTCACTTAGTTTGGGGGAGTGGGGTTAGGGCCCTATTTGTGAATATAATCAGTAATCTTGGACCCAGGCTGACACTCTTATTCACTGTAAAGTGTGGCTCAGGGTCCTACTCTACTGAGCACCACCATTTTTCCTTAGGCTGGCGGCACACGGTAAGATAAATCTCCTCTTCTTCGGGCGACTGATCTCCCCGCAATGCCTTCCTGCCGGCAAGATTGTAAATCGCCGGCAAGGAGGCTTACGTATCGTTTCTGATTCCCGAAGTTGCCTCGTGAGGCAACTTCGGGCATCTTCAGAAAACGATGCACTACGCAGGTCTGGACCGAGATTTAAAATAGGCCCTGGCATTTCAGGCACACAGAGGCCCAAACAGCCCCCCAACAGCCTAATAAATAGTGACTGCCTATGGCAACTTACAACAGCCCCTCTGGCATTTGCCAGAACCCACTCAGGGCCTGGTACATAATGCCATGCTGCCGGCAATTCTTCAAGAATCGAAATTGGCAACAGGATGTCACTTGGATCGCTTTGTTTTCCGAAGTCTTCTGAAGATTCCTCGTGAGGTACTTTGGAAAACAAAGAACTCCTCGAGTGCCATCCCACCGGCGATTTCGATTCTAGCCAGCTTTTCAGGGAGATTAGTCGCCCGAAGAAGATCCGATTTGTGGCCGGGCGACTAAATCTCCTCGAATCTTCACGTCTGTCTCTGCCCTAATACTTCTGCAATGGATCTTACCTTTAAGAAACATGGTTTCAATTTGGGTGGGGAGTTGTCTGTACACTAGTACTACATTTTTTAAACGCAAGCCTAGAAAAAAATAATTAAATTGCAGCCTGGGGTTTGGGGCCTTATTTTGCTTGTGTGTGTCTGCGCTTTGCACAGGAGACTCCATTATTATCATAAGTCGGTTACACCCTGGCTGTGAGAATGTCCAGACGTTCCTCTGACACCTTATCAGATGTTGCTACTGGATGTTCTAATCCCTAGGGAGTCTTGCAAATCTGCTTGATAGGGATCTCCTGCTGAACCATCCATCACGGCACGGATAATAAAATTAGCCTAACATTTAAGGAGGCCAAAGAAGGAGACCCTTTCTTAAATGAAGGTTAAGGGCAGAAACACACATGGAGATTCAGAGAGGTTAGTCACCTGGGGTCAAATCGCCTCTTCTTCGGGTGATTAATCTCCCCGAACTGCCTTCCCGTCAGCTAGAATCTAAAACTTCGGCAGGATGGCACTTGGAGTGATTTGTTTTCCGAAGCCGCCCGAAGTTTCCTCGTGAGGCAAATTCGGGCGACATCGGAAAACGAAACGCTCCGAGTGCCAACCGCCGGTGATTTAGATTCTAGCCGGCGGGAAGGCAGTTCGGGGAGATTAGTCGCCCGAAGAAGAGGTGATTTGACTCTGGGCGACTAATCTCCCCGAATCTTTGCGCGTGCCCTTACCTTTAGAGGCAAATTTTGATCAAACAGAAAGGGGCTCTATCTTCAAATCATAATGATGGACATCAAAACAAGCCCTAATTCCAAAACGATGTCCAAAGCTGGGCCATGAAGAAGGCCAGGCACTGACTTGGCCATACCCGTGAAGATAAAAGCTGCCAACAGACCAAGTCGGCAGCTTATTGGCCCGTGTATGGGGGCCCCTCGACAGGCTTCCTCGATCTAGATCTGGCCGAAAGTCGGCCAGATCTCGATCGGATGGGACAAAAAATCCCGTTGGATTGCGGCCACATCTGTTCGTTGATGTGGTCCCGCAATCCGACCCCAGTTCCCATTCGTTAGGATCAGATCGTTGGGCCCTAGGGCCCACGATCGGATCAGCCCGATACTGCCCACCTCAAGGTGGGCATATCGGAGAGAGATCCGCTCGCCAAACGAGCGGATCTCTCTGTGTATGGCCACCTTAACACTTCATGATCTATGAACAAGTGGCCCCTGAGGCAAATGGATGGATTATATAAATTTATTGTGCGGGGTGACCTACACGTAGCATCTGCTAGCAGATTTTCAGTTTGGACAGATCAGTTGCGGTGGAGCAGCAAAACAAACCTCAGAGCTGATGTACATTCCTAGCCGGTTTTGATCAGAATCATCCAAATTGCCCAACGATATCTTGGGGTGATTTGCGATCTTAGAAGTAATATGCAGGAGGCAAAGGATAGTTATATATGGCATATGGTTACTGTAGATGTCCCCCTTCTGAACAGCACCATCCAAACACCACCCAATACAGCACTCTCGTCCCTTACTTGGTAATAAACAGTACCGCAGTGGTGCTGGAGGCTGTCATATTTGGACACATGTTCCTGTCTCTCACTCTAACTAGATCTGCTTTAACTAATAGTGATGGGCAAATTTATTCGCAAGGCATGGATTTGCAGTGAATTTCCGTATTTCGCTGCCCGCGCATAACAATTGCCGCCCATCAAAATTTTTCAGACGCCCTTTGTCTTTAATGCATTTGGTCAAAAGAGTCGTGCGTAAAAAAAATTGACGATCGTGTCAAAATTGTTGCACATCAAAATTATTTTGACGCCCGTTGACTTCAATGAGTTTCGCACATTTTTCGGTGAAGCAAAATGGAACAGATTCCCCTATCGCTATAAACTAAGCATGCTCTTGGTCAGCCATCACCACCAGGGCTGAACTGGGCCATCGGGACAGCGGAAAAAACCCCAGTTGGTCCCTGGCCTCCACTGACCCAAACCCGATCCACACCTGCAATATTCTGGTTCCCCTGCTGACCTCCCTCCCCCAATTGCGGCAAAGTAAGTAAAAGGCGTGTGTGAAGGGGAAGGAGTTGGGAGCAGGTAATGGGCCCCTGATTGGGTGTGGGGGCCCCTGGGGTAGTAGCTCCAATGAGCCTCTTACAGCCCCAGTCTGACGCAGATCACCGCTAAAGATCCAGGGGACAAGTAGTAGCCAAACATGACATCCTCCAATTCTTTGGTGCCACTCTACACTTCATTGCCAGGTACAGGGGAGCAGGGCCATATTGGGGAGCAGTGGTTGTGTGTTGGGGTGACCTCTGCAGGGGCCCTAAGATATTTATTAATTGCCATGTCTGTTCTTATGGAGTGCAGTGGCAATTATTGTATAATAAGGTGTAATGAAGAGGCTTGATGTACCCTAAGCTGTGGTTAAAGGCCACATTTTAACAAACTATGGTAAAGAAGGAAAAAAAATGCACCAAGGATCCCTATTATGTGTATTTACAGTCAAATGTAGTTTTGAATGTGTTCCTTTTTAGAGCCGAATGTTTAAGAAGATGAAAACGACACATCTTCAAACCTCTTGTTGCCGTGATACACAGCAGGGGGCACAAGGGACCATGTTGAGACGACCGCAATAGTTCCAGACGCCCCCGCTGTGATGATAAGCGCAAGCCCTTCTCTTTGGTCCCATGAATTACTTGATACCTAAAAATTGCTACAAAGCCTGGCTAAAATCACCAAGACTTGAACATTTGGGTGTATCGGCGACCCTGTGATTGATTGGGTTACGTTGAGAGCTCAGATGTCTAAAAAATAAAATCAACCAACCGGTTTCTTCTTTTTCTGAAGTCGAGGATAAAGATGCATCAAAGCCAAGACTTGTTAAAGAATAAAAACGCGGCAGAAGTTGTGGTAAAATAAACAGTATCAAAATGAAAAGTTTGATAAGCAAACGGCTGGAGTACAGACCTTAAATAATGCATTTTAGGCAAGTCTATGCTATTGCCACCGAAGGCAAGGACGGTTGAGTTTGAGTGTTTCACCCCTACTTCATGGGTGACAAACTGCTAAAAATCTGTCCATTTGCCAAAGCCCTACAAGATTTACCTATTTTGTTTGATTAAAGGTAGCCATGAACAGGCCAATTAAAGCTACCCATTTGGCCCCTCCAGACTGATGTATTGGAGCCTTTCCGATGTCCTACCCAACTGATATCTGGCTGAAAATATGTCAGGTCTCTGTTGGCTCCTTGTAGGATCCAAACATCGGCAAATCTATTGGACCTTACTAGATCTATTAGTAAGTGACCAAATCGAGCCAATATATGCTTATTTGGTGGCCTCACAACAAAGTGGGTCTTGAACCGTATGCCACTGGGCTTGATCCTGAGAAGAATAAGGAACTCATAGTTCAGCACAGCAGTGCTTTCCGCCTGCACAAAATTAGCAAATCCCATTGACAGTATACAACACCCCAACAACACACAGAACTGCCTTTAGAAGTGCTGGAATCCAGAGCAGAAGAGACATTTTTATATAAATTTAGATTTCCCGGTCTAAGCTGATACTTGTTACGCTACAACTCCCAGCACCCACTGAAATCTGAGAGTTCTTAGTAAAAGGCTAAGGGTTGGGAATCAATGGAATTAAATGTTACTGTCTCCATCTTGCCCTGTTGTCACCATCACACCCTACTGCATCAACTATTCACCAGCTCTGTCAAAAAACAGCAGCTTCTCCGGGGTCCTTCTAAGCATGATGTACTAGGCAGTTGCCTTTATATGGGCTGTCTAAAGATGGGTCCTCTCTTTAGTTTTAAAACAGGCTTGTTTTAGAGAGATGCCAAATGAGTGGAACTCTTCCCAATATACCCATCTTGAGGTGGGCCGTATAAGGCTGATCTAATTGTGGGCCCTAGGGCCCAACGTTCAGATCACAATGAGCAGAATACAGACAGTCAGATTGAGGACCACATCAACGAACCAATGCGCTCTTCAATCCAATAGGATTTTTAAAGTGCTCGATTGACATATGGCCAACTTTCGGCCAGATATAGATCGAGGAAGCCCATCGGAGAGCACCCATACTTGGCCTAATAAGCCGACGAAATAGAGAAGAATTTGAAGCTACAAACCGTTTATGAAGTCATTTGCTGCTCGATCAGACAGTGATCTGGTTTTGCCACTTCCAGAATAAATGTATCATGTAGAAAACGAGGGTTCACGGAGAGAAGATATGTTCAGTTTCTTAAAGTAATTTTATTCAAGGTGCATAGCACAACATGTTTTGGACCTCTTGAGGAAGGACCAGAGGAAGGACCCAAGAGGTCAGAAACATGTTGTACTATGCTATGCACCTTGAATAAAATTACTTTAAGAAACTGAACATATCTGCTCTCTAATAAACTGAAGACTAGTGATGGGCGAATCTCACCAGGCATGGATTTGCAGCGAATTTCCGGATTTCGCAGACGGAAAATAATTTTGTTGCACGTCAAAATTATTCGGACGCCCATTGACTTTAATGTATTTGGACAGAAGAGTCACGCATATAAAAATTGATGCTCGTGTCAAAATAATTTTGATGCCCTTTGACTTCAATTAGTTTCTCATATTTTCTGCCATTTCACGATTTTTTTCAGAGTTTTGCGAATTTCTCAGCGAAGCTGGACAGATTTGCTGATCACTACTGACGACAATCTGTCTGCAGCTTACATCTGCTAGTGTATGGGGCACTTTAGTCCCTACTCTTCTGAAAAGAGTCTCCATTAGATGTTGGAACATTGTTGGTTGAATTTGCTTCAGTTGATCTGAAAGAGATTGGGCACCAATTTTGGAGGATCACATTGTTGTTCCAGCTCATCCCATAGGGGTTGAAGTCAGTCGAGTCAACTTTTTCCACTCCCATCTTAGCAAACCTCTTCTACAGTAGATGAGGACAAGAACATTTCTTCCCACGTTATAGGTAGATACTTCTAATGACACATCTGAGCAGTGTTGAACTGGGACACCAGGGGCCCACCCAAAAACCTTTGACCAGGGGCCCACCAATTAATCTTAGACCAGGGGTCCACTCTCAGTACTATTTTTCTTCCTCTCCTCACTCAACCTCTATTCTCCTAGTCTCTTTTCTTTACATACTATAATCTATTTTTCCATCTATTTAGCCTCTTTGTTCTCATAGAAATAGGGAATGGCCATGAAATAGGCCAAATATTTAGCAGCATGAGGGCCCACTGACACCCGGGCCCACCGGGACTTTTCCTGGTATCCCTGTGGGCCAGTCCGACACTACATCTGAGTAATATGGATTAGTGATATGTGGGTCGGGTAAAACCCGACCTGAATCCGTCCTCCCTCCACCCGCGCCCTCCAGAGCCCGACTTCCGTGTTCCTTTTAAAGACCCGCGCCAACCTGCCTTGCCGAAGACGTCACAAAAGGGGCTGAAGCCAGCAGTGTAAATAGTGGTGCGAGGTCGGGCTGAACCCGACCGACCCGCAGGTATCGGGCCAGCCCACACATCACTAATATGGATGTGAGCTTTGGGCAAAACGGCACAATACACTTCTTTGGCCTGTGAGTGGTATTCAGACAGAATAACCCATTTCTCCATAGTTCTGACATAAGCTACACTCTTACATGACCTTGGCCATAAAGTCAGTGCAGAAGAAATCTCTCCAGCATTGTTCCCATAGTCTCGTAATGGAAGGCTTCTTTTCGCATTACAGACATATTTTTTTTTCCGTTTCTGAATAATTCACATATTTTTCCAGATCCAAGTACCTTCTTACCAAGGATACAATAGCCTCCTGGCCTCTCGTTGGACACGACTTTAGGGAACTCTGCCATGAAAAATCATTTCAGTTTATGAATAATTCTGCTCAGTACATTTATCAAACCTTCCCGGTAGTCCAGTTTTATTAAAATTCCTTTCTAAAGAGCTTTGGATCCCACCAGGATATAAGAGCTAAACATGACTAGTGTTCCTTTACACTCCCTACACTATATTGTCTCTCACCTAACATGCCATGGCTGGGCAAAGAAAGCATTTCCCCTGGGCCCCCAATATCATAGCACCTCCTTATGGGAAGAGAAATGTAGTTGAAAATACAAAGGACATTTAACATTATGAAACAATTTTTAAGATCAGGCATGAGTTCAGCCCCCCAAGCTTTGTTTGGACTGTACCTCCCAGCGTCCCACTGACAGCCAAAAGCTGCCCAGGAAATTAAAGCAGTTACAAAGAATAATGGTCTTGCAAAGTGAAGTTGAAGAATGTTAGATGTTTCACTCGCCTCCTTGTTGAGCTTAGGCGGGTAGGAAAAGTAATTCCCTTTTAAACTGTAGTCTCCAAGTCCAAACAAATCGCAAAAACATGGGCTGCCCTCATAACAATCAGAAATCATGGAGCCCTATACTACTTAATAGGCAGAGCCTTAGGTTATAAACAGGGTCGGACTGGAGGGCCTGGGGCCCACTGGGGCTACTGCCCTGGGGCCCCCCTGACGCTCCACGTTTGTGCGCATGCGTGCTGCATCGAGTATGTGCGCAATTTTTTTGCTCCAACCACCCAACAAAGGAGGGTCAAGGCATTAAGAAGCGGTTCTCGGTGCAGATCTGGGCCGAAGGGTCCCACAAGAGCTTGGGTTTTTTCTCTGAGTCCCGCCGGCCCAATCCGACCCTGATTATAAAACTACTTGCCATCTGGCAATGCCGGACCAATTTACCTATAGGCAGAGCTTGTTTATTGGCTCAACCCTCAGCGCTTGAACATGCGTCTGCGCTAATCAGTGGGGCGGGCGGCGCGGGTCTATAAAAGGCGGGTTAGGGTCGGGTACCGGTCAAGAAAACCCTGACCCGCACATCACTAGTCTGCGCATACACTCACGCTGTGACGAGGGGGGGAGTGTAGGTCAAGAAGTGCCAAATGGGAGAGCAATCAGGCAAAAATCCCGCAGGAGCTATAAATTAGAAGGAAGGCAACCAGAAAAGGTACGTAATTGGCACCTACCTAACCCTACCAGCTGGGCAACTGTCTGAATAGACCAGGGACCCTTAACTGAACACACTGAAGCACCGAAACCCAACTAAATCCCTTGCACAGCTTCACTCCTTTTAGGGTCTACAAATCTGGACCATCACATCTGACTGGGCCACCAACTGGAACCATCTTGCCTGGGTCTGGGTATATATATATATATATATATATATATATCTCTAACATATATGCAAAATAATTTGCCTGACCAAGTAGGAAAAACTGTGATGATGCAGGTTCTGTCTTGGACTGTAAGCTCTACAGGCAAGGGCCTGTGGTCAACCAGAACTAGATATCGAATTAATTAGAAATGATTGGTTCGGTAGACAGAGACGCTGGTTCTTATGCACAGTGCCAAATTCTGCCTTACCAGGAAGTGACTCAAGATACCCATAATGGGCTGAAAATAAAATAATCTTGATTAATCGCCGCACTGAAACAATCCATCAATTACAATTTTGGGGGGGGGGGTAGAAGACCGGCGGAGACAGCACGCGTCGGGAAGATCATTAACGCCAGATGTTCATGACTTACCCAGAGTGATTTAGCCTCAGAGTTTGAGTAATTGAAGTTGGTGCTGTGACACGTACATCATTAAGCTTCAAGGATAGAATCATCTCCTCACCAAATGGCATCTCGCAGGATGGAAGCCATGAACGTGTCACTTAAATCAAAAAATGGCAGCCCCCGTACTTGGGGAAAATTTAATTATTATGGGCCTCGCTTTAAAAACCGGCACTTTGGAAAAATTTCCTTTGCGACGGCTGCATTTAATTGTGGGTAAGCCGCACTAAAACAAACTGGAATTTCGGGCTGCGAATATATTAAAATGCTAATTTGCTGCAGCGAGGACCAAGGATTTACGCAGTGGTTAAACCCTGACAAGCTGACCTGCGGCGCACTGAAAAGGAAATAGGACTTGCCTGTTGTGTACAGGCCCAGATAAGTGAAAATAAATTGGAGTGCGCAGGTAATGCAGGTTATTATTTTTTCCATGCAATAGCGGATAAATAAAATCCGGTCAAGCGGGAACTGGAAGAGTAAGGCGTAAAGACAGATTTCATTTTAGAATACACTAAGGTGGGCAGGAGGGGTCAGAGAAAGAACATCCGTGGCAGAGATTAGGAAGGGGTTATGCTCAATAGGAGGAGGAGGAGGAGGGAAAGAGCAGGCGGGTATAAAAGTTCATGCGAGCGCTGTTATAAGACTGTAGGGAAGGGGAGGATATAATTAACTACTGCTATAAATCCGAGAGATAAAAACCATAATCTACCTCTATCTGCATACATTAAAGGCACAGTAAAACTTAAAGGGACCCTACCATAAAAAAAAAGCGAGACTTTACTGTGCCCGAAGCCAACGTGTAAGCGCCGAACAGAGCAGAGTCATTTGGCAAAGAGTAATTTATGTACAAGGAAAAAGTTATAGTCACTAGGGAGCTTCCATAAGGAATTGGAATGGAGTGGTTATGCATCATTCTGTCCTGGCATGAAGCAGGTTAGAAGTAGTGTAGGACCACGCACACCCTTTGGAAATTAAGAGACGCCTGGTGCATAAGGGTAGAGGCTCGGCAACCTCACAATAGGATACAAATCGGCGACATCCGATGGCACACAGGTCTACAGGAATTCTTCCAAAAATTCTTTATTTACGGATTGCAAATGCATTTGCAATCCGTAAATAAAGAATTTTTGGAAGAATTCCTGTAGACCTGTGTGCCATCGGATGTCGCCGATTTCTGGCATGAAGCAGCACTTCCGTCACGCTCTAGGGCAGAGGGGCTGGGACGTTATGTCCGTCACTGCTGAAAACTGTCATCATAAGCAACTCTCCAATACACATTAATGAAAAGGAAAGAATTTTATAAAAAAAACCGAGGCTCAGATTCGATGGCCACAAAGACTCGGGCCTAGAGCAGGAGGGTTCTAGGTACAGCAGACATGTCAGTGCCCCACTATTTGTTGGGAGTCTCTCCGATTTAAGCCCCTCTCCCCGGTCTTCTGGAGTAACAGGTTCGCCTCCCGTTATCCATAATTTGGCAGTAAAACAAGTGGTGTAACTAGAGTGCACCGGGACCCCTCCCCCCCGCAAAAAAATCTTCAGAGGGGCCCAGCACACGCCAATACCCATCCTCCAGCCCACTTCCCACATAAACTCCGCCCATGCCAGCATAGACTCCACCCACTCCCACATAGACTCCACTCACTCCCGCGTAGACTCCACCCACTCACACTGACTCCTCCCACTCTCCACTAGTGCAGACTCGCGCTCCGATACTAGTGCAGCAAAAACCCATTGGGCCCCCGGCTCTTGTGGACCCCGCCCAACTTGGAGCGCTTCATTTTCCGAAGTCGTCTGAAGTTGCTTCATGAGCTAACTTCAGGCGACTTCGGATAATGAAACACAGCAATTGCCGTCCCGCCGGCGATTTATATTCTAGCCGGTGGGAAACAGTTTGGGGAGATTAGTCGCCCCGAAGAAGGGGAGATTAGTCGCCCCGAAGAAGAGGAGATTTGTCGCTGGGTGACTAATCTCCGCGAATCTGAGTATCCCAGCTCTGAGGCGCCCGGCAATTAATCGCCTCTTTTTCGGCCAACTAATGTCCCTGAACACCTACCCGTGCCTTCCAGCCGGCTAGAATGTAAATTAGCAGACGGGATGGCACTCAGAGGGCTTCGTTTTGTGAAGTCGCCCGAAGTCGCCCGAAGTTTCCTCGTGTGTCTCTGCCCTAAAATGGCTCAATTTGCTATAATTGTTAGAAACCAAAGTAGTGCAGCATGATTGCCAAGTTCATCTTATATTTCGCTTCAGGTCTTCTTCTCTGTGGCCTCTGATAGAGGTAGTTCACTTTTAAGTTTAATTTTAGTATGTCATAGAATAGCTAATTCTAAGCAACTTTTCAATTGGCCTTCATTTTTTCTTTCCAGCTTTCAAATGGGGGTCACTGACCCCATCTAAAAAAACAAATGCTCTGTAAGGCTACACATTTATTGTTATAGCTACTTTTTATTACTCATCTTTCCATTCAGGCCCTCTCTTATTCGTATTCAAAGCATTGCTTGTTTGCTAGGGTAATTTGGACCCTAGCAACTAGATTACTGAACATGCAAACTGAAGAACTGCTGAATAAAAAGCTAAATAACAAAAAACACAAATAATAAAAAAAGGAAACCAACTGCAAATTGTCTCAGAATATCCCTCTCTACATCATACAGGTATGTGATCCGTTATTACAGAAAGGCCATCCCCCATAGACTCCATTTAATCCAAATAATCCAAATTTTTAAAAGTAATTTCCTTTTTCTCTGAAATTGTAAAACAGTCGCTTGTACTTGATCCCAACTAAGATATACTTAATCCTTATTGGAAGCAAAACCAGCCTATTGGGTTTATTTAATGTTTATATGATTTTCTAGTAGGCTTAAGGTATAAAGGTCCGAATTAAGGAAAGATCCGTTATCCAGAAAGCCCTGGGTGCCGACCATTCTGGATAACAGTTTCCATACCTGTACTAAAATTTAATTTAAAGGTGTACAACCGCTTAAAATTCAGGTCCAGATCACATTCAACTGCACATGCTCCTTTTGGGAGAAGATTGGAAGCAGCACAAGATGGGGGGTTTCTAATAGTCTTCTGCCAAAACTTCTTCCTATTATTTTAATGACAAAAATATTTTGTTTTTTATTTCTAAACAGTGCTAAACAGCAAGATTAAAGCTCCTCCATGTTTGGTCCTTGCCAGGTAGGTAATTACGCATAGATACGTAGAAATCCATTAATCTGCACACTTGTAACCTTTTTAGCTGCCTTGTAAGGACCAAACATGGAGGAGCTTCAATCTCTCTGTTTAGCGCAAGAAATAACAAAAAACATATATTTTTTCACAGGTAAAACAATAGGCAAAAAGTATTTTAAGCCTTATTCGTTGTACTCACGCTGAATAAGGGGTGTATTTCCCCTTGAATATATTGCATTATGCAAAAAAAAAGATCAGCTTTTGGGTGCCGATCCCCTTTAAGGCCCATAAAAAAGGGTTTATCTTAGTACACGATGAGGAAGGGGGAAAAAAATGATGAAGTGTTAATTAGAGCCTCAATCAGGGCACCTACTGACACATTTGCATAAATGAATACATGCTTGTAACGTTAATTCTGTTAATTTTACCAATTAATCTGTGCCTAATAAATTTTGGTTATACGTAAACTCTGCTCTGCCTCAGAATCCCCAGGGGAGACAACGCAGGGACCTCACTTAAATGATGTCAATTTAAATTGTAATTATTTTTAAGTGTCATTTCATCTGATTTCGCTGCTGATGGGGAAATCGATGGTGGATGGGATTTTACGGTTTTGCCATAGCCCTTGTTCCTATTGATTTGTAACTGTGATGGTTGTTTGATTTCCTTATTTATCGTGAGTGTCATGTCGATGCTCAGTCTTTCCTTTAGTTTTTCTTCTCAATAATAAAATGTAGGGAGGCACCGAATCCTAATTTTGGATTCCTCCGAACCGCCGAATCCTTTGCAAAAGATTCGGCCGAATACCGAACGAATACTAATGTGCATATGCATATGGCTAAATTTTAGATTGAGAGGATCCCTCCAGTAGTGTAACTGTAGAGGAAGCAGTCCCCAAAGTCACAGGGGGCCCGGGGAACAGGGGGGTCCGGACTGAGGGGTTTGCTTCCTCTATAGCTAATAAGAAAACCCCTCATTGCCAGCCGTTCTCTTACCGTCAAGGAAGGGGATGCAAGTGGGGGTGGGGGGAGTCTGGGCGGAATAAGGGCGGGACATGGGCAGTCGGACGGACATGGGCAGAGTTAGGGAGGGACATGGACAGTAAGAGCGGGACATGGGCAGAGTCAGGGCGTGACATGGGCAGTCAGGGCAGGACATGGGCAGAGTCGGGCGGACATGGGCAGAGTCAGGGTGGGACATGGGCAGTCAGGGCAGGACATGGGCAGGGGCAGGACATGGGCAGAGTCAGGACGGGACATGGGCAGAGTCAGGACGGGACATGGGCAGAGCCAGGGCAGGACATGGGCAGAGTAAGGGCAGGACATGGGCAGAGTCAGGGTGGGACATGGGCAGAGTCAGGGCGGGACATGGGCAGAGTCAGGACGGGACATGGGCAGAGTCAGGACGGGACATGGGCAGAGTCAGGGCGGGACATGGGCAGAGTCAGGACGGGACATGGGCAGAGTCAGGGCGGGACATGGGCAGAGTCAGGGTGGGACATGGGCAGAGTCAGGGCAGGACATGGGCAGAGTCAGGTCGGGACATGGGCAGAGTCAGGGAAGAACATGGGCAGAGTCAGGACGGGACATGGGCAGAGTCAGGGCGGGACATGGGCAGAGTCAGGGCGGGACATGGGCAGAGTCAGGGCGGGACATGGGCGGGACGGGAAGTATTCGAGAGGATAGGAGTGTGCCGGGCCCCTCTGAAGGTTTTTTTTGAAGGGGGGCCCGGCAAACACTAGAGTAGTTACGCCACTGGATCTCTCATTTTAAAAGGTTTGAGAAATTTAAATGGTTGGTAAATTTAAATAAAGCTGTAAGTAAATGGTTGGTTCACCTTTTAGTATGTAATAAAATTGCCAATTCGAAGCAACTTTCAATTGACCTTCCTTTTTTCTTTTTTATAGTTTTTGAATTATTTGCCTTTTTTCTTCTGACTCTTTCCAGCTTTCGATTGGGGGGGTCACTGACCCCATCTAAAAACAATTGCTCTGTAAGGCTACAAATGAATTGTTACTTTGTATTACTCATCTTACTATTCAGGCCTCTCCTGTTAAAAGTCCAGCCACTTATTCAGACCAATGCCTGGTTACTAGGGGAATTCGGACCTTAGCAACCAGAGAGCTGAAATTGCAAACCGGAGAGCTGCTGAATAAAAAGCTAAATAACTCAAAAACCACAAATAATAAGAAAATGAAAACCAATTGCAAATTGTCTCAGGATATCTCTACATCATACTAAAAGTTCATTTAAAGGTGAATATCTCCTTTAAGATGTAATAAAAAACAGTATAGCAGCTCCCACACAGGGTTTTTATTCCCCAGGTCTGAGCACCATTCAGTTTGATGGAGGTTCTGATGGCAATGAACAGATCAGGGAAATACTAACTTCTCAAACACTGCATAATACACTGGATATTCATGAATCGATGTGTAAACGTTCCTTTATAAAAGGTGCAAAGCTCTCTGTCGCCATTAGCACCTCTAAATACTCACGCTCAGGCAGGAGCCGCATAATGTGACACGGTACTAGGTATTCATTTTGAAAGGAAGAATCACACAGGGAACGAGTCTAATTATGCTAATCTGCATCTCATTTGCATCTCGTTTTCATTAACGTCTCTTCTCTCTCCCCCACTCCCAACCCCCGGTTCATTTGATTTGTCTTAGGAGAGTTCTGACAGCAGCCTGGGAGATCCCGGACATTCGTTATCCCCTTCCTTATTCATTCAATTTCTTTTTAAATTATTATTATGAATTATTTTTGCCACATTTTCACATTTCAAAAGTTCAGTGGTTTTGTTTGTCTGCCTCTGCAAAGCTTTCTTTGCCCTAAATCTCAGACTAATCCGTCATAAGTATCTCCAGGCGGCAGTGCAGGGAATATAAATGATATCATTTAAAGGGTAAGTGAAACTGCCACGTTGCTCTGACAATGATTTTACCCTACCATAATGCAAAGCAGCTGTTTCATTTGTTCCATATTTTTCTTTGGTTCCTTCACCTTGTTAGCCATTTTTATAGGGATGCACTGAATCCACTATTTTGGATTCGGCTGAATCCTTTGCGAAAGATTCGTCCAAATACCGAACTGAATCCGAATCCTAATTTGAATATGCAAATCAGGGTGAGAAGGGGAAAACATTTTTTACTTCCTTGTTTTGTGACAAAAAGTCACGCAATTTCCCTCACTGCCCCTAATTTGCATTAGGGATGCACCAAATCCACTATTTTGGATTCGGCTGAACCCCCGAATCCTTCACGAGAGATCCGGCCGAATACCGAACCGAATCCGAATTTGCATATGCAAATTAGGGGAAGGAAGGGGAAAACATGTTTTTTACTTCCTTGTTTTGTGACAAAAAGTCACGGCATTTCCCTTCCTGCCCCTAATTTACATATTCAAATTAGGATTTGGTTCGGCTGGGCAGAAGGATTCGACTGAATCCGAATCCTGCTGAAAAAGGCTGAATCCTGTGCATCCCTAATTTGCATATGCTAATTAGGATTCGGTTCGGCCGAGAAGAAGGATTCGGTCGAATCCGAATCCTGCTGAAAAAGGCCGAATCCCAAACCGAATCCTGGAGTCGGTGCATCCTTACTTTCTTATCTCTGTCTGTCTGCTAGTTAATCCTAGTAGGGGCAAAAAAATCATGCAATAATGAAAACTATGAGTTTCAATACTCATATATTGCAAAAATACAGGTATGGGATCCAGGTCCAGAAACCCGTTATCCAGAAAGCTCTGAATTACGGGAAGGCCATCTCCTATAGACTCGGTTTTAAACAAATAATTGATTTTTTTTTTTTTTTAAATGATTTCCCTTTTTCTCTGTAACAATTGAACTGTACCTTGTAATCGATCCCAATGAAGATATAAAGGTATGGGAACCGTTATCTGGAAATCCGATATCCAGAAAGTTACGGAAAGGCTGCCTCCCATAGACTCCATTTTATCCAAATAATCAACATTTTTTAAACATGATTTTGTTTTTCTCTGTAATAATAAAACAGTAGCTTGTACTTGATCCCAACTAAGATATAATTAATCCTTATTGGAGGCAAAACCAGCCTATTGGGTTTATCTAATGTTTATATCATTTTCTAGCAGACTTAAGATATAAAGATCTAAATTACAGAAAGATCCGTTATCCAGAAAACCCCAGGTCCCGAGGATTCTGGATAACAGGTCTCATACCTGTACAGAGAAAAATTTAATTGTTTTTAAAAAATCTGGATTATTTGGATTAAATGGAGCCTATAGCCTTCCCGTCATTCAGAGCTTTCTGGATAAAGGATGCCATACCTGTAGATTTATAACCTGCAGTTAAGAGGGACGTGAATAAATACCGGACTGCAAAAGGAGATCTTGACCCCAAGGAGTTGGAAACCTCTGTTGTAAGGGAATTGTAACATAATGGGAGGATTATGGGAGGAAAAAGGAAGCAAAAAAAGAAAAAGAGAAACTGGTATGAAGCTCCAAATTACAGAAAGATCCGTCATCAGGAAAACCCAGGGTCCCAAGCATTCTGATACGTCTAATTAATCCTATTGGAGGCAAAGCAATCTAATCGGTTTATTTCATTTTGAAATGATTTTTTTAGCAGATGGTGAGGCCTATTTATCAAAGTTCGAATTTGAGAGGTGCTACTTCAAATAAGCTCACAATTTTAAAAAAAACTCAAATGTTTGCTTATTTATGAAAAAAAAACATGAATGTAAAAAAACTCGATTGAATACCACCGTGAAAAAAAACTCGAATACCTCAAATGTTTTAGAGTTTATAGGCTTAATACAAGGGCCGAAAAACGAACAAATCTCCTATTCGTACGACTTGATCTTTGCGTCTATGGCCATCTTAAGAACAGAACAAAGAAATCACTGAGTTTTTATAAACTTGGGAACATAGGACAGAAGAACTTACGGGTATAAAAGGTCGTTACCATTGCGAAAGCATCGAGATATCGCTTCACAGCACAGAAAAACAAAGAACTGCTCAAATAACCAATGGGATGGGTCTTCCTCAAGGTCAAAGTGATATGACCAAATTAGCTTGAAAACCGAATCCATTTATTCTAGGTATACATCAAATCCAGGATTCGGCCATTTTCAGCAGGATTCTGATTCGGCCGAATCCTTCTACTCGGCCGAACCGAATCCAAATCCTAATTTGCATATGCAAATTAGGGGTGGGGAGGGAAATGCATGATTACAATGAAGTAAAAACAGTTTTCCTCTTCCCACCCCTAATTTGCATATGCAAATATTTGCATAATAATTAGCATATGCAAATTAGGATTCAGATTCAGTTCGGTATAAAGATTCAACCGAACAACGAACCAAATCCTAATAAGGATTTGGATTCGGTTCGGCCTAGCAGAACGATTTGGCCGAATCGTTGGCCTGCTGAAAAAGGCAGATTCCCGAACCAAAGGATTTGGGGGTTCAGCCAAATTTAAATATAGTGGATTCTGGATTAGAATAGCGGATCTATTCTAAGTCAAAAGGACTCCCAGGAGGAATCCGCATACACAGAATTTAATTCTCACCTTCAGATGCCGATTTTTTACATTTAAATTTTCACCTTTTTTTTGGCTTAATTAATTAGACATTTGAGTTTTTGAAAATATCATTCGAATTGGCGGGTTTTTGGGCAAAAAAACTTGAATCGTAGCAAAAATTAAAATTTGAACCTTGCTTAATCAACCCCTTAATGTACAGAAATCCAGATTACGGAGACTCCTTTTTTATCCGGAAATGCCCAGATCCCAAGCATTCTGGATAACAGGTCCCATACCTTTATAAACATAATATAAGTCTCTAAGGAAGTCAGTGACCATATAAAAGCATAGGGCCGAGTGCTTTTATACAGGGTGTGGAACTCTAATAACCCATACCTCCTAACTGTCCCGTTTTCTGCGGGACAGACCCAATTTTGACAGCCCGCAGTCCCGGGTTTCTTATTAAAATGTCCCGACTTTCTCTTTGGTCTCCTGCACTGACTCAAGAAAAAGATACAAAGTTTCTAACTTAATTAAAATAAGAGCCTTTTTGGCAGAGAGCACAGAACAACCACCAGCTGCACTTGGATACCTTTGTAACAATTTAAGATATGCAAAGAAACAATTGTAACTATTTAACATAAGCAGAAGTGATGTGCAGGTCAAGAAATTCTCGACCCGCGCCCAAACCCTGGCCCGCAGTGACGTCACAAAAGGGGCGGGGCAGGGGTGGCCTCGAGTCTATAAATTTAGGTGCTGGAAGTGCTAGGTCGCGGGGGGGGGGAGAGCAGGAGAAGAGCTTGACCTAATTAGGGGGTGTGGCCATAAATTGGGCGTGTCTAAAAAATTGCCGCACTGCTCACTGCACAAATTTTGTCCCTCTTTCCTTTTTTCAAATGTTGGGAGGTATGATATCCTCATATTTTACAACAGGAGAATATAATTCCATATAATATTCTATATATATATATATATATATATATATATATATATATATATATATATATATATATATATATATATATATTAAGCCAGGGATCGTACAATGTAGAATAGAATATGGGGACCGACTTATGTCTCCTCTGCCTCTGTATGATAAAGTGGTCCTTCATTCTGTTACTTTGCAGCGCTGCAGTCAGGCGACTTGTTCACCCAAGCAAAGGAGTAGAATGTAAGTAAAACAAGTCGTAGGGCACAGAATATTTAGGTGAGGGAGCAAATATCTTACAGCAGGTGCTGCTGCCCATAAACCCTTTGTTATACAGAACTTGGCAACACAACAACAAGGGCAAAGACGACGGCTCCTTCTTACGGCCCAGTTTACAATAAGCCCATGTGAACACGTAGCTGAGCTGTATAATCCTTATTATATGAGCAGGGGCTTTGGCTGCACAGGAGAAGGGTTCCAGCTCCGTTCTCAGGAGTAAATAAACAAGGAAGGGTTTTAACATTTAAAAGCTAATTAACCAATTCCCTGTCTTAGCTGCGAGCCACTGGCAACCAATCCCTGTCAGCTAAAGCCCAAACCCAAACATTACAATTCTCTCTCTCTCTCTCTGGCACTAAGTGCCTTATTCTCTCTTATTCTCATTACTCGTATTTTATTTATATAGAACCAACAAACTCCAAACATTGTACAGAGATCACTATACATCAGTCCCTGTCCCCATAGAGCTTACAATCTATCATATTCACACGCATACACTGTGGGCAAAAAAAAAAACTAGTACACTAGTCACTTTTGAAATAACCCAACAAAAAAATATATACACGCAGGTGCTAAACTGAGAAATACATTTATATATTACAGATATCAGACCTGTTATCCAGAATGCTTGGGACCTGGGGTTTTCCAGATAACCCAATAGGGTGGTTTGCCTCCAATAAGGAATAAAGGAACAGTACCACCAAAAAATGAAAGTGTTTTAATGGAATGGAATGAAAATGAGAATATAATGTAGTGTTGCCCTGCACTGGTAAGACTGGTGTGTTTGCTTCACAAACACTACTATAGTTTATATAAACAAGCTGCTGTGTAGCCATGGGGGCAGCCATTCAAGCACAGGATACACAGTAGATAACAGATAAGTGCTACTATAGTTTATATAAACAAGCTGCTGTGTAGCCACGTGGGCAGCCATTCAAGCACAGGATACACAGTAGATAACAGATAAGTACTACTATAGTTTATATAAACAAGCTGATGTGTAGCCACGTGGGCAGCCATTCAAGCACAGGATACACAGTAGATAACAGATAAGTACTACTATAGTTTATATAAACAAGCTGCTGTGTAGCCATGGGGGCAGCCATTCAAGCACAGGATACACAGTAGATAACAGATAAGTACTACTATAGTTTATATAAACAAGCTGCTGTGTAGCCATGGGGGGAAGGCATTCAAGCACAGGATACACAGTAGATAACAGATAAGTACTACTATAGTTTATATAAACAAGCTGCTGTGTAGCCATGGGGGCAGCCATTCAAGCACAGGATACACATCAGATAACAGATAAGTACTACTATAGTTTATATAAACAAGCTGCTGTGTAGCCATGGGGGGAAGGCATTGAAGCACAGGATACACAGTAGATAACAGATAAGTACTACTATAGTTTATATAAACAAGCTGCTGTGTAGTCATGGGGGCAGCCATTCAAGCACAGGATACACAGTAGATAACAGATAAGTACTACTATAGTTTATATAAACAAGCTGCTGTGTAGCCATGGGGGGAAGGCATTCAAGCACAGGATACACAGTAGATAACAGATAAGTACTACTATAGTTTATATAAACAAGCTGCTGTGTAGCCATGGGGGCAGCCATTCAAGCACAGGATACACAGCAGATAACAGATAAGTACTACTATAGTTTATATAAACAAGCTGCTGTGTAGCCATGGGGGGAAGGCATTGAAGCACAGGATACACAGTAGATAACAGATAAGTACTACTATAGTTTATATAAACAAGCTGCTGTGTAGTCATGGGGGCAGTCATTCAAGCACAGGGTACACAGTAGATAACAGATAAGTACTACTATAGTTTATATTAACAAGCTGCTGTGTAGCCATGGGGGCAGCCATTCAAGCACAGGATACACAGTAGATAACAGATAAGTACTACTATAGTTTATATAAACAAGCTGCTGTGTAGCCATGGGGGCAGCCATTCAAGCACAGGATACACAGTAGATAACAGATAAGTACTACTATAGTTTATATAAACAAGCTGCTGTGTAGCCATGGGGGCAGCCATTCAAGCACAGGCAGATAAATTTGCCGGCGTCTATTTCCGATGTTCACTTTTTTTTCGTGAAAACATTTCTTATTGCACGATTTTTTTCTGTGAAAGCGTTCAAATTGCTCAACTTTTTTGCGAATTGTTTGATTTTTTTTTTTGTGAAAACGTTCTAATTGCTCGATTTTTTTTGCGAAAACGTTTGAATTCAAAATTCGCCCATCACTTCCCGGAATCCCTATTGGCCTGATGGTTGAACATTTGGCCACATTTTAGGGCCAAATCAGGTAAATGTGCTCTCATTCGCTCAAACTGGATCTTTATACGTATAGCCACTTTATAACAAGTGCGTTGACTAAAACCCCTTTGCTTTTAACCCCCTCCAACAAACAGTTAAAGGTGCATTGAACCACTAAAAGTCCTTACGTCTTCCCCGGCCTCCAGTAACTGCTCCATTCTATTTAAGAATGGCTCTGAAATGTCTTAAAAGCCTTTTTTGCCAATAACTCAACGAGAGTGTATTTATTCTGTATCCAGGCACGGCAATTGGGGCGGTGGATCAGGCATTTAATACTCGCGGAGGCAGACGGGACAAACACAATCATTCGCCCCACTTGAAAAGGGCCCTTTGAATGGCAAGGCTTTTATTTCTATAATTAGTATCTAAGCAAGTCAAACAAAGATTGACCCAAGATAAGGAGCACTTGGCACATGTAATTTCCACAAATTGGTGCAATAACGTACAATCGGCTTGGGTTCCCCCTCCCCCCTCAGTAACCTTTTATTTTATTCCTACAGCCCAAAATTATACTTTCGACCATTAACCGTATGTGTCGGCTGGAGGATAGTTTATTAAAGGAGCAGTGTTGTGCTAAATTTTATTTAAAGGTGTCTATTTCCATTTTCATGCAAATAAATGAATGCTGGCACATGTTCTGTTACCGTCTTGCTTTATGGCACGGATTCTATGATATATATATATATAGCAACAGACAGAGCTATTGGATCCGTTATCCAGAAACCCATTATCCAAAATGCTCCGAATTACAGGAAGGCTATCTCCCATAGACTCCATTTTAATCAAATAATTAAAAATGTTCTTTTTCTCTGCAATAGTAAATCAGTACTTTGTACTAAATTATAATTAATCCTTATTGGAAGCCAAACAATCCTATTGGGATTAATTCATATTTAAATTATCTTTAAGCAGCCCTAAAGTATGGAGATCCAGATTACAGAAAGACCCCTTATCCTGAAAACTCGAGGTCCTGAGCATTCTGGATTCCATACCTGTATGCACTATAGACCAGGAGAGATGTCTCACAAGGTGCAGAGCTTTCTTATTGGACAATTAAGCTATTATTCATATAGCACCAACTCGGGATGCACTGAATCCAGGATCCGGTTCGGGAATCGGCCAGGATTCTGCCTTTTTCAGCAGGATTCAGATTCACCCGAATCCTTCTGCCTGGCCGAACCAAATCAGAATTTGCATATGCAAATTAGGGGCAGGGAGGAAAATCGCATGACTTTTGGTTACACAAAACAAGGAAGTAAAAATTTTTTACCCTTCCCACCCCTAATTTGCATATGCAAATTAGGATTCAGTTTGGTATTCGACCGAATCTTCCGCAAAGGATTCAGTCAAATCCAAAATAGTGGATTCGGTGCATCCCTAGCACCAACACATTTGAGTAGCTATGATCAATGCACTTCAGTCCCTGCAACAGAGGTATAAGAATACAGCCGAAAGTGCCGTCTCGCTAAAATGGACGCAATTGTTGCATGTATTGATGCTATTAAAAGTACTTGCCTCCAAAAACACTCCTCATACTTGTGGCAAATGCTCCCATCGTCTTCGTTTGATGCCCCTATTGACGTAGGAGAACCGTGAAGCAACTGCCACACTTAAAGGTTACCTGTTGGGCACAAATGTTATCCCCAACCAAAAGGTTGGAGGCAACAGTAGTTTTTTCTTAAAAAATTGCCCCCGCCAGTGCTAAGATACCAATACAAGCGTCTATGTTGGGGCACAGATATGAGCTGCAATCTGCTCAATATGCGCATGAGCGTGAATTCAGAAGCGCATTTGTGCGATTTGACTGACATGGCCGCTCGCACCAGGAGCTCCCTCCCGGTGTAAGTGTCCTAGCGATGGTGGGGGGCATCTTTTTGGGGAAAAAAAAAATACTGTTACCTCTAATAGAGTGCAGGCTCTATTAGTCCGCACCTTTGGTTGGGGATAACATTTTAGCCCAACAGGTGCCCTTTAAAGTGGCAGTCATTTCATGTTCCCCACTGCGGGCCACCTTAATGTGCACAGCATTTCCTCACAAGGCTATCTCCTACCCAAACTGTTCCAAAGAAGAGACGTAGCTGGGATTCAAACTAGGGCATTTCAAGTACAGAGGCCCAAACAGCCCTCCACCAGTCCAATAAATTGTGACTAGCAAGAGGAAGAAATGAAATTTCTGCACATCAGAGTGCTTGACCCATTTTGGGCGCAGGTGCCCTTAATCAGAAGCATAGAAGGAACAGTGCTTATGATAAAGGGCGCCTGAAACGCGTCAAGCTAGACGAGATGTGTTCCTTTTAACATGGACCAATAACGTTTCTGGATTTTAAAGCTCTCTGGTGTGCAGAAATGTAATTTCTTCCTCTTGCTAGTCACAATTTATTGGACTGGTGGAGGGCTGTTTGGTCCTATTCGTTTCTTCCTCTTCCTGCGAGCGCGGTGGGTTGCAGAGGGAATACAGTACCTATTGATACATCCACGGGCTGCCTGTATTTTAAAGAACACAATGTGAGTCGGAGCGGTATCGCTCGCCAATAAATTGTGTCTATGGCATCTTACAGCAGCCCATCTGGCATTTGCCAGAACCCACAGATTGCCAACCTGGGCCTGGACATAGTCAACCAGCTTCCTACTGAAATTCTTGCTGGAGACTTCCATGGAGACTTCAGGGCTTTTTCACTCAAATCCTGACTGCTCTTCGGGTACCCCAAACCTGGAACAGGACTCTACCTTATAACGTACAAGTGTAATTTTGACGCAGAACCAGAAATGTCGCAAACCCCAACTCCAGACTGGCTCCTCAAGAAACATACAACGGCAACTGAACATTTTTAAATTGGAAGCAACGTTGCTGGAATTTCCATTGCAAATATCTGCAGCATTGCATTAAACCATGTAAAGCAGTTTCATGCTCATTTGCCTCATGGTGAAAAGTTGGTAAAAAGGGTTAATAGAAAGCAGTGGGATGTGGCCGGTGTCAAAGGGAAGGCAGGGCACTTGGCTCAGTATGTCGGAGAGTAAAATTACATTTGGCAAAGCATTATTTGGTCACATTGAACTTTAGCCCAAACAAAGGTAAATTTCTGTGCAATTCCTCCCAGAGTTTAAGTGCCTGTTTAATTGGATCTTTAATTTTATAGGCCTTTTGTTCTACTTGTGGGTGTAGAACATTGCCTACATTGCTGGAGACTGAACTCAATCTCTCTCTCTTTATGCCTGGGAAATATGTTCACGTTACACTTTAAAGGTATATTGTCAATTTGAGAAGAATACAATGCATAGCACTTATATAAAACACAAAAAACATAGAAAAAAATCATCTGGTTTTTAATTGCTTGCCTGCTGCCTGCCAGAGATCCACTATATGCCCCAAAAGCATGTGAACATGACTAAATATTTAAACTCGATATCAAAGTCGCACCTAACATTGCAAAACATAGAGCCAAAAGCCAATTAAGTTTTAGAAACTTTCTATGTTTTTCTGGCTGTTCAGTGCAGGGGATCAAAGAGAAAGTCGGGACATTTCAGTAACAAACCCGGGACTGCGGGTTGAGCCAGTGCCGGGCCCCTTCCGTGTATGCTCACCCCGAGTGTGTGCACACATGCTTTGTGTACGAGGGCAGGGGAGATTGCCAGAGGGAGGGGAGAACAAGGGGAAAAAGCCGAAGGGGAGAGTGCCAGAGGGAAGGGAAGAGGAAGGGGAAAGTGCCACGGAGGGGAGATTGTCAGAGGGGAGGGGAAAAAACACAAAGGGAGAGCACCAGGGGGGAAGGGAGAGGGAGGGGAAAGCAGCAAACATGGACTAGGGGTAGGCAAAAGACAGGTACCTGCCCATTGCCCCCCTTTCGTTGCACCCTAGGCAGGTGCCTCTCCTGCCTACCCCTAGTTCCGGTCCTAGGTTGAGCTGTCAAAATCGGGACTGTCCCGTGAAAAACTGGACTTTTGGGAGGTACAGTAGGCATATTTCTTCTGCCGACATTCCTCTAGTCCGGATAACTGCTGAGCAGAGCCTGATGGAGGGTCGATCCAGTGTGGGGGCTTGCCTTGGGAGCCCCTTTGAATTGACCCAGCACAGCATAGATAAAATAAAATTTTTGACAATTTCAAACTTTCAACTTTTTGGCAACAGTTTGGGCAAGGCCGTTTCCTGTTTTAGCCGCGTAATATCCCCTACGCACAAAGTAATGTCCATAAATGGGACTTGATTGACTTTGACTGCCCTGCACCTCAACCCACCCTGACTGATCACCCAATACGAGTACCAAACGAATGGAAGCAAATTCTACCAGCAATCTAGGGGAAAGCCTTGCATTTAAAAGTAGAGGACTTAAAAAGAACAAACGAGACCAACTGAGATAATGGACATGAGTCCAACATCTACAGATGTGCCTCACCTTTCAGTGTAAGCTCCTTATATACTAGGGTACAACAAATTTGAAATCTTTATCATTATTCCAAGAAGAATCAGGAGACACGAGGGCCAGTCTTTAAAAGCTCCACCAAACCCATTTTAATATCCAAAGAAAATCACTATCTGAAGCTTAAAGATGATCCCAAGTCAAATGGTTCCATATGAAGAGAGTCATGCGTAAAAATAATATAATATAAAGTCTTTACTGAACTCCAGTTGCAATTGCCATGCCGGTCTACACAACAAACTGGCTCAAAGCAAGCTGCCCTGACTACTTAAAGGCTATACTATGCAATTCTATTATATTCTGGGCCACAGAGAGTGGGCCGTAAGATGAAAAAAAGAATACTGAATAAAAAATAGTAATCGTGAATCTGCTTTCTGGTTGCTAGGGGCATTGACATTAATTCAGACTGGAAGGAGCCCGAATAGAATGTAATGAAGGAGAGAATTACAAAAATTAAACTAGGATGCAATTAGCTAGTTGGTAATATTTTTAGTTCTTGGTAGAACTATGGAGTTCATTATAGAAGACACAGCGACGTTCTATAGACCAGCCCTTAATGTACCATTGCTCACTCCATCTATTAACCTGGATATTGGAATTCTACTGGGTTTCTACTCAGCTTTATTAATCTCCCAGGGTCCTGGACTGATTAAATCCATACTAACAATATTATTGCACTGTCTCCTGTGGGTAGAATGCACATTTCTCATACTCTATACAATAATTATTGAACCAACGCTACAGCAAGTGGATAATATCTGGGAAATCTTTGCCGGTCGCGTTTCACAATATAGGCTTTTCCTTCAAACAGAGCGATAGGTCTCCATTACATTGAGCTGCCGTTGCAAAACATTCAGGGTGCAATTTACAAAGTGCACATTTCACAAAAACACAAAAAAAAAGACTTTTGTCCATTTTGGTCCTTTATTCTTTTCATCTCCAACAAGCATAGCTCAAAACACAAAAAATGCATAATGGGGTAGATTCCTGGGTTCAGGCAGGTTCTGCTCTTTAACACCCAGTAGTAGTGCACCCTCCTTCTTCCCAACCACAGTCATATCTGGCTGCCCAGCAAAGCAGGTTTCAGATTAAGCTGTGGTTAAAAGAATAAACTAGTTTCTGTTTGGGTTTAAAGGGATCCTGTCATCGTTTTTTTTCAAAACGCACCAGTTAATAGTGCTACTCCAGCAGAATTCTGCACTGAAATCCATTTCTCAAAAGAGCAAACAGATTTTTTTAAATTCAATTTTGAAATCTGACATGAGGCTAGACATTTTGTCAATTTCCCAGCTGCCCCCAGTCATGTGACTTGTGCCTGCACTTTAGGAGAGAAATGCTTTCTGGCAGGCTGCTGTTTTTCCTTCTCAATGTAACTGAAGGAGTCTCAGTGGGACATGGGTTTTTACTATTGAGTGTTGTTCTTAGATCTACCAGGCAGCTGTTATCTTGTGTTAGGGAGCTGTTATCCGGTTACCTTCCCATTGTTCTTTGGTTTGGCTGCTGGGGGGGAAGGGGGGGGGTGATATCACTCCAACTTGCAGTACAGCAGTAAAGAGTGATTGAAGTTTATCAGAGCACAAGTCACATGACTTGGGGCAGCTGGGAAATTGAAAATATGTCTAGCCCCATGTCAGATTTCAAAATTGAATATAAAAAATCTGTTTGCTCTTTTAAAAAATGGATTTCAGTGCAGAATTCTGCTGGAGCAGCACTATTAACTGATTCATTTTGAAAAAAAAAAGTTTTCCCATGACAGTATCCCTTTAACAGCAGATAGGCAGGCTAGGCTATGTATTCTCCATAACAGACCCACACAGGAGTGATGCTTGGGTCAAAACTATGAGTCAAAACTACAAAACTGTGTTGGGACAATATAAGGAGGGTCTGGGGGCAGCTGGGCTGGCAGTGAATATGGACCTCCACCCACTGCAGGAGGAAACTGGCCAGTCCGAAACCACTCGACCCACGCATCATTACCATGCAGGTTTTGGGGTGGTCCACTTGGTCAACACAGAGTGGAAGACACAAACGATTGAGCACAAAGGGCCACAGGGCCAAGAAAGAGATGTCTATGCAGTGGACTTACCATGGCGCACCGTATATTCGGAACCCTTTCACCGTTACTTCTGAATCTTGCAGGTAAATACTGTTAGTGAGCATTGTTTGCACATTATCAAAATCTTCAGGCTTCAACTTGGAAACGGAAGGGAATCGGTAGTAATCCTGTTTCACCAGGTCAGCCATGAATTCTTTATCAAAAGTCAGTTCATGATTCCCGGCAATCACTATTTTATATTCGTAGGGTAAGGTGCCTGCAAGGGACAAACAGATGGACTGTTAATTGCAGCATAAACATAATCACATATATTTTTTGTATCGCTGTATTACTTTTCATTGGGGCGGAACTAGAGGTAAGTAGAGAAGGGCAGTTGCATAGGGCACAGCTTCTGTGGGACTCAATTACAAAAAGACACAGTTTAGATAGATAGAGAGAGAGAGAGAGAGAGAGAGAGAGAGAGAGAGAGAGAGAGAGAGAGAGAGAGAGATTGAGAGAGAGAGAGAGAGAGAGAAAGAGAGAGAGGGAGGGAGGGAGGGAGGGAGGGGGGAGAGAGGGAGAGGGAGGGAGGGATAGATGATAGATAGATAGATATAGGGGCCCATTTACTTAGTTCGAGTGAAGGAATAGAGGAAAAATAGTTCGAATTTCGAATGGTCGAATATGGCTTCTTCAACCATCGAATGGGCTACTTCGACCTTCGACTATGACCTTCGAATCGAACGATTCTAACTAAAAAACGTTTGACTATTCGACCATTCGATAGTCGAAGTACTGTCTCTTTAAAAAATTATTCGACCCCCTAGTTCGCCACCTAAAACCTACCAAGGCCAATGTTAGCCTATGGGGAAGGTCCCCATAGGCTTCCTAACAATTTTCTGATCGAAGGAATATCCTTAGATCGATGGATTAAAAGCCTTCGAATCGATCGAACGATTATTCCTTCGATCATAGGAATAGCGGTAAATCCTTCGACTTCGAATATCTTTTACTTCGACGGTCGAATATCGAGGGTTAATTAACCCTCGATATTCGACCCTAGGTAAATGTGCCCCATAGAGTTATGAAAGATAAATAGATTAGACAGACAGAAAGATAGATAGAGAGATAGAGAGATAGAGAGATAGAGAGATAGAGAGATAGAGAGATAGAGAGATAGAGAGATAGAGAGATAGAGAGATAGAGAGATAGAGAGATAGAGAGATAGAGAGATAGAGAGATAGAGAGATAGATAGATAGATAGATAGATAGATAGATAGATAGATAGATAGATAGATAGATAGATAGATAGATAGATAGATAGATGATAGATAGATGATAGATAGATAGATAGATAGATAGATAGATAGATGATAGATAGATAGATGATAGATGATAGATAGATAGATAGATAGATAGATAGATAGATAGATAGATAGATAGATAGATAGATGATAGATAGATGATAGATAGATGATAGATAGATGATAGATAGATAGAGAGATAGATAGATAGATAGATAGATAGATAGATAGATAGATAGATAGATAGATAGATAGATATCCAGCCTTTATACATTAAATTTTTGCCTAACTAACCATATTAGAAACATTTTTTTTATCGCACAGCCTATTTACCCAGTTTTAATTTTTATACTGAACAATTCCTTTAAGGCAGTGCTATGTATATGGAATGAGTCATATAAATACGTTCTGTTTTCAGAAGGCCTTACGCTGCACGTTTTTGTTGTGAAGGCCTCTTTGGCTCCTTTTAGCCCGTCTCACCCTAACCAGACTAGGTTCTTTGCTTCATAAATTTATATTGAAACTGCATATCAGTAGCCCCACTGGGCCCCTTATACCTCTAGGGTCCCCTCCCAGCAGTCACAAGCTTTGTTTACTTTATATCCAGGAAACGCTGTACATGTAAAAGTCATTTTTATACGCCTTTACCAAATTGAACTTGTACATTCGATGCTGGAAATGAGAGCCTGCCTACATTTACAGTTAAAAAAACTCTCTTCACGAGCACGGACGGCTTTCAGATGTGAAATCTCTGAGGTGTGATGGTGCCCCTTTTACTAGGGTTAATAGAGAGAGAAATGAGCCGGGTGCAGCGGCTGTGGTGAGCACAGCGAGAGGAGCCCTCCACCTTTTGTTAACACTGCGGCTGACAACAAAACAGCACAGGCGCTACAGACGTTCAGGCTGTGACCTCTCACTCCCTACGCGTCAGGCTTCATTAATTTTCATAGGGCCGAGCTGCTGAGGCGTTAATGCTAACAGTGTGCCACAGACACCGCAGCAATGGCCGACTACTGTCAGTTGTGTGGATAACACCGAGGTACAGATCTTTCTGCTGGGCCCGTCCATTCTCTCTCCTACTTTGCTCTTTTTAAAAGCATAGTGCATCATTTTAAATAGGGATGCACCGCATCCAGGATTCGGTTCGGGATTCTGCCTTTTAAAGCAGGATTCGGATTCGGCCGAATCCTTCTGCTAGGCCGAACCGAATCCGAATCCTAATCTGCTTATGTATATTAGGAGCAGGGAAGGAAATCACGTGACTTTTTGTCACAAAACAAGGAAGTAAAAAATGTTTCCCCTTCCCATCCCTAATTTGCATATGCAAATTAGGGTTCGGATTCGGTTCGGTATTCAGCCAAATCTTTCACAAAGGATTCGGGGGTTTGGCCGAATCCAAAAAACTGGATTCGGTGCATCCCTAATTTTAAAGGACACATTAACCTCATAATGAACTTTTATGCTTTCCAACAATCATAAAAAAAAAGTCAGACCAAACTAGAATCCATAATTGGACCTTATTGATTATTTAAAAAAAATGAGTTCTGGGACAAACACAAAAAAATCGAGCGAACATATGAATCAGACAATTTTTTCTGACTTTTTGCCCTGATATTTTTGGGATTTTTGCCTGAAAAGTCTGAAATAGTCTGATTTTCCGTGTAATTCCAGCGCAGACCACAGAAACTTCCAGATAGGATAGGGACCTCTCCCATAGACTTATATACAACCTTGGCAGGTCTGAGATGACAGATTTTTGGATTCTGACTTTTTGCAGCCTCACGGTATAATAAATCCTGATTCCACTAAAATTTCTAATTTTATAGTAAAAAAACTTGCGTTTTTGGCATTCAGATTTTGATAAATAACCCCCTCAGAGAGTAAATTGGATGCCATTCTGTGTACTGGAAGTACCTTGTACAGGTATGGGACCTATTACCCAGAATGCTCAGGACCTGGGGATTTCCGGACAATAGATCTTTCCATAATTTGGATCTTCGCACCTTAAAGTCTACTAGAAAATCATGTAAACATCAAATAAACCCAATAGACTGGTTTTGCTTCCAATAAGGATTAATTATATCTTAGTTGGGATCAAGTACAAGCTACTGTTTTATTATTACACAGAAAAAAGAAATCACTTTTTACAATTGATATTATTTGATTTATTTGAATAAAATGGCATTCCTGCAATTCAGATCTTTCTGGATAACGGATCCTACACCTGTACATGTATGACCAGCAACAAACTCATGATTCCCAGTAACCATAAGAGAAAATAATTGGAGACAACTGCAATGCACTTTTACAGAAAAGGGATACCGATCTGGGGCAGAATGTTCTTAGGGAGAGGTCCCTAAAAAAACTGACACTGCACCCAGTGGGTCAAACTTTCCTTGTCCTTTAAAAACATACAGTATGTGGGTCACAGTTTGAACTACTGTCCTGAAAATGTCTCCAGCAACTCAGCTCCACGCAGAACATATACTAGAGGCCTATGATGTTCTAGAGCAGGGATCCCCAACCTTTTTTACCGGTGAGCCACATTCAAAAATAAAAAGAGTTGGGGAGCAACACATGCATGAAAATGTTCTTGGGGTGCCAAATAAGTGCTGTGATTGGCCATTTGATATCCCTTATGTGGATTGTCAACCTACATTAAGGCTCTGTTTGACAGTACATTTGTTTTTTATGCAACCAAAACTTGTCTCCAAACCTGGAATTCAAAAATAAACCCCTACTTTGAGGCCACTGGGAGCAACATCCAAGGGGTTGGAGAGCAACATGTTACTCAAGGGCTACTGGTTGGGGATCACTGTTCTAGAGTCTCTGAGTGCTGGACCAGTAGTTCATAGAATGTAGTTCTGAGGGTACCGTTATGTATTGATAAAATATCCCCTATGACGGTAAGAATAAGGGAGCGGCGGCTCATAACTTGCTTACAAGTTCCGCCGTAAGCTGGCAAATAAATAATAGCCGTCTCCATTTCCAGACTTCCAGACCATTTTCTCCGAGCACATCCCGGATCAATTTACATGGTGCTTTTCCTCCGACGCGCAATGCAATCATAAGTTCCAATTGACTTACTCCATATTGGAGAGTGACAGAGCAAACGTTTGAAAATGCAATTACTGCAAACACAGCTCCATTTGCTCCACTCAGGAGGAAATTTTCCAACATCATTTATGGCCATCAAATAATATTAGCAGAAGGCCTCGGCACACAATTCTATTTTCTCCTAAAAGCTACATTCTCCCCTTATCATTTAGTGCACGGTTTCTGAGCCTCAAACCATCCTTTATTCACTTTATAAAATATACCCCCAACCTCCAGCAATCTATTAAAAAAAAAAAATGTGCATTTCTATATCAAAATATCAACTCCCACTCCGAGCCAATATAAAAATCCTTTTATTGAGTCACGACGACACTTTATTTGCTTCCCCGTATCCTTTTCGTATAATAAAATCTGTTTCCATTTCATCTTTAATTATCTCTGGAAGAAACGGTGTATAGCTTGGCACAATGGTGCGTTTGTCTGGAGCTATGCAAATGTATCCATATGGACAAAGAATCTCATTAGAAATGGAATTCTTACAGTGCACTACCTTTTATCACATGCCTCCATTTCTCAGAATGGTCCCTAACAAGTGGCTTTTGTCCACTATTCACAACTCAGAGGTGAACTGATGAGTGAAGGCCTATAGAAACGGCAGGTTGTGGCTTTTTCTGTTCTACTTGTCTTTAAGGAGAATGAAAGGCTAAATTACTGGGGTAATTTGGTCAATTTGTTAATAATACCCCCAGCGATTATAATTGCTAACCTCCGATCCTTTAATCCATATTTTGCTCTATTGCGAGGCAGTAGGGTGACTACCTTTGCTCCCTTGAAGGTCTGGACAGAGGACAGGGCTGGTGAGGTTGAGAATGAATAGGGTGATGGCCACCTTTGCGCCTCTGAAAGTTTGGAAATAAGGCAGGATGAGGGACAGTAGGGGCGGAATGATAACATGTAACAGAAGCTGGTGATTGGCCATGGCAATAAAAAGTCCTGTCCAAATTTGAGACTTCTGAACCTCGGGCAGAAAGTAAGAACTAGACTGCCTGAGCATAAACCGGACTGTCCAGTTTAATACCGTATTGGACAATGATGTTTCAAGGTGGACAATTATGTCAGGGGTGGGGTTATAACATGACAGTCGATGATTGCCTTGATTCCAAAGCTTAAAGGACAAGGAAAGTTAAGCTAAAGAAGTAGCTAGAAATGTTGTACATGATGTTTTGAGCTTCTCTACCAGCCCGAGGCAACCACAGCCCTTTAGCAGGGAAGATCTGTGCCTTTAAAGATGCCCCAGTAGCTCCCCATCTTCTTTTCTGCTGATTCACTGCACATGCTCTGAGCTGCTACTTACTAAGCTTAGGGACTGACTCAAAATATAGAATATAAATGTCACAGGCTGATTAGTAATTAATACAGATAATTACTACATGGCAGCACAGAAACCAGTGCAACTAGCATCAGAATTTATTAATCAGCCCTGTAGCATCAGTTTATTTAACAGGCAAACCTTGTTTTCTGCTTGATAATTCTCAACAGCTGCTCAGAGCCCACTGAGCATGTGAGTGTCACAGACACTTTCCAAGATGGTGACCCCCTGTGACAAGTTTGAAGTCCTGGATCATTGCTGCTATTGACAAGCTGAAACTTTAGGCTGGTGCAATCAGTATATAAAACATGGCATTTGAGCCATATTCATTTTTAGGGTTTAGTTCTCCTTTAAGCCATGTCCAGATCTCAGACTCATAAAAAAAACTGGACACCCTATGCAGCAGTGAAGCTCACAAGAAGCAGAGCAAGATGGCAGTGCTTCCTACAATAGAATCCTGGGCCGGTGCAATTTTCAGCAAAAATCAGCACCAGCCTTGGGTTTGAGATAAATGATTATAATCCCAGAAGGGGATTATAGCAATTAAGACTTTTCTTTTCCTTTAAGGATACTTTCACCGTCTTATTTTTCCATCCATTTATTGAATGCGTACTCTACATCAGAACTGTGCAACAAGCTTTCAATTACAATGGGACAAATGGTCAAGTGAAAGGAGTGTCCTAGAGGCATTGAAACACTGAATACATTCCTAATTCGTGCATAAAATCAGTGTTCCCATTTAAAGTACACATCTGCTTTGTTATTTCATTTGGAGCCCATTTTCGGGCAGAAAATGTTTATTTTTGTCTAAAGTATTCTGCAGAGGAATGTTTAATATTTTAAGATTCTCTGCCGTTTCCCCTTTAATGTAGCTTCAAAGAAAAGAAAAAAAACCTTTAAGGATTTATTAAGTAGAAGAAGTGGCTAGAAATATGATTCAAAATAAATTCAAACCATAGGACAAACGGAATGATGTTCCTTTTCAGTGTTCCATAGTTCAGAATCGAATGCATAGAAAAACAGATGAGACAAATGCAAATACTGGAAAGACTGATATTAAACTTTAACAAGCCTGCCCAACCAACATGAAAGTCCTTTCTGAGAGACTCAGAGGAGAAACAAGCTATTTAAACATTTCCCTGCTTAGATGGCAAGATAATATGGAAGCGAACGGGCAGACTAAGGCACAAAAAATATAATACTGCCTCCTGATTGGTGGGCCTCTATCAATATTATTATTTAATTATCAGTTAGGGGAAGTCTCTAAAAAAAAAAGCAGAAAGAGAGAAGGAAACATTTTATGAAATAAAGGAAGGCAGAATCGGAATGAGATACCAGAGGACCACCAAGAAACAATAGACCTTATGCCTACTCTTAGAACTATTTAACTCCACTCATCTTCTCGATTGTCCTAGTTTTCTTTACATACTAGAATCTATCTTTCCACCAATTCTTCCTCTTTGTTCCCATAGAGAAATAGGGAATGGTCATGAAATAGGCCAAATTGTTGGAGTAGGATGGCCCACCAGATATTTTCCTGGAGTCCTGGTAGGCCTGTCTGACTCTGAAGGAAGGAGCATACGAAAAAAAAAAAGAAGCTGATATAGATCAGCAAACTATGGAGAAAAGAAGATATCGAGGGTGGAATGAAAAAAACTTAGAGATGAGGAAAGAAGCAAAAATGAAAGATGGTAAGGATGGAAAGGAAGTCAACCAGAAAGGACAAGAGGGTGGAGAAAAGTTATGAGCATGCCTTTTTCAAATCCCCCTTGAGTTACACTTTCCTTAGTCCTCACTGGTATTCAACCACAAGAGCATCGTGGGTGGCACTAGTTTGGCTGTACAAGTTCATGAGCAGTGAAGGTTAGCTATAGCCCAAAACCAAAAGAACCCATTTCACAGAGTTTCAGTCCTATCAAACAAATTAGATCCTCTTCCAAGCTCCAAGACTCCCTACACCTCTAGTGTGCGCCTGTGCTTGGGCCCATCTGTTGCCACATGCCTTTAATGCTCAATCGTACTAGGCAGAGACAAGCGTGAAAGTGAAAAGGGTCTGTTTGAGGTTGGTTAACTATCATCTCAGGTAAAATATGCCATCTCAGGGGGTGGGAGGGTCATAACTCCTGTAAGTTCTACTGCTGGCGTAGAGCAATGACTTGACATCGCTCAACTCAAAAAGTCTGGAAAACCTTCACTCCAGGTTCCAACAAAAGGTGTCATAAAAGTATTAATGAGATTGTACATCTTCAGTTTATCACTGCATCTCAAGGGCAGTCAGACCATTGCCAGGCGTGCCCTTCTATTTTACAATTCAAATATTAGGGTTAAAGTTATTTTATATTTTAGTACTTGCAGATAACACTTTGGTGACAAGTGTGATGTACGAGCCACATCTCCTAATAGAAAGCATGGTTGAGAGTCATAGAAGGAAGGCAACGGTTTAATTAATTGGAATGTCTCCTGCTTAATCACACCAACTGCAAAGTGACATTCTTTTTCCTCTACGGTATTTTATGTGTAATAAATCTCTTCTGGATTTTGGTCTCCTCATTCTACCCCACAGCTCTAAGTGCTGATGAGCTTAAACTTCCACAGAACTGGCATTATCATTGCTGCCATTTCAGCCCCTGTGAGATGTTTGATAACACAGAGCCCAAGAACATGTAAAGTAGAACCCCCATTTAACATCCCCTGATTTTAAGTTTTTCCTCATTTTATATTGTTGTTTTGTGGTCCCACCTATATATTATGCATAATACATTTCCCTGATTTTACATTTTCCTGGATTTTACACCATTTTGTTTCTGGTCCCCTGAAAAATGTAAAATGGGGATTCTACTGTATATATGAAGGGCATATTTGGGTGTGATAGTAATTAATTATAAAAGAGTGATATAATATACCCCCTGCTGAAACAGTATACGGAATAAGGTTATTCCTACTGAAAAATATAAGAATATTAAGGGGGTTATTTATCAAAGTCCGAATTTATCTCAATATTTTCTGCAAGAAGTTGACTGCCGCTGATCTCTTATACTCTTATTTTTATTTTATTAGGAGCATGTATTAAAATATGCATGTGAACATTTCTAGTGGTACAGCCACTCAAAAGTAGAAGAAGATGAAGTCAGGCCAGGTTGCTGGGTGCATTAGCAATGTGTTGGCCAATTGACCCACTCCAGGCCCGATCTTCCTGACCCAGCCATCATTCCTTACATACAGACGTCCACCCTGTCCCATCTCCGTCAACAGGATCAGGTATATAAGAGAGTGCACACTGATAACAAACCAAAAAGTGAATTGCCAGCCTGAACCTGTTGAGCCCTTGGGTTTCAGGCTGGCCCACAGAGCATTGGCACGCCTCTATATAGAAAAACAGGCAGCAATGGAAGTTTCAATGCCTCCTAAACTGGACATACAAAACAAGATTTGATCATTTCACAAGATTACTAAAGAAGCAGATCTTTGGTCAATTTGCCAAATTGGAGCCTTATGTCAATGTTCAGATCATACTTTGGGTCTATGGAGAACCCATGGGAGAAAACCAAAATCAATGCGGCAATGTGGTCCTTGTCCACCAGGTTTGCTGTCTGATTTTCAGACAACTGTTAGTAGGGCTGGCTGCCAGGAAGACCCCTTACAATAAGTTGGACACTTGGTTTGAAGGGGTTGAGTTGACAGCTTTTATCGGCCCATGTATGGCCAACTTTAATCAGTCACCAGGACAAATATGTGTTTTAAATGTATTCCTTTAATTTATTAAATGTATTCCTTTAAAAAAAATCCTGAAGATCCACATATAACAACATATAAAGATGGCCAATAGGTTAACTATACTAAACTTCAAGATTCCATGGGCAACTTCTAACACATTCCGTTATACTGCCTGATCTCATATTATATATTGCACTCAGCGCATACAGGGATAAACTAACATGAAAAGAGAACCATCAAAGCATTTGAGTACAAGAACCAGTTAAAAACATGTAACGTAGCTCGGCAAGGAAGCCCGTAATCTCCCCGCTGCCAAGATGAGGCAGAGCTTTTGAGAGAATCGAGCTGCTAGAAGATCATTTATTGGGTAGAAACGTGTTCCTGAGCTTTCGGGTCACAGAGGCTACAGATCAAATGAAAACAATTATTTAAAACGAACTGTGTTTAAAGCATTTAACAATTGCCAAGGTCAAGTGACTCGGCAGTTACAAGACCCGAGGGGCATGTTCATATCAAAACAATGCAAATAAATTATCCCACCAGACCTTTTCAGTCACTAAGTGACCACAGAGGTCATTCTGCGTGCGCTCTGGAAACCTTTATGCAAAACCAATATAGATTATTTATCAGGGCCAGGGAACAAGCCACATCGAGCCAAATGCCAGCCGGCTAAAGTTAACCTAAAAATGGTACAATATAAAAGAGAGTGAAATTAGGCATTTATTTTGGTCCCAATAATTTAGCAGTGGGGTTACAGTAAATATACACATAAGCAAGGTCATCAGGGTGAAGGAAAGGCTCATTGCTTCTGAATAAAGCCATACAGTTGCATTTATAGTAGTAATTCACAAGCAGGTCCATACAGTAAAAAATGCCATTGGTCCCATGAAGTGGTTAGGCCCTTATTGAGTTCTGCATTTATAAGTTGGAAAAGTGCTGAAAAAGGCCAAGCAATGCTACGTAAATGTTCTGTAGGAACAGGTAAATTAGGGCAAGATGGCTCCAGTAATGCTTAATATCAGTTAAGGTGGCCATGCATGTAGTGATTTTTTTGGAACATGCAAGCTTGCCAGTCAATATCAACACATATATGTACCATATATATTGGTCATGTCATCAATCTTCCATGTTTAAAAATACTATCGGTCCATTTACCAAAGCCACAGTTGTCATTCCGATCATTGAGGCTGTTGGCCTAAAAGATAGGAATAATTCAACAGTGGTCATACCATACAGTATTCATCGCCAACAAGTTGGACCCCATACAGGATTGGTCCATGGTCATCTTTACCCAAAATACATGGGCTGTGAGTGAAGGCAAGCAATTATCATTGAACAACAGCTAAAAGAACTCTGCAAAGTCTGTTTTAATCCTGGTTAATGTACCACTGAAGATAACTTCATGACTCAATCCTCAGACATCAGTTTAAATACCTCATGGTAGGAAAAATTTACTTTTAACATTCCTATGCACTGTGTGTAATTATACAATGCACTTTATTTATAGTCTTTTTATTTTGTTATTTTGAAGGAAAGCTAAATGCTTAAATATACTTGTTATAAAGTGGAAGATCATATTGGTCAACCTTACATTTTCCCATGAGTCAGGAACGGAGCTGTTATTTGCTTCCCAGGCTACAGACCTTAAACCTCAACCTTCATCTCCATTGAAAATAGACTCTTTCCGTTGGCCAGTGTGAAACCATCACAGCCCACCACTGATATAGATATAAGAGAAGTTACAACAACTGCAAGTGTATTATGGGTATTTAGCAGGGGTTAAATGTTCTTGTTGTTTCGATCATATGTATTTGTTGTTTCTGACAAAACTTCCTTCTTGCCCTGAGTAGGAAGCTTTTGTGACTACTGCACAGAGCAAGGAGGAAATTTCTATAGGACATGTTGACCAGGATTCTCAGGAGGTCATGGCATATCATCACATCTGGTTCTAAAAAGCTCATTGTGATAGACTATTTGTTAGCAGCTAATAGTTGGGTTCAAAAGCACATACTCATAATTAACAACATATCTTCTCAACAAATAAGTCACAGACAAGGTCCAACTACCTACAGACTCAAGAGCATGGTACCACTCAAGCAACAGTGAGATACCTTGAAGTGTACAGTATATACCCTGGCTATTCCTAATGCTGTCTAGCCACAGGTTTCCTAACTAGAGTAGCATACCCCAAGATGTGGGGTATTTGCACAGCAAATGGTCAGAATAAGGCCTTAAATAGCTATAATGCATAGTTAGGTTGGGTTCCACACAAAGCAAAAGTAATTTCAGAGCACAAACTCTGCCAGTTCATCATGTTCTAGGCACAGGTTTCCAAACTAGAGTATGTTACACCTAGGAGGCTCTAATGGAAACTATACCTACAGAAACATTGTTGAGAATGAGACCTTAAATGGCCATGTAGGAGGATGCACATGCAGTGAGATAAATTGACATGAACAAACCATGTTCTATGCACAGGTTTTCAAACCAGTATAACTGAGACTGCACCTATAGAGCCAATGATTAGAAAGAGACCTTACATGGCCATACTGGATAATAACTTGGAATCCAAGACACTGGATTGTGCACGACTTGACCCCAAACTTGGCTGACCCAAAAGCATCTAGTTGGGTCACCGACAAAAGGTAGTCAGGTTGCACAAGTTCTCATCTTGTATGCAGTGATTGATATTAGTGGTTTACTAGGTACTTCGTTTTGTAGCTTTATGCAAGTGTTTTCATTCCACAGAAGACTGATACTAGACTTTAAAGTGTCCTATTCAGCTAAAAAGGCACATGACACACTACAGAGATGACAGAACGAATTGCGTATGAATTTTAAAACAACATTAGGAACAACATTACATTCCTTATAAAAGCCTTCCTACCCCCAATACTTCATCTTTACTCAACGTTAATTGTAAATCCATCCAAGAGTAACCATAGAAACCATAAAAGGACCCTGGAAACAAAGCAGTGTCAAGTGTCTACATTCAATTACATGACAATAAGTAGAAACGGCCACAGAAGGTTAATTGGGGTCAGTAGGCAGCCACACAAGCCTTACCCAGCCAGTCATTAAACTTCTTAACCTCAGATGGCAGGCCCAGCTCGGTGAAATCGCCTGTGTGAAGAAGGATGTCCCCATACGGCATCTGGATGCCATCTGTCCTGGAGTGGGTGTCGGATACACAGACAAAACGCGTGTGACCGGCTGGTTTGGGAGTGTCATATGGGATGGGGTCTACCCTGCAGAGGAGATAATGAAGTGATTGTTACAACACGGACAAGGTGGTCAAAGTACAGAGACAAAATATTAGAGATGAAAAAAAATTAAAAGGGGGGGTAGCATTGGTTTATTTGCGGAAGGATATTAAAAAATGGAACAACACAACTAATTTCTGGCTGTTAGGGGCACAGGAACCCACCTAACCAGGTGGAATGTGGGATAAAAGGGAAACAGTTCAAGGTACAAATTCAAAGTTCTTTCTGTCTACACAGGATACTGTTCAGCAGATACACAATGCAATGCTGCAGACAACGAAGGTCAAATTCTCTACACAGAGAAGTCTGTGCAATTTCTGATGTGAAAGCCTGAGGGAGAACACTGTGCAGGTACATTTTATGTATGCATAACCATGGATATACAACACCAAAATTAAAAAAAGGTTAACTTACCCTTTATAATGTATAATGTAATATTATAGATGCCTTAAATTCAAGCACATTGTACCCCGAGTAAAACAGTTTCATTAACCACCAAAACTGACCACAGAGAACAGAGCAATCAGTACCGTCCCAGCATCTACACTGCAATCGAGCGAGCATTACATTTCATAGTTCATTTTCATGCAACACATGAAAGTAAAGGCAGAATGAAACAGATAAAAAATTGATCATTTATGGCAAAGGCTTTATTGGGTTCAATATTTCCCCCTTAGTCTAATATGTTTGGTTACCCTTTGTTATGACATATTTTGTCAGAAACTAAGGGCCACAAATGAGCAAATGGTGGATTGAACTTGGGTAGAACTGCAGTTGAAAAACAGTCCTGTGTGGTCCTAGAGTTACCCACCGAGACTGTCTTGCTGCATAAATTCACATCCTCCAAGTTCATTAGAAAGCCTGGATATTGGGCCGATTCCTCTACTGCTAATCGGTGAACAGTGCTCAAAGTTCACTCACATTCTGCAACCCAACCAATAGTCATTGGCGGGGCTGCACAAGGGGAGTAGACTTGAGAACTGTCCACCAATGAGCAAAACAGGATGAGCAGGGCATGTAAATTAACATAATAATCACAACATTAATTGGTTGGAAATCCACTGTGTGGAACTGCAGGACTTCCATATTCACATATACCTTCACACACTATTTCACTATCCAAAAAACCTTCTAAGGGTAATTCCATCACAGGAAAGTTCATAGCAGTTGGCTTCATCACCAGATAAGGGGTGCAGTCAGGTGCCCATATGTTTGTTGTTTTGTACGTAAGTTGTACTTAAAAAGTACTATGGAAACACCAAGCAGAATATCTCAATTTGGATAAAGCATAGGTGCAGATGTAGAGGAACATTATGAAGAACTTCATAAGACTTTCACATGAAATAAACTCCTACGGGAACCTGCAGACTGACTGCTGGGGGATTATGTAGCATTACGGACCCTTCTGATATTTAGAGGATTACCACAACCCTGCATGAACATAACTCTATTTATCTAGAGAGCAGGGATGTCAAAACGCTCATTGTTTCAATTATTCTGAGACTTCCAGTTCAACTCTTGGGCTAGCTTAGCCTGCTGGGGGTTAAGACTGAGAAACCACTGAGGGACCGGAGTGTGGATTCATGATCTAGATCAGTGATCCCCAACCAGTAGCTCGTGAGCAACATGTTGCTCTCCAACCCCTTGGATGTTGCTCCCAGTGGCCTCAAAGCAGATGCTTATTTTTGAAAATCAGGCTTGGATGCACATTTTGACTGCATAAAAACCAGGTGCACTGCCAAACAGAACCTCAATGTAGGTTGACAATCCACATAGGGGGTTACTAAATGGCCAATCACAGCACTTTTTTGGCGCCCCAGGAATTTTATGCATGCTAGTGTTGCTCCCCAACTCCTTTTACTTCTGAATGTTGCTCATGGGTTCAAAAGGTTGGGGATCCCTGATCTAGATCAATCAGCTGCAATACAAAGCCATTTCCCAAGGCACTGCAGTCGTCCTCAGCACAGACTGGGCTCGGAGTAATCTTCAAGTATTAAATCTGATCTGTCTAAACCGCAAGCGGGGAGCAGCCCTCTATGTCTACAGTACAATCCCAGGCCTCCCATCAAGACAAAGGATCAGAAGGCCATTCCTACTGAAGGAACCTCTGCACATTACTAACAAGCCATGGCCTAATATATTTTTAATAATTATTACATTTCAAAATGAGCAGCCATAACAATAAAAGGCCTCAGAAATTGTGGAAGCTGTAGACAAGCTCAGATGGGAAATATATATTCTTGGCCTATATATATAAAAAAAAAAAAAGGAATTACTTTAAAAATTAATTAATTAATTAATTAATTAATCCATTTAGTAATTCTGGGTCCTCATTGCACCTGCCCAGTTGTAATATTTCTTTCTGTGTCCCCAGTAACCTTCACACTCTACTTTAAAGGGAGACTCCTAGGGGGTAACTTAAAAATAACGGCAAATCAGGCAAAAAAAAATCTATTGCCTATTTTTTTTGAGAGAGATTTTTTTTAAAAGAAAAATCATCCAATAAAACCCTGTCATGCTTCAAGTAAATTGGGCAAAAAAAATTCAATGGAATTTTTTTCTTTATCAATTGAAAAATGTGATCGATTGAGTTTTATCAACTGAAAAAATCTTGAAAATGTCAACAAAAACAGCCATTCAAATGGTGTCACGCTTCAAAAAATACAATCTCGTTTGTTTTTTTTTGGAAATTTTAAGACTTATCAATGAAACAGTTTTTAAAACTAAAACCAGTTGAGAATCTGTGGTTGGGAGAAATAGCGGAAAAACTTGATTAAGTTCAATAGCGATTTTTAATGGAGAAAAAAAAAAAAACACCCGAAAATGTATTAATCAGATTCAAATTGCTATGAACATGCATTCAAATTCTAATGGATGTTTAATAATAATACATGTAAATAATCATAAATAATAATACCGAGCACTTTCATAATTATACTTGTTAATGATATAGGATAGGGTATGGTAACCCACATGTTTTTCCTGCTACAAATAACATAACTACACAATACCCACTGCTGGAATCAGCCAATTAGAGCAGGTGAAATCTGTCAGTGACTCACAGCATGTGTTGGTAGTTAGGTTGCAAAACAAACTATTTAAAAATGTTACTAATAATAAGAAAGAAAGAATAAAAATTAACTGTATTTATTTTAAGTCTATGACATTTTAGTCGATTTCTTTTATAACAATGCCAGTTTCCTTTAAATGTCCATGTATTAGGTCATTAGAGCCGCCAAGTACAGCACTCTGAAAATGTACTCGTATGAACTCCCTGTACCTCCGGTGTATCTGCTGGCACAACGTGTGCATATTCAGCCGCTGCCTTGGATCAGTGGTTGCAAGCTCAATAATTGAGCTGAAATAAAAATGTTTAAAATTTAACAAGCAGCAGAGCACTGGCCTGACCTGTTTGTAGAACAAGTGTGCTGCGTGGGATTAGACTAATTAATGCATTCACCTCGGCAGGTAGGATCTACATAGACGTGCCATCAACAAATGGGGGCAAGCAGTAGACATGACCTCAGCTAATACTGAGCCAAGTAATGTTTGTATAGAGGCAATCGCTCGGTGTATTACACACATAATTATATATATATATATATATATATAATTCTATTAGTCTAGCTGCAAGCCTATAGACATCCATGCTAAATAAACTGAGCTATTTTTGGATTAAAATAACTATATACATAAATACATAAATGTATTTCATTATCCAAAAAAACTGTTTTTGGGTGGAGTTCCCCTTTAAATTTTGCAGCCATTAAGGACCATCAGATCTACTTCCCAATCGACCTCCGGATCAGCACAAAACATTTATAAACATAAAATAAAGTCGAGTATCTAATTTTGTTACGTCGCCAGCAGAAAAGCAACTTTCAGCAAGTTCTGAAGGAAATCAATGGAGTTTTAAAATTTCACAAAGATGAAAACAAAAAGAAGGTAGACTGCAAGTTTTATTAGTATTTCTTAGTGGTGGAGTAATAAATCACTTTGGAAAACAATTGCTGGTAATCTGATACATTCATTCTATCCATTTACTTTTTTGCAATTGTTACTTTAAGTTGTATTTTAAAATACAATGTACAGTTGTCATGAGATGGAGCTTTTATTATGTTTTTGTTTTTTGTAGTCTCACTACTAACTAGAGTGTGAAGGGCCCCTGCAGCAAAAAAATCTTCCCCACTTTCCGTCCTGTCTCAGCCCCGCCCATGTCCCACCTCCGCCCCACCAATGTCCCACTCAGACTCCGCCCACTCCTGCCTGACTCGTTTACCCCTTCCACCCCGGTAAGACTATAGTCCGGGTCCCCTTGTTCTCCAGGCCCCCATGTGACTGCGGGGTCTGCTTCCTCTAGTTACGCCACTGTCTCACATATATTTGTCTATGTGGGAAAGTTAAAAGAGAAGTTTCATGAAAACAAAAATGTAATTTAATATCATGGAAATAAGACCCTAAATATAATTCATTATTGCCCTTTCGACAGTCGATCTCTCTACATGCAGGCTTTGTGTTGGAGTCGGTTCTTTTGACAGTAAGAATTTTACATCATTTATCTGCCCTTTGCCTTGATCATGTAACTGAGCGAGAGTGTCGTTAACAAACCCATTGTCCAGCATCTCAACTCCAATTTAACTTCCTTCTAAAAGTGACCCCACACTTACTAAGATGGCCGGTACTGAAGTGTTTACTGCTAAACTTAGACATACTTCTAATGTTAGACCATGGGATCCGCTCTCTATTTTTTCCTTTATTTACTCAACATCATTCTTTCCATGAAGTTTTGTCATTAAATATTCAGCTCCTTTGTTCTTTCAAATTCTGTTATGCTTCTTTTCTCCATCTCAGTCTGTTCTCTCTTTGTTCAAAAGAGAGGACCACATGAACCACAGGGTCATACGTGACTCCCCTTTTATATCTGGCCAACTCTGTCCATATTTATCCATTCCTAGATAAAGACATGTGCATTAGACCAAGCAACTATTCCTGCTTGGCCTACACCACTCTGGGACTCAACTCATCTTGTTACTGCTAGAATTAGCCTCCCATCTCACTACTCCCTATTTTCTGCAACAACATACTATGTTTAAGGCTTGTGATTTCTGTTTAATGCCATCAAGCAATACAAATTCTCCCTTTAAACAGACTTCTTATGCCCAATATGCTGAATCCTTGACACCTGTCCCTTAACATCCCAGCCTTCTCTTTCCCATGTTCTTCCATCCATTCAAACCTTGCATGAAGAACCACCTCTTCAAGAATAACTGTAAGAGAGGTTGGACTCCCCAAAGAAAATTTTAAGTTTTCTTCAAATTCCCTTAAAAAATGATCTTCAATTTATAGAATGTTGAGAACCAACCAACACTCAATTTACTCAGCTACTTAACTAAATACTAAAACTGAGTGCTATACAATGCCAGTCCCTTTCCACTAGCCTCGCTTGGAGTCCAGTAATAGAGTGAACTGGATTCTGCAGCTGGGCCCAAACTATGTCCATAACTAGAATATATTGCTAACAAATACAAAGCTGTATTGAATATACATAGCCAGGATGGAAGTCAAGTGATCCACTTAACTTAAAGGCTGCATGTGGTCCTCCAAGAGATTTATATGGCCTTCAACCTGACCAACATAGACATTTTTCTGTGATTTCATCATTATATTATAATCTGGCTCCTGAACATAAAGATAGTCAGACCACTACATGGATAAAGTTGGTTAATTAAAAAAGGTTGGGAATTAGGAAGGGTGGAGTTGTAGGAAAGTGAGACAATGGTAAGGCAGAAACTTGAGGAAACATGAGTTAGATGAAGCAAGTCCCATTTGCAACTTTCCAGCATTATGGTATGGAACAAAAGCTTGATGGAGCACCTCATTCTTTTAGAACAGTGTGGGGCTGGCCCAATATGGCCCAAAAAGGATGAAGTGGTAGCCCAATATGAAGATAAATTAGGATGAAGATTAAGAGTTGCATGCTTATGTTCTGTTTTTGGCCCTTGATCTATACAAACTGTTACTACTATGTTTTGAGGGGACTGAAAACAAAAAGACTTGTATACCCCATGTGCACTAAGGTCTTCTTATAGCTTGAGCTGCCCAAGTCGAATTTGGACTATAGCACCCTCCAGACCATGGAGGTTGAAACATTTGGCCAAGGCTCCTCTTAGCTCATAACGAGGTAACAGTTATAGTTAAATATTGATATATCAGCGATAGGACACCATAAACGGATCTCAAATCCAACCCTAACTTTCCTTTAGGATAGTCATCTAGTTGTATCTAAGACAGCAAACAGGCATTCTCCACCAATCTCAGTTGGTCTTTAGGTTGAGCAAGTCCCAAGGGTGCCAGACCAGCATTTGGGAATTCTAGCCATTGAGAAAAGGCCATCCAAATATTTCCCCCATCAAGTCTCCCATCCTACCCCTACCCTAAATCATGAAACTTTTAAGATGGACAACAGATGGAACAGAGAAATATCAGATCATGTACTCGTGATTTCTGTTTTACCACCACAATCACCCTCCTAAGATACCAGTCTACTTACATGTGAACATGCGGCGGTTGGAACCTGCTTTGGTTTATGTTGTAGTGTGTGAACGCCTGGGTGGGATTAGAACTGTATTCGTCCACAGTTACAGTGACTTTTCCTTGGGAGGGAATTCCATGTGCCATGCTTCCTTTTCATAGACATGAGCAATTCACAGAGTACAGGAACAAGTGAGAGAGGCAAGCATGGCGCACCCAATGGCCGCTAAATCCAGGACTTCACTACATTAGCACCACATACATCTGGAAGAATTAGAGAAAAAAAGATGTTGTTAATATTATTATTCCCAGTACATTGCTAAAGGTACAGAGAGATTGATTTATAGATTCCTCATCCATTTATTTCTCTTAGATGGTCTACAGTATTTGGGACCTGCCATAGTATTTCCCTTTGTCCAGAGTTGTCCAACTATTTCAATAAAGTGGGTCATATATTGATATTACATGATTAGGGGCCCAGATTATAACAAAATGATGGTGTCATCCACGGAGGTCAACAGAGTTCTTTAGCTGTCTGGGGGGAAATAAAAAGTTCTTGGGGTGCCCACATCAGGCCCATGGGCCTTCAATTGGACAGATACTGGAAAATGAATTTATGACTCTTACCTAGTTTAAATAAAAGGATTCTAGAAAGTTACCAAATTACAGGAAGCCCATCTCCCATAGAGGTGGAGCCAAAGGAAAAATATACAGAGTAGGGCCCATTAATTAAGATCCAACTAGCAGCTTTCCAATTATAGCCCTATGTAGCACAGGGGTACAGAAACAGAGCTTCCATTAAAGAAAGATGGGTGGAAAACCAGTTAGGGACCCTATAGAAGGAGGGGGTCTGGACAGTCCAATCTATAAAGGGACAGGGCTTGTGGCAGGAATGGGGTGGGTGTAAAAGGCAGATCCTTGGCAAAGACCAAACAGTAGGGATGCACCGAATCCAGGATTCAGTTCGGGATTCAGCCTTTTTCAGCAGGATTCGGCAGAATCCTTCTATTCGGCCGAACCAAATCCTAATTTGCATATGCAAATTAGGGTTGGGGAGGGAAATCTTGTGACTTTTTGTCACTAAACAAGGAAGTAAAACATGTTTTCCCCTTCCCACCCCTTATTTACATATGCAAATTAGTATTCAGATCGGTATTCGGCCGAATCTTTTGCAAAGGATTCGGGGGGTTCAGCCGAATCCAAAATAGTGGATTCGGTGCATCCCTACCAAACAGCACTATAGATGAGTATTATACTTGTTATGGCCTACCAGCTTGGATTACTGAGTTCAGTAAATGTGCCATAGAAGACACACGTGCATCAGAAAGCTCATTGCGTTGTCTCTTTAAGATTAAAATATAAGCAGCAGCAACTCCGCAGGATGGTAATTATATTTTTTAGCAACAAAAAGGCCAGTTCCCTCAGCACGATGATTATTTATAAAAGTCCAGAGCGAGCGATGCACATTTAGCATTCATCTTCCGAAAAAAGAACCCTGCGCGGCTCTAATTACAGATATTGAGACATAAAAGGTAAAGCCCAATTGCCGTCGTTTCAATTACAAGTTGCACAAAAGGTCAATCGACTCCTTTCACGCGCGCACCGCCCTTGTGTGAACTGGGTAATAATCAGAGTGATGAGATTCATAAAGTCAATTACTTTGGGTTCCGCGTTTTGATGGGCCAATTGTCAGCTCGAGATGAGAGGGATACACGGCAATGAAGTGCAGGAAACAAATATCCACAAAAAAAGGGAAATGGCACACGGGACGATGCCCTCAATGTATTTTAGTAGCCCAAATACTCCTTCCACTGCCCTCGATGAGAATTCCCTAAGGAAAAAATCTGTACAACCAAAAGCTGCTGCTGTCCTTCTATTATTAGACAAATGTAAAATAAAGTAGGATACAGCTAAGAACTTGTAATCACCAAAATTGATCTCAATATGCCAGACACTGTCAGATATGAATCAGCAGAAGGAACTTTTAAACTTGCCCAATGACCAAACAAACAATATTCCTAGTAAATAGATAGTGTCGCCAAAAATAATGCATAAGACTATATTATTGGTACGAGTATGGTCCAGTGATAGACTTCTTCCAAAACAAAATGCAGGTGTGCCCCAACTGCGCAGAAACTACTAGTAAAGACTAACAATGAGCGGGTCGGCTGGTTAAGGTGGACCAATTGTCCATAGAGGTGGGTCGTGGGCCTAATTTGCAGCCACTTGACCTATCCTCAACCCCACTGCGCCACTGCACGACCCACTAATTTCGATTGATGACATCAGTGAAAGCGCAGTTTGGACATGGGTATATAAATCGGGCGGTACAGTTGGCCAGGTTGGTCGTGGGTTGGTCTATCACGGGTTAGGGTTGGGTTGAATTTTTTTTGAAACATACATCACTAGAATTTTCATGCTAATAGTTACATTTTCTGGAAAATTCAGGGGTTTTTTCTAATTCAGATCTCAGTTTCTTGCAACAATTGTTATGTAGGCAGCCAAAATCCATTGTTAACTGCACTCTTAAAGGACCAGTAACATGAATCTTTTTTACAAAAAAAATTTGTTAGTATAGAATGAAAAAAAACCCCACAAAGACAAATGAAACTTATAAATCGCTAAGTCTTTATTAAGAAATAACTTACCGAAAACTCCGCATGCGCTCCTCTTCAGAAAAGGCGATTGATTTCTCCTCCCTGCCTTCCTTATAGGAGTTAGCCAGGGGGGAGAAACCGAGCGCTGCATGCTGGATCGGCGCCGTATCGCCTTTTCTGAAGTAGAGCGCAAGTGGAGTTTCTGTAAGTTATTTCTTAATAAAGACTTAGAGTTTTAAAAGTTTAATTTGTCTATGTGGTTTTTTTTTTGTTCTATACTAACGATTTTTTTTTATTTATTTTTTTAAATTGATGTTACTGGTCCTTTAAGTAGCTGCCCAAGCCTCAGCCCAACCTGCAGGTTATCATCCCAGCCCATGCATCTTAACTAGAAACCACAAAATTTATATTTAAAAACTCTTGCATGGGAAGTTTTGTCAGCACAGCTTTTTAAGGGCAGGTAATGAATATGTATTATCCTCGGAGACCCCATTAAACACAACAAACCGGCTCTGTTTGCACAACAAATAAAAGCTGGCCAAACACTGCAAAAATGCAGGAATAAAAAGTGAACGCATTTATCTACATAGCATTAAATTATATGTAGATTTGGATTCTTAATCTTCATATTTCATATTTCCAGTCCTTTAAATAGATGTGTTACTCATGTTACTATTTTCGTTTACGTTTTGGGGTGGAATTGGCTAAAACCTGGGATTTATACGACTGCTTCCGACAGCTTCTTGTGATTATACCAATGAAAATGCACTGTTATTAATGGAAAGGATTAAAGTAGATTAAACATTTAAATACCACGGCCCCCGCATAATCTCTACTCAAATATTCCGACAAAATTGCCACATCACTCTCTCTAAACAGTAACAGAATGTACTGATTCTGGGGATGCGTTGGACATAAACACAAAAAATTTACGGAAAAAAATACTAATGTCTTCATGTTTCCTCTTCGTTTTAACTATTGGTTAATTTTCAACAACCACCCCTCGTTGCTGAACAGATGGCAAAAGGTTGGCCAGGTCTTTTATTATTTTACAACCTTATGAACTTGCCAGCCCATATGTTATCCACGTTCATATAGAAAGAACTTTCTCTTGTTCTGGTTTTTTAGTACCTCGGCCCCGTGTCCAATCAGAGGGACCAAAATCACATGAAAATGAAGGAAATTTATGGGAAAATGTATCAAAAGTTACAGCCACTGGTTGTATATTTATAACTGGCCAAACAGAAAACGATACCTCTAGATAAAGCTAAGAGACATTACAATGTTATGGAGGCCTAGTCAGAATTAATAATTCATCCAAACTTCAGGGCAGATTTATCAAAGATTAACATTTTCCTAATTTGACAAAGATCGATCAATTCAATCAAAATCTATCTTTATCTCTGTCCACAGGAATTTGTTATCTCAGAATGACTGCTCTGAGATGTCAATACAATTTATTTTTTCCCAGCATATTAGCTCAACGGTAAATCAGATAACCAGATTCGATATTTGCCATGAAAAATCGGAATCAAACGATCACAAAAAAAACTTTTTCAAAATCCAGATTTTACTTCCTGTATATATACAACTGTGGCCTATGAAAGTTGAAATTCTGGGCACATCTCTACGGGAAAAAATCTTGCACCTTTTTGTAAATGACGCACGTGTTGTATTTGTATCATGTTGGGGCGGGAAACAGCATTCTTCTTCAGGACCTGTAATTTTTCACAATTTTAAAGCGGTGTCTTCTTCCCTCTCTTCCCATTCAAAAAAAAGGGTAAACATGTTTCCATAGTTCAAATTGGGAATATTAGCAATAATGTAATTCAACTGAAAATGAATGGGCAGGTTTGAAAATTCCTCTCACCATAAGTTTTATGATCCAATATTTCGGCCTGGGGGCCAGAAGATCAGGTCATCCCAGTTGGACAAATTGGGTTAAGATCCACTTATTTGTCAATGTTGTCAAAGGAGCTTTGTACACTATTATAACACAATTATTGTTAAAGGGATACTGACATACATGTATGCCCTCCTCTGAGATGCCACTACCTAAGGATGACTTTTCAAAATGCTCTATTTTTTACAAGACAGTTGTGCGAACCTCTTCACCCATTTCACCAAGGAACCAGTAGATAATGCCATCTTCTACTCTGCTGTGGAAGCATGTACCCAACCTCCCAAGGAACCAGTAGATAATGCCATCTTCTACTTTGCTGTGAAAGCATGTACCCAACCTCCCAAGGAACCAGTAGATAATGCCATCTTTTACTCTGCTGTGGAAGCATGTACCCAACCTCCCAAGGAACCAGTAGATAATGCCATCTTCTACTCTGCTGTGGAAGCATGTACCCAGCCTCCCAAGGAACCAGTAGATAATGCCATCTTCTACTCTGCTGTGGAAACATGTACCCAACCTCCCAAGGAACCAGTAGATAATGCCATCTTCTACTCTGCTGTGGAAATATGTACCCAACCTCCCAAGGAACCAGTAGATAATGCCATCTTCTACTCTGCTGTGGAAGCATCTACCCAACCTCCCAAGGAACCAGTAGATAATGTCACCTTCTACTCTGCTGTGGAAACATGTACCCAACCTCCCAAGCAACCAGTAGATAATGCCATCTTCTACTCTGCTGTGGAAGCATGTACCCAACCTCCCAAGGAACCAGTAGATAATGCCATCTTCTACTTTGCTGTGAAAGCATGTACCCAACCTCCCAAGGAACCAGTAGATAATGCCATCTTCTACTCTGCTGTGGAAGCATGTACCCAACCTCCCAAGGAACCAGTAGATAATGCCATCTTCTACTCTGCTGTGGAAGCATGTACCCAGCCTCCCAAGGAACCAGTAGATAATGCCATCTTCTACTCTGCTGTGGAAACATGTACCCAACCTCCCAAGGAACCAGTAGATAATGCCATCTTCTACTCTGCTGTGGAAACATGTACCCAACCTCCCAAGGAACCAGTAGATAATGCCATCTTCTACTCTGCTGTGGAAGCATCTACCCAACTTCCCAAGGAACCAGTAGATAATGTCACCTTCTACTCTGCTGTGGAAACATGTACCCAACCTCCCAAGCAACCAGTAGATAATGCCATCTTCTACTCTGCTGTGGAAGCATGTAACCAACCTCCCAAGGAATCAGCAGATATTGCCATCTTCTACTGTGGAAGCATGTAGAAACCCAACCTTCCAAGAACTCTACATGGTCATCAAGGGCTGGGAATTGTATTTCAAGTTTTGGTTGGATAACACAGTTATAGAAGGTTATAGTTGCCATCTTGACCCACTGTACCGCTTACCCCACATTTTGCATAATTACAGTTGGTGCTAAATGGGGTCCCATAGCAGTCACCTTATTTCCAAAGGCAGTTCTAACTCTCAAAAATCAAAAAGAGACAATACTTTTAAAATAAATAAAGCAAAATTAACAATATACAACAATTTTTTGTTCACATGCAGCTTCAGACAGACCTTCTTTGATTCCAAATTCTCCTTGTGACTGGAATTGTTTACAGAAATGACAGAACAAATTAACTCCTTTGCTAGCGATGAAAAGGCTCTCAATATTATCTTGTAACAAGCCATGCGAGCCACCGGCTGTGATGTGAGGAAATTAGAAAAGGAAAAGATGAAACTGCAGAAATGTTTATTGGTCAAACTAACCAAGCATAGAAAGTCCTTAGTAAAATAAACGGAGGAGAGAAAAAAAAAGCAGTTGAATATTTGAGCAGAAAAATATGTATTTATTTGAATTGAAGTCTAAGGAAGGAGGTTGGTAGTAGAAAAAATTTTTTCGGAACAAATTACAAAAATTTGCCGGAGAAATCAAATCCTTCTTGAAATAAAAATTCAGACAGTAAAATGAATACATTTTATTTTTTTTCCTGCTCTAATATTTATACAGCAAATAATTTTGAAGCAAATCCAAAAATGGTATTAAGAGTTAGGCATTATTTGTAAATAAAAATTTTTATTTAAAAAAAAAAATGGTTTTACTTATGGGTTTACTTGGGTGTAAAGAATATGTATTAGCTAGAGTAGGCAAGATATCTGAACTCCTGTAAGCCAAATGCAAACTCACGGCAACAAACACAACACTTTTTCTAACAATACAAATTTAATCAACGATAAATGTTTTCTAAAATTATCAATTTTGGTGTTGGAATTTTGATTTCTCCAGAGCAATGTGCCATAAGCAGTTCTCCCTAAGCAAACTGGTAGCTATTGTCTTACAATTTTTAGCATTTTATAACAGATACATTATATTGTTTTTGGATATCTCCAAAGAAATGTGCCATAAGCAGTTCTCCCTAAGCAATCTGGTAGCCATTTTGGTAGCCAAATGTTTAGCATTTACGATTTTGACTTGAAATTAATCAATTATCTTCTTTACATATTGCTAGGGCCATCTTAGATTTGAGGTGTGCGACTGCGGCCAACAAATCAACTAAAAATGTAAATCAAAAATTCTGCATTTCTACATACCATTTTTGAAAATTTTTTATTTTGAAATCAGCATGAACTATATATTTCCTTTTACTTTCACTTTGTAAGGCTGAAACTATAAATGATGCATTCAGTAAAATGCGTCCAAGACGGATTATGGTTGGGGGTTGCTTAGATAAGAGAGATCTCTCTATAAAGGGACAGCAGATAAGAGCAGAAATAGAAATTTCAGCTGTGAATAATATTTTCAGCTACTGCTATTATTAGTTTGCATTTCATTACATATGAATCATTATCGCATTGCTTTAAGCACCCACGGCGAACTAATAGAAGAATCTAAAAATGCTGCTGTCCCCCTAGAGCAGTGACTGTAGAGGCCCATCACAAAACTCAGTTATGATGAGCTTTGGAGAGAATGTCTCCTCTAGATTTTCCTGGAAGCCTAGTTTGAAGGCCAGTTAGAGTGGTCTTTAGGAGGGACATTGACTTGGTGGCCTAGATAGTCTTCAAAAGTTGCTGAATGCACTGTTCCTACTAGTGATGTGCGGGTTAGACGGGTTCGGGTCGAGCTCGCAGTGCTCCTCGCGGGTGGCCACCTTCAAATGCCGGCATCCGACTTCCGGTTTTATAGTCTTTTGTGATGTCATTGTGACATCATCGGCGGGGCGGGTCGAAGTGGGTCTGTAAAAGGACCCCGGAAGCGGGTGCAGGCGGGCGCGGGTTGTAGCAGGGCAGGTTAGGGTCAGGGAAACCCTGACCCGCACATCACTGGTTCCTACGTATCCTTCACTAGAGGGAGTTCTGGCCATACAATGGTCATATAAAGAGGTGCTTGAACTAAAGAAATCCAAAAGTCACAGCATTAAAGATGGCCATAAATGCGCCGATATAATTGTTTTGTGTGAGGGCTCAGAATAATCGTCATGACAATTTCTGTACCATGGTGACCGGGCATTTAATCGATTGGACAGGTTAAGATATTTCTTTTGGATAACAATCCATGGGTGCCCGTCACAACTATTTCCAGGACACAGCTTTTATACATTTGGCAAGAACATCGTCCAATATATTATTTATCCGACTTTAATCCTATAGGTTAAAACTAGGGATGCACCGAATCTAGGATTCGGTTCGGGATTCGGCCAGGATTCTGCCTTTTTTAGCAGGATTCGGATTCGCCCGAATCCTTCTGCCCGGCCGAACCGAATCAAATTAGGGGTGGGGAGGGAAATCGCGTGACTCTTCGTCACAAAACAAGGAAGTAAAAAATGTTTTCCCCTTCCCACCCCTAATTTGCTTATGCAAATTAGGATTTGGTTCAGTATTCGGCTGGATCTCTTGCGAAGGATTCAGGGGTTCAGACAAATCCAAAATAGTGGATTCAGTGCATCCCTAATGCAAATTAATCTTTTAGAAAGGATTCGGGGGTTCGGCCGAATCCAAAATAGTTGATTCGGTGTATCCTTAGTTAAAACTGAATGTGCATGTTAGATTGCTGCGTTAAAACTTAAAGATCGATTTCCGAACATTTGTCACAGAACAAGTAAAATTCGGACGTCCAGCTTTATGCAGACCTGTCTGTGCATGAGGATTGTTGGATTTTCAGAGGTTCCTATTGACTTCTTCGGAATAGTAAGATAGGATCTAGAGATTCTGGTGGCTCATTGGCAACGATGATCCCCATTAGGGTATATCATACAAAACTCTGAGTGTATACAGTATTTGCACAGGAATAAAACATACCCCTTGGAGAACCCCACCTCATTTATGCGAGGGCCAAACACATGGAGAATTGTTAAATAAATAAACAAATGTCAGCTTCTCTGCGGTTGAAAAGAAATAACAGTATAGGCCATTACACATACCAATCTCACTTGTTTCTGCCCTTCTGGCGTGAGCAGCGAGACACTGCAGTGAGACCCCCCCACTAACTGCTGGAATATAGATTTGCCCTTCCTGTATTTAGATTGGCTTTGAGGCTGCTGCCGCCAAAATGCACAGCGCTGCAGAAACCAAGGGGTCGGTAATAATGAATAGGAAAAACAGCCAAAACAAGTAAAAAAAAAAAAATACAATAAAATAATGAGGTGAAAACTCAGAGCAGCACATTTTTTCAGTCTCCTCTGCAGGAAAAGACGGGAATTCTCCATAACAAACATATTTAAAAATCCCCAACTGTTCACCTTAAGCCATTAGCAGCTGTTTCCTTAATTTCCCCTCAATTGTTGTTTTACATAAGCAAACACCTGCCTTCAAGGGCAGCGCCACTCACAGGCACCATCACTGGCGAATATAAAGCTACTTGTCTTGCCGTGGAACAGAATCGGATTTTAAGGGGAGGGGGGTCCCAGCAGGAGATTCTGACAATGATCCTTCCCAGCCGTGCGCTCGTCAACAAATTCTGGGGTCAGAGCACTTAACAAATTATGTCTGAAAACATATTGTGTAGAACATATTTATATTCACTGAAACCTCTGTATACTATAGTACCCACAAAAGATAATAGTTATACACATTAAAAAAGAAAAATTAGAAGAATTTTTGGTACTAAACATAAAGGGGCATGTTTTTGTAAATAGGTATAGTAGGGAGAGATGATGCCTATAGTAACAGTGGATAATAGTCTCTGGGAAGTGAGTGTGACTGTGGGATAGCAGGTATAGTAGGGAGAGATGGTGTCTATAGTAACAGTGGATAATAGTCTCTGGGAAGGGAGTGTGACTGTGGGATAGCAGGTATAGTAGGGAGAGATGGTGTCTATAGTAACAGTGGATAATAGTCTCTGGGAAGGGAGTGTGACTGTGGGATAGCAGGTATAGTAGGGAGAGATGGTGTCTATAGTAACAGTGGATAATAGTCTCTGGGAAGGGAGTGTGACTGTGGGATAGCAGGTATAGTAGGGAGAGATGATGCCTATAGTAACAGTGGATAATAGTCTCTGGGAAGGGAGTGTGACTGTGGGATAACAGGTATAGTAGGGAGAGATGGTGTCTATAGTAACAGTGGATAATAGTCTCTGGGAAGGGAGTGTGACTGTGGGATAGCAGGTATAGTAGGGAGAGATGGTGTCTATAGTAACAGTGGATAATAGTCTCTGGGAAGGGAGTGTGACTGTGGGATAGCAGGTATAGTAGGGAGAGATGGTGTCTATAGTAACAGTGGATAATAGTCTCTGGGAAGGGAGTGTGACTGTGGGATAGCAGGTATAGTAGGGAGAGATGGTGTCTATAGTAACAGTGGGATAATAGTCTCTGGGAAGGGAGTGTGACTGTGGGATAGCAGGTATAGTAGGGAGAGATGGTGTCTATAGTAACAGTAGGATAATAGTCTCTGGGAAGGGAGTGTGACTGTGGGATAGCAGGTATAGTAGGGAGAGATGGTGTCTATAGTAACAGTGGATAATAGTCTCTGGGAAGGGAGTGTGACTGTGGGATAGCAGGTATAGTAGGAGAGATGGTGCCTATAGTAACAGTGGATAATAGTCTCTGGGAAGGGAGTGTGACTGTGGGATAGCAGGTATAGTAGGAGAGATGGTGCCTATAGTAACAGTGGATAATAGTCTCTGGGAAGGGAGTGTGACTGTGGGATAGCAGGTATAGTAGGGAGAGATGGTGTCTATAGTAACAGTAGGATAATAGTCTCTGGGAAGGGAGTGTGACTGTGGGATAGCAGGTATAGTAGGGAGAGATGGTGTCTATAGTAACAGTGGATAATAGTCTCTGGGAAGGGAGTGTGACTGTGGGATAGCAGGTATAGTAGGGAGAGATGGTGTCTATAGTAACAGTGGATAATAGTCTCTGGGAAGGGAGTGTGACTGTGGGATAGCAGTTATAGTAGGGAGAGATGGTGCCTATAGTAACAGTGGGATAATAGTCTTTGGGAAGGGAGTGTGACTGTGGGATAGCAGGTATAGTAGGGAGAGATGGTGCCTATAGTAACAGTGGATAATAGTCTCTGGGAAGGGAGTGTGACTGTGGGATAGCAGGTATAGTAGGGAGAGATGGTGCCTATAGTAACAGTGGATAATAGTCTCTGGGAAGGGAGTGTGACTGTGGGATAGCAGGTATAGCAGGGGGAGATGGTGCCTATAGTAACAGTGGATAATAGTCTCTGGGAAGGGAGTGTGACTGTAGGATAGCAGGTATAGTAGGGAGAGATGGTGTCTATAGTAACAGTGGATAATAGTCTCTGGGAAGGGAGTGTGACTGTGGGATAGCAGGTATAGTAGGGAGAGATGGTGCCTATAGTAACAGTGGGATAATAGTCTCTGGGAAGGGAGTGTGACTGTGGGATAGCAGGTAAAGTAGGGAGAGATGGTGCCTATAGTAACAGTGGATAATAGTCTCTGGGAAGGGAGTGTGACTGTGGGATAGCAGGTATAGTAGGGAGAGATGGTGTCTATAGTAACAGTGGGTAATAGTCTCTGGGAAGGGAGTGTGACTGTGGGATAGCAGGTATAGTAGGGAGAGATGGTGCCTATAGTAACAGTGGATAATAGTCTCTGGGAAGGGAGTGTGACTGTGGGATAGCAGGTATAGTAGGGAGAGATGGTGCCTATAGTAACAGTGGATAATAGTCTCTGGGAAGGGAGTGTGACTGTGGGATAGCAGGTATAGTAGGGAGAGATGGTGTCTATAGTAACAGTGGGTAATAGTCTCTGGGAAGGGAGTGTGACTGTGGGATAGCAGGTATAGTAGGGAGAGATGGTGCTTATAGTAACAGTGGAATAATGATCCCTTAAAAAGAACTGTAACTGCACAACAGATTGAAGCCATGCAATAGTTCCTTGGAATTTACAGCCTGCATGGCCACACACACACATACAGATTAACAGATAAACTTGCAAAACTGGTTTCTTAGGGGCACCTACATCACAAGGTGATATTTACAGTTATAATAAACCTTGTCTTTACGCAGATATATTAACAAGGCAATATAGAAACACAAACACTTTATATCAACCGTCCTTTAGTGAAACTTGGTGTACAACTCCCAGCACCCTCAGAAGACTTAAGGGCAATAAAACGGCAGAATCTTATTTCAACGTGTTTTAGTTCACTAAATAGTTAAAAGCTTGGGCTTCAACTATAAATCAGACAAATACACGGGAAAAGGGAATTTAACGATGAAGAAGGATTTTCGACACAAAATATACATTGATAACTTGTACAGATATGGGACCTGTTATCCAGAATGATCGGGACCTGGGGCTTTCCAGATAATGGATCTTTACATAATTTGGATCTTCATACTTTAAGTCTACTAGAAAATCATGAAAACATTAAATAAACCCAATAGGCTGGTCTTGCTTCCAATAAGGATTAATTATATCTTAGTTGGGACCAAGTACAAGCGACTGTTTTATTATTACAGAGAAAATGGAATTAATTTAAAAAAATTTGAATTATTTGGATAAAATGGAGACTATTGGAGAAAGCCTTTCCATAATTCTGAGCTTTCTGGATAATGGGTTTCTGGATAACGGGTCCCAACTATAGAGAAGTTGAAGGCAAAGTATAAGAAACAGACAAACTGAAAGCCGTAAAGTTTTTTTTTTTTTTTGGATGTTTCTGAACATATACCCCTCGAAACGCCAGCTGTCAGGGAATTCTGGGAGGATTAGGCACCCCAGTTCCTATAAAATAAATAAATCTGGGGGTTTTAGGAGCAATCCTTCCCGGGTAACTACGGTAAAGTCAGATTTAGGTCCATTACACTATGTACAGGGTATGGGGTAGAAACAGAACTTTTATAGATGACAAAACCACAGAAAAACTAAAAATCTCCCACCAGAATTGTATTTATTTATTTATTTTTATTGCTAATTTAAATTCTGCAAATTATTAATTCTCTAAATTCTCCATCATGGCTACTTCCTAATAATCTATATTGTGAGTGACTGTTCAAGACACAAAACACGAGACAATATTAAAAAGATAATAACCCTTTCATTGCCAGATCAATATTATAGCACATAGACTGTTCATTTTTTGGCATAATAACCTTTTTCGGTATAAAAGTTGCATATTATTTCCATTCGTTTAGCATGAAAGCTTTACTTTTCTTGCCTATTATTGCATTGCCGAATTAAAAACAAAAATGTAAACTTTTTTTTTAATACTCTTTTTTTTTTTTTTACAGCCTTTGATTTTTTTTTTAAGAGCCAATAGAAAACCCCGAAATATTTAGAAAAAGCTTAGCAATGAAACGGCGAATGGTTTCAGGCACGGCAATGGGTTTTTAATCAACATTCCTAATAATAACTGTGCAGCGCTTGGTAAAGTCCATAAACCGAATTATGTTTGGGCTTACAAAGGCCATTTAAATGCAGATTTGGGGAAAATTAAATGTTGGAATTTGGAAAGGCCTGATCCAGTCTATGCTGCAGTTCATCCAACCACGCAATAAGCAACAGATCTCCAAAATAAAAGCAAAAAAAGAAGCCCCAGAACTCTCTGGGCTCCATTCACGCAATACGGGCAGGTGCTTGGTATGCACATGTGATCACTATCATATATATATATATATATATATATATATATATATATATATATATATATATATATATATATATATATATACTACTGACTATAATATAGCTATCCATGATATTTTTTTAAAAAAAAAAAATTACAGTAAAGATACAATAAACCAGTAAATACTCACTGCCCCTATGTAGTGGCTCAATAACTTTCCCTCTACAGATAACGCCATTAACGCCGGCTATAGTATTAACCCTTTCCCTGCCAGCATTGCAAAGTTAAAAGGACAACAGGTTACAGGAGACAAAAGCGAGAAATGTAAAGCACCAGACAATCCCCAGATTTCCTCTATCATTTCCTTATCGAATAGAATTTAACCATCTAGAAACCAGAAATGGTATATAAGTCTGTCCCGGCTCTGGAGAAGGTGGAAAGCCGCAAGCGATTGCGGAAAATAACGCTCAAAATTCTGCCGTTGTTGGGGGGGGGTTGGAATTCATTGTCGGCAAAGGTTTGCAGCTGGACCCAAGAGCATGCAATTGAAATATGGAACAGAAATAAAAGAATCCCAGCGTTTCTTTTTGAAATTGTTCAAGAAGGATGAGAAGGAGAAGAAGAAGGAGAAGAAGAAGGATGAGAAGGAGAAGAAGGATGAGAAGGATGAGAAGGAGAAGAAGGAGAAGAAGAAGAAGAAGAAGGATGAGAAAGAGAAGAAGGAGAAGAAGAAGGATGAGAAAGAGAAGAAGAAGGATGAGAAAGAGAAGAAGAAGGATGAGAAAGAGAAGGAGAAGAAGGATGAGAAAGAGAAGAAGGAGAAGAAGGATGAGAAGGAGAAGAAGAAGGATGAGAAAGAGAAGAAGAAGGATGAGAAAGAGAAGAAGAAGAAGAAGGAGAAGTGGTTACTACCTATGGAAGTCCATGGTCTGGCTGGAGGTTGAAGGAAAATCTGCCCTTTAGAAGCATGAAATTCCCCCGCTGGTTGCTCCTCTGTGTCTCCCTGGCTGCAAAAATCCTCTCTGTGGCCGCCACACTCCCTGTCTCTCTCCCCCCTCCTTCTCCCTTATTCAGGGATTGATTGATTACAATCATTGACCAAGGGGCTTTGACCCGGGCACCCTCCCTGGCTCTCTGCGGCTTGGCGAGCAACTAAAGAGAAGCAGCGACAGGAGCAGGAGACTCTGCAGATCTTCATTGAAGGTGTTAAATGAATTCTAAGGAATCAGTCTTACACACAGGAGAAGCATGCTTATATACAGGTTCATATGAACAAAAGGGCAAGCAACACAATGACATTTTTTCTTAAAATAAAAATTACAATCATGCGGAAAATTTGAGTTTTGAATAAAAATGTAACATATCAGGAAAATAAACAAGGGTGAGGGCACAGTTTTTAAGCTATTTCCGTCTCCAAAAAATATTATGATTTTCATACACTTCTTTATCTTAGAATTATATCAGCCGACAGATAGGGAAGAATATTTATTTTTTACATGAGAGAAGATACGGTGAGGGGATGAAAGTTTTCTGGGGATCAGAGAATGGAATAATAAATTCGATATTTATTTATTTTTTTGTAGAAAAAGCAAAGCCACATGAAAGGACATAAAAGAGGACTGTTCAGCAGAGGGAAGTGGCGGGGGTTGCCCTGAACTTGGCCTGGAAAGGGTTAAGGATCAAAGCAACCAGTAATGGCGAGTTAACCCCCGCGCACCCGTGACACTGCACTTACTAAACTGGATAATGATAATAATAATAATAACAGGAAGTGTTACGGTCACAATGGAAACAGCCAGGGGCATTTATTTATTTATACCCAATATAAATATAAAATATGTCTGAGTTCTTGTGCACAAAATCAATTGTGTAGCAATATTTATTATTTTTTGTAACCACCTTCCCCGGCCTGGCGTGGACTCTCCCCACAAGAAATGTGATCCCTGAGCCTGGCTGCCTATGAAGGCCACAATAATCATTAGCATATAGCCCTGTGCCCTGCGGTGTGTGAGGGAGAGGTGGTGTCTGTCTGTCTGTGTCTGTCTGTGTCTGTCTGTCTGTGACTGCCCAGCCTCCATCACAATAGACAAGTCTGTAGTCCCAGGAATGAGCCCAGAGCAGTTGCAGCTTCTCCCCAGTGGTCCCACTGCTCCTTGGCCTGAGGTGACTGACACTGGGGCACAAGGCTGAGCTGAATAGAAATAAAAGGCACAGACATGTCCCCCATCATGTGTCTCCCCAGCAAGAAGCAGAGGGATGAGAAGGGGAATGGGAGAGAGAAAGGAGAGAGAAGGGAGAGGGGGAGGGAAAGGGCAGCTCGTGTCTCTCTCCAATTAATGAGCTTTAGAGAAACACTAAATGCTACAGACTTGGGATAAACACATGGGGGTCTCAGAGAGGGTCCAGGGGGTGTTTGTCGCTTATTGGCCAGTCCCGGGCTCAGACGAGGCACCTCTAACCCACAGGCTTTGTGTTCCTTCCCTGTGATCTGTCTCCCCTCACTAATCAGGCTTCATTACCTCAATCCCGGCTGCAGATGTGACCAGAGCCGCGGTCAGTCGTGGGCTGGAAACTCATCCATCAGGGCTGAGGGTCGGGAGGTGCAGTCAGGAGGTGAGGGGGTCGGTGCAGACAGGGCAAAACCTTCGACCCTGAGGGTCCCCCGGCTGGTTTAGAGTGGGAATGAAAAGGCTCACACACAAGAATCAGAGCAGCCTCGATCTGGGGAGGGAGACAGAGCAATGCAGTGATAGTGGGCTGCCACTGGGGTCAGAGAGGAGAGGGGCTGCCACTGGGGTCAGAGAGGAGAGGGGCTGCCACTGGGGTCAGAGAGGAGAGGGGCTGCCACTGGGGTCAGAGAGGAGAGGGGCTGCCACTGGGGTCAGGGAAGAGAGGGGCTGTCACTGGGGTCAGAGAGGAGAGGGGCTGCCACTGGGGTCAGGGAGGAGAGGGGCTGTCACTGGGGTCAGGGAAGAGAGGGGCTGTCTCTGGGGTCAGGGAGGAGAGGGGCTGTCACTGGGGTCAGGGAGGAGAGGGGCTGTCACTGGGGTCAGGGGGGGAGAAGGGCTGTCACTGGGGTCAGGGAGGAGAGGGGCTGCCACTGGGGTCAGGGAGGAGAGGGGCTGTCACTGGGGTCAGGGGAGAGAGGGGCTGTCACTGGGGTCAGGGGGGGAGAGGAGCTGTCACTGGGGTCAGGGGGGAGAGGGGCTGTCACTGGGGTCAGGGAGAGGGGCTGTCACTGGGGTCAGGGAGGAGAGGGGCTGCCACTGGGGTCAGGGAGGAGAGGGGCTGTCACTGGGGTCAGGGAGAGGGGCTGTCACTGGGGTCAGGGAGGAGAGGGGCTGTCACTGGGGTCAGAGAGGAGAGGGGCTGTCACTGGGGTCAGGGAGAGGGGCTGTCACTGGGGTCAGGGAGGAGAGGGGCTGTCACTGGGGTCAGAGAGGAGAGGGGCTGTCACTGGGGTCATAGAGGAGAGGGGCTGTCACTGGGGTCAGAGAGGAGAGGGGCTGTCACTGGGGTCAGAGAGGAGAGGGGCTGTCACTGGGGTCAGAGAGGAGAGGGGCTGTCACTGGGGTCAGGGAGACGGGCTGCCCCTGAGGTCTTATAGCTGGGAGAGGGGCTTGTCATTGGGGCAGAAACATGGAGAGGGACTGCCAGTGGAGTCAGAGAGTAGGCAGAGGGGCTTGTACTGGAGTCAGAGAGTAGGAAGAGGAGTTTATCACTGGGGTCAGAGCATGGGGATGGGCTGCTGCTGGGGTCAGATTGCAGGGGGCGGGGCTACCACCAGGGTCAGAGGGAACAGAGAAGTTGTACAACTTGTGTCAGAGGACACTGGGGGCAGAGTTCATGGGGGGAGATTGTCACTAGGGACAGAAGGTGCAGGAATCATATTAGAGACGGGGTGTCATAGGGCCCCCCAGTGAGCAGTGCAATGAGCTGCCTCTAGTTCACTGGTCTGGAGAAGGCCTGGTTTTGGGGAGGGAAGAAAAAGGAAGTGTTATTATAATGTTATTAGAGGGCAGAGAGAGGGGCTATAACTGGGGCTATAGAGCAGGTAGAGGGGCTACAAATGGAGATAAAGAACAGACAGAAGGGTTGCCACTTGGGTACAGAGGGTATGGGGAGGGGGCGTCGATTGGGTCAGAAAGCAAAAAGAAGACTGGAGTCAGAAGGCAGGTTTGGGTATGTCACTGGGGTCATGGAGCAGGAATAGGGGCTTCCACTGGGGGTAGGGAGTGGGTCTGCCATGGGGGAGGGGCAGAGATCAAGGGGGGGCTATTGGGGGCAGAAAGCACATAGTGATACTGCCATGAGGGGGGGGCAGAAAGGGGCTTCCAGTGGGGCTTAGACTTTTGAGAGTCGGCTACTGGAGAGTAGAGAAGTGGGAACAAGTCCTGTGGGGACAGAAATCATGGACAGGGGGAAAAAAGGGGTCTCAGTAAGTAGAGCGACGGCTGTCAGCTCATTGGCTTTATTTATACTACAGGAATTGAATCTGGAATTGGGTTTTCCACATAAGGGATCTTTAATTCCCATACCTCATGTCATCATATATTGGATTCCTGCACCTTAGTTACCATCAAGTACAAGCGAATGTTTTTATTAGTAAAGACAAAATGAAAATAAGAAATTGGAATTATTTGCTGAAAATGGACTTGTGGGACATGGCTTTCTCTTCATTTGGAGCTCTCTGGATAACAGGTTTTCGGGTAAATGATCCCATACTTTTTCTGGGCTGCTGTAGGCAGGGCAAACCTGTGATTCGCAGAAGTAACTAGAACCTTCAGTCTATGAGATGTTTGCATCTCCGCTTTAACCAGTCTGGGTTTATAACTCCAGCTTTCAAATGGGGGGTCACTGACCCCATCTAAATAACTCTGCAAGGCTACAAATGTATTGTTATTGCTACTTTTTATTACTCCTCTTTCTATTCAAGCCTCTCCTAATCATATTCCAGTCTCTTATGCATGGTTGCTAGGGTAATTTGGACCCTAGCAACCAGATGGCTGACATTGCAAACTGTAGAGCAGCTTCAATAATAACCTAAATAACTCACAAAACACATATAATGAAAACCAATTGCAAATTGTCTCAGAATATGACTTTTTTATATCATACTAAAAGATAACTCAAAGGCGAACAACCCCTTTAAAGGGTTATACTAATGCTCATGTAATTAAAGGGGTCCTTTAAGTTAACTTTTTGTATACTATAGAATGGCCAATTCTAAGCAACTTTTCAATTGGTCTTCATTATTTATTTTTTATAGTTTTTTTTTTTAATGATTTACCTTTTTCTTCTGACTCTTTCCAGGTTTCAAATGGGGGTCACTGACCCCATCTAAAAACAAATGCCCTGTAAGGCTACAAATATATTGTTATTGCTACTTTTGATCATTCATCTTTCTATTCAGGCTCCTCTCCTATTTGTATACCATTCTTTTTTTACAAATCAGTGCCTGGTTGCTGGGGTAATTTGTACCGTAGCAACCAGATGGCTGAACTTGCACCTGGAGAGTTGCTAAATAACTCAAGAAGAAGAGTAGATTTGTCTCCGGGTGACTCATTTCCTGAGCATGTGTCTCTGCCCTTAGATGGGGTCAGTGACCCCCTTTTGAAAGCTGGAAAGAGTCAGAAGAAGAAGAAGGCAGATAATTCAAAAACTATAAAAAAGAAAACAATTAAGGGCAATTGAAAAGTTGCTTAGAATTAGCCATTAGTGATGGGCGCATAAATTTGTGATTTTCATAATTTTTCCGTGAAAATTGCTCGATTTTTTCGTGAAAACTTTCGAATCGAGCAATTCTTTCAAATTGCTAGATTTTTAAGTGAAAACGTTTGAAACGTTAATTTTTTAGTTTGAATTGCTTGATTCTTTAGTGAAACCGTTCTAATTGCTTGATTTTTTATTGTGAAAACGTTCGAATTGCTCGATTTTAGTGAAAACATTCCAATTGTTCGAATTTTCCGTGAAAACTTTCGAATTGCTCGATTTTTTTTGTGAAAACATTTGAATTGCTCGATTTTTTAGTAAAATCTTTCCAATTGCTAGATTTTAGTGAAAACTTTCTAATTGCTTGATTTTTCCGTGAAAACGTTCAAATTTCTGGATTTTTTTGTTAAAACGTTTGAATTGCGCAATTTTTAGTGAAAACTTTTGAATTGTTAGAGTTTTTTGTGAAAACGTTCGGATTTCACGATTTTTTCGTGAAAACGTTCGAATTTCACGTTTTTTTCGTGAAAACGTTCAAAGTTCAAGATTTTTTCTTGAAAAAATTCGAATTTCACAATTTTTTCATGAACTTTTCGATTTCACGATTTTTCGCCATTTCTCGAATTTTGCGGGTAATTCGTGAATTTTTTGGCGAACTACTAGGGTTCTTCTCCCAATGACCAGAATCAGGCTGGAGATTGGAAAAGGAAAAGCGATCGTCCAACACCAGTTTGTATGAAAGCTGGCGAGACGTGTTATCGATATAGTTGGCATCTTTCCATTACAAACACAGGGTGAAGCAGAAACACGTAAAATTGTACATTACTGCCAATTTCTGTCTGACTTGGGAAAAGCAAAGGAAAACAAGTATCCCTTGTACTTCATCATCCCAGTGGTGGGTCATATCAGGCTGATCCAGTCATTTTCAGATTCTATAGGAGGTTCCAGTGCAGATCCGCTGGCAGAAGAAAGAATCCATGGCTTCATGCAGTTCCTCAAGATGTTGATCAGGGAGGGTTCTGGTTTTTGACCCCCTGTAGTGCCAAAAAATCTGCCAATTTAATCAAGAGTGAGCATTTTGTTCGATGTATGGGCAGCTTGAAGCTTATGACTTCAGTCTGATGTTGGCCAGTAGTGATGGGCGAATTTGTCCCTCCACGAAATTTGCAAATTTCCCTCGAAACGCAAATGTTGACTGACTGACAACGGCGACAATTGATGCGCATTAAAGCCAATGGGCGTCCATTTAATTGTTGCTGGTGTCGGGACTGTTTCCGGTGTCAGAACTGTCACCGGTGTCAAATTTATATATATGTCGAATTCGCACCTGGCGGATAAATTTGCCCATCACTATTGGTCAGGGCCGCCATTAGAAATCACGGGACTCCCTGGGCCCTGCCCACACCACAGTTTAAAGACCACACAGACATCAACGCTTAAAACGCTAATCCCCCACACACAAGTTAGCTATTGATGGTCAGGGCCCCCCTATAAGTTAAAAAAAACTGTGGGGTCAGGTCCCCCCATAAAAGTTTTTTTGAAAAATTAGTGGTCAGGGCCCCTCTACAAGTTAAAAAAAATAATTGGTGACCAGGGCCCCCCTATAAGTAGAAAAAAAAACATTGGCGCCAGGGCCCCCCCATAAAAGTTTTTTTAAAAATCATTGGTGGTCCGGGGCCCCTTACATTGGGGCCCCAGAGAACATTTTAAAAAAAACATTGGTGGCAGGGGCCTATAGAGTATTAAAATAATAAATTGATGGCTAGGGGTTTAATAAAATACACACCGGTGTTCAGTAGAACTGGACTCGTGGCTTCAGGACTTCAACTTCAGCTCCTTTCGTGACTTCGGGTCTAGTGATGGGTGAATTTCCACATCTCGGCACCGGCGAATAAATTTGCGAAATTGGCGCGAAAATTCGCCAGCGTCAAAGTTTTTTGACACCAGCGACAATTCCACGCCGGCAACAATTAAACGGACGCCCATTGACTTTAATGCGCATCAGTGGAATTGTAGCTGTGTGTGTTGTTCATTTTTTGCCGTTTTGCAAATTTCGAGGGAAATTCATGAATTTTGTGGCGAAACGGGACAAATTCGCCCATCACTAATCGAGTTTTCAGGACTTCAACTTCGGCTTTTTTCGTGACTTTGGGTCTTTTCGTGGCTTTGGGACTTCAAGAGGCGGCATGGCTTTGGCGCTGTCAAGCCTGGGCTCGGTACAGGAGTACCCCCTGTGCCCCCCTAATGTTGGTCTCAAATCAGGTGCTACTTTGCACTCAATGGAGGCTATGTCAATATTTCGATGAAAGAGAGACATGATCATTGTGTATGTACAATGGCCCCCTTCTCCTTGTTCAAAGAACACCTTTCCAAAGCACACAAGGGTGTCCTTTGATAATAGAAGAATAGAGAATCCAAAAAAACCTAAAAAATAAAGGATGTAGACTAAGGGGGTTATTTATCAAAATCCCAAAATATCTCATTTATTTCTGAAATCTTCTCCGACCAAATCCTCACGGGTTATTTCCCCTTATTTATCAATTTTCCCGAAAATTTCCTGAAAAAATCGTGAAAAATTCGGATCCCACGAAATCTTCAGATTATTGCACAAACCAAAGATCAGGATATCTTTGGAAACTCTCCCATTGGCTTATATAAAACCTCGGATGCCGGATTTTTCAGATTCTGACTTTTTCCAGCTTCGGGGTTTAATAAATCCCAAAAATTGTGCCGATTTTTTTTTCACGAAAAATTCGGATTTTATAGTCAAAAAAAACTATAATTTTCGGGTTTTTGGTAAAATTGGTATTCGGACTTTAATAAATAACCCCCTTTAAGGTCACCATAGGCTTTTCGACTTTTCTTTCCTTAACGACCTATTTAAGTGTGATCCGACAAATCCATCAAATTATCGTGAGGTTAGTGGGCACCGAACAATAGTGCATCTAATGATTTTTCATCCGACATTGGTTAGAAAAAGGTTAAAAAATTTTCATCGGTCACAGTGAAATTTATCGATTTTTTTTGGTGCAGATTTATCAAGGGTCGAAGTAGAAATTTGAAGTAAACAAATTTGAATCTCGAGCTATTTTTGTGTACTTCAACTATCGAATAGGCCAAAATTAGATTTGAATATGAAAAAAATTAGACCATTCGAATTTCGAAATTTATCATGTACTGTCTGTTTAAAACTAGACTTTGACCATTCGCCATCTACAACCTACCAAATTGCTGTTTTAACCTATGGGAAAAAACTTCGAAAACTTTGAATCAAAGTGAATCGATTACGTTCTTACTTTGATTCGAACGATTTGAATGCAGCATATTCACCGGCAGAAAAAAACGCATATTTTTTTAATAAATTCAGTTGGTCTTCCCATTACTTCGAAATTCGACCCTTGATAAATCTGCCCCCTGAGATATTAGTAGTTATAGGCTGCAAATATCAGACTTCCTTCTAGCTAACACTGGTCAAAACTTTCTTTGTAGCAACCAATGACAAATGGCTTTGAGCAGTGGCAGTAAGAATACTGACAGCCAATCCCTGACTGGTTGCTAGGGTTTATTGCACAGAGGCAGATTTTCCCAATGTTAATGAATGAGCCCCAACGAATAAGAAAGGAGTCATGCAAAATATGAATGAACTAATGATCTCTCTGGCACAAAAGGTTCAAATAAAATTCCCCAAAGAATAAAAAGATTAGCAATATTCATGGACAGAATATTTGCTTTGTAACCGATGCCCTTAGCTGAGACTCAAAAGAAGAAAAACCTTTAAAAAAATGACAAGAGTTTTTTTCTCTAATAACTCCATGTGACAGCAAATCTATAGTGTCTAACAAGTGAGAATATATTATACTGACTGCTGCTTAAATCTACTATTAATGACTTGCAGAGCATGCAATAGAGAGCAGCCTACTAAGTAAATAAATTAGAGATGACCTTAATCAATAAAACAGGGCATGATAGTGGAGGACATGTGATGGCTAATCTGGCACTCGCTGCCGCACTACAGCAGTCGCCTTCCTCCACGGCTGAACTTCACTTCTCAGAAGCTTTTAATTCTAAGAGATTTAGGGCTAAATTCCCTTGGTTGCCCAGTGCTGCTCTGCACCCTTCAGCAGCTGAACTGTAAACTCATCAAGTATTAAAGGAGAACTAAACACATAATTAATATAGAAATGTGTGCAAATTTCTCCCGTTTCGCTGAAAAATTCTCAAATTTCCCGCAAAAATTCGCGAAACAGCGAAAAATTCCCGTAAAATCGTGAAATCGTTAAGTTCAGGAAAAATTGTGAAATTCGAACGTTTTCACGAAAAAATTGTGAAATTCAAAAGTTTTCACGGAAAAATCGATCAATTCGAAAGTTTTCACAAAAAAAACGATCAATTCGAACGTTTTCACAAACAAAAACCGAGCAATTCGAACATTTTCACAAAAAACCGAGCAATTTGAATGTTTTCATAAAAAAATCGAGCAATTCGAACGTTTTTACTAAAACCGAGAAAGTAGAATGTTTTCTCATAAAAATCGAGCCATCCGAACGTTTTCACGAAAAAAACGAGCAATTCAGACGTTTTCACAAAAGAAATCATGAAAATCGGAAATTGATGCCTGAGAATTTTCACCGGCGAATTTTCACAGGAGATTTGAGAATTTATTCACTGGCGGCGAAACCCAGCAATTCGCCGCAAATTCATGCCAGGTGAATTTATTCACTCATCACTAGTTGTACATTATGATTTGGGCTTCTGTACCAGCCCAGGGCAACCACAGCCCTTTAGCAGTAAAGATCTGTGTCTCCAAAGATGCCCCAGTAGCTCCCCATCTTCTTTTCTGCTGATTCACTGCACAAGCTCTGTGCTGCTGTCACTTACTGAGCTTAGGGACCCACTCACAATATACATTATAAATAGAATACGAGTCACAAAAAAGCTAATTAGCCATTAATTCAGATTCTCATTGCATGACAGCTAAGGAACCAGGACAATTAGGGGGTTATTTACTAAACTCTGAATGAAAAAAATCTGACTTTTAAAAAATCATGAATTTTTTTGGAATTTATTAAACCCAGAGGAAGAAAAAGTCAGAATCAGAAAATCCGGCATCTCAGATCTGTCAAGGTTGCATTTAAGTCAATGGGAGAAGTCCCAATGATTTTTTGATGTGCGCTGGGTTAAGTGCAATACCCTGAAGTTTTCTGAGTTTTCAGGCAAAAAATCAAAATAAATCGTTTTCAGGTGAAAAATCTGAAAAAATCGTGAAAATCTGATTTTTTCCCACAAAAGTTTTTTCGGGAAAATTTAATAATAAATAAGACTAAAAAACCGGAGCCAATTTGATCGGAGTTTTTAGCAGAAAATGTTGAGATAAAATCAGACTTTGATAAATAACCCCCTAAGCATCATGATGCAATAAACAGCCCTGTAGCTTTAGTTTTTACAAATGTTTCATCTAGTTTTTTTGCTTGATCATTTGCCACAACCCGTAAGCTTAGTTTCTCAACAGCTGCCCAGGTCACACTGAGCACGTGCAGAGCCACTGGCACTCAAAAGATGGGGAGCTTCTGTGTATAACTTTGAAGGCTCATGGGTCATTACTGTTATAAGGATCCTGAACTTTTGGGCTGGGGCGGTAAGTTCAGTGTATAAAATACACCATTTCTAGCCATATTTATTTTTAGGATTTTTGTTTTCCTTTAAGTATTTTTGTTTTCCTTTAATTGTGGTTGTTAAATGTTCTGTGTACACATTAAACTATATTTAGGGGCAGATTTATCAAGGGTCGAATTTAGAGTTAATGGGAGTTTATAAAAACTCCCATAAACTCCATTTTCGAGTTAAAAGCGACCAATCGGAATTTTAGAAATAAATAGAATTTTTTCAATTTGAGTGAATGGGGTCGACCCACAAACTCGAATCGAATTAGATTCAAGTTTTTTCTTTGATGCTACCAAACTACTCCAAATTGATTCCAGGACGTTCCCCATAGGCTAAAGCAACAATTCGGCAGGTTTTAAGTGGCGAATAGTCGAATTTGAATTATTAAAGGGCCAGTGATATGATACATTTCAAAATTTGAATTCTAATTTTTTTTAAAAACTAGAATCGAATTTTAACTATTCCCAGATCAAATTACACTAAAATAAATTTGAAATTTTGAATTTTTAAATTTGAATTTTCACTTCGTCCCTTGATAATTCTGCCCCTTAGGGTAAGGACAATCGGGCAGATTCGGGGAGATTAGTCTTGACTTGACTTTTTGGGGATTTATTATACCCCATCTTCAACCTGTCGAGGTCCTGTAGAAGTCAATGGCAGAGGTCCTATTTGCAATTTGAAGATATTATTGTCTGCGCTGGGTTTCATACTATAATCCGAACATTTTGTGCTTTTCCGCTCATTTTACGAAAAATTCTATGTTTCAGGTGTCAAATTCTTGTGACAATACGAAAAAGTTTTGTTTTGTTTCGATCCGATTTTTTCATGTTTTTTTTATTGATAAATAAAAATATATCGTGGATTTAAAAAATCAGAAAATTACAGATTTTGATAAATAACCCCCTAAATTACACTTCGCTAGACCTCTCTATTAGTATGTGGATGAGTCCTGTATTGTTTTGTCAGTTCATAGAATTGAGCAGCTGGGTTGAACTCATAGTCTACCAGGATCAGAATCCAGTATTGTGTGTCACGGGTCATAAACCTCTAGTAGGTCAGACGTTTCTATTCTGCTGCTGCCCGGGTGCATTCATGCATCATCTAGGTCAAACGTCTTGACCTACTGGAGCAACACCTAGTTCTATAAATCTCCAGCAGGTCACACTCCCATTCTTCTGTCTGTCTATTCATACATCAAAGACACTTTCATCCCAGGTCCCCTGTGTCCACAGAAAAGTAATTTTAAAGTAAGGTTGCTAGAGGTTTTGAAAAAACAGGCTGTGCTCATAGGCTCAAGCTTAGGAAATGGAGCACTGTATTTCTAAGGGGGTTATTTATTAAGTCCGAATGGCAAAAACTCGAGAAATTCTATTTTTTTTTACTAAAAAATCCAAAATTTTAATTGAAAAAAAACTTGAATTTTTTGAAAATGTATTATACCCCGAGGATGGAAAAAGTCTTAATCCGAAAATTGGACATCTCATACCTACGAGGTTGTATATAAGTCAATCGGAGAGGTCCCTATCCTATTTGGAAGTTCCTGTGATCTGCGCTGGAATTAGCCCGAAAATCTGACTATTTTGGAGTTTTCAGGCAAAAATCCCCAAAAAATTGGCCTTTCCGTACAATTCAGACTTTCACTAGATTTTTTTAAGTGCGGATTTATCAAGGGTCGAACTGAAAATTCTAATTTTGAATTTAAAATTTTGAATTTTTGAGTTTATTTTAGTGTCATTCGACTAGGGAATAGTTCAAATACAATTTGAGTTTTTTTAAAAAAAATCTAAATTTGAATTTTGAAATGTATCATGTACTTTGAGAATTCGAATTTGACTATATCTATCTATATACTGTACCATTCGAATTCTGAATAAAATTTATTAGAGTTTAAAAAAAAAAATCACATTACTCTAAGGGGGTTATTTACTAAACTCCGAATGCAAAAATCTCAAACAATTTAGTATAAAATTGGACTTTTAAAAAAATCACACATTTTTTTCGGAATTTATTATACCCCAAGGATGGAAAAAGTCAGATTCAGAAAATCCGGCATATCAGACCTGTCGAGGTTGCATATACATGTAAATCAATGGGAGAATTCCCAATGATTTTTTGATGTGTGCTGTGTTTCATGCAATACCCCGAAGATTTCGGAATTTTCGCAGAAAAAAGCAGGTGGAAAATTCAAAAAATTGTGAAATTCTATTTTTTTCTACAACCCACATTTTCAGGAAAATCTAACAATAAATAAGCAGAAAAAACCTGTGCGGATGTAATCTGAGTTTTTGGTAGAACATGTTGAGATAAATTCAGACTTTGATAAATAACCCCCTAAAATTCGACCTTTGATAAATAACCCCCTTAATGTATAGCAATACAATTTACTGGAAAATTCCTTATCTGGAAACCCCAGGTCCCGAACATTCTGGATAATAGGTTCCATACCTGTATATAAATATTTATTCTTAGAGCCCTAACTCGTGTGAATGTCATGCTCTTATACCGGTGCCTTGTGAGTGCATTATTTTAGGAATTTGGGCCGTGGTGTTCTGGTCTCCTATTTCCTTCCATGAATAATCACTGAGAGAATGACATCACATCTCAGCACCCCCAAGCCTTGGCACCCAGTGCTTGGAAAATGCCATGTTTGGGGCTGGCGTAAAGGACAAGAATGAGCTATTAGGATTAGAGAACATTTCTTCAGGGGCCAAGTCAGACTCTGGCATTTACTCAAGTTAACATGGCAATGGATTAAGGAACCAGGAATAGAAACATATACAACCAGAATGCCAGCAAGGAAAACAATAACTGATGATTTCACCTTAAATACCTAAAATAAATACATTTTTAAAAATGCAGAGAAATAATACTTTAAGGGAAGAATAACTCATTGTTTGAAAACACATAAATGCAATCTCTACTACAGGTATGGGACCTGTTATCCAGAATGCTCAGGACCTAAAATTTGGATTTTATTTAATGTTTACATGATTTTATTTAATGTTCATGCCTGTACAGTATACATTACATACAGTATATTACGTTGTTCTAAATATTAGATTATGGGGCAGATTTATCAAGGGTTGAATTTAAAATTCTAAATTTGAATTCGATTAAAGTTTGCGGGTCAATCTTATTCACCCAAATTTAAAAAATTTGAAATTTTGAATACATTTCGATTGGTAATTTTTTTTCAAATTTTGAGTTTATGGGAGTTTGTTGGAGTTTTTATAACTATGTCCCTAAATGTGATAAATTACCCATTATCTGAATGGCTCATTTACTGCACACTATTGTAATTTATCAGAACATAGCTACTAAAATGTGTTTAAAATATTAAGTGCCAGTATAAAAAGGGGGACATTTGTATCTCTGTAAATGGATAAGTACTCCAGTAGCAGCCAAGGCAGGAACATTTTCTCATAATTTATCTGGGAACATCTTACTTGCTGTTTTTTTAATATGAAAAAAAGGAAATTATGTAAAAAATGTCCTTGATTTAAAAAAAAAAGGAAAACTCATGCATATTTTTAAATAATTTATGCAATTTCAGTGATTTAATATTAATCCATCAGCCCTAAGTGTGTCATCCTTGTTAAATCATTTGTGTGTTATATGCGATTGATAATAGATACCTCATTTGTTGATGTCATACTTAGGGGGTTATTTATCAAAATCAGAAATTTACTGAAAACCACTCCGAACAAATCCCCCCTATTTATCAATAAATGTTTACAAAAAATTCTTGTGCGGGAAAAGACTCAATAAAATTGAGAAAAAAATCTCAATTGTACAATATTTTCAAAAACTGTGACTTTTTCAGATTAGACCCCCCTGCCTAACTGCGCCTTTTTTGGATTTGACTCCCAAAACCACAAAATCTTCGGATTATTGCGCGAAACCCAGCACAGATTAGGATATCAATGGGACATCTGGCATTGACTTCTACATGAACTCAGCAGGTCTGAGTTGAAGTACTTTTTTATTCAGACTTTTAACACTATCGGGGTTTAATAAATCTCGAAAAAATCTAGGTTTTTTTCCTACGAAAAAATTGAGTTTTTTTCCCTTTTTAAAGTCTGACATGAAAAAAATCCTATTTAAATAAATAACCCCCTTAATATGTGGCTATAAAAAATTAAATGGAAATTTTAATAAAAATGAAAAACAACAAGATTTTCATTAAAAGTATATAAAAAAAACTTTGGCTATTTTCCTGATCACATGATTTTAAAATCCCCAAAATGGGATCCAATCCCTCGAAGGCTGTCTGTGGGAAATTTTTACGATTCTCCTAAAACGATGCACAACTTTGGGTGAGAATTGTGTGAAAATTAACCAGCTGTTGTTTTCACATTCTTTTTAGGGGAATTTTGTATTTTAAATTTGATATTCCATAGACAATACACCCCAAGCCATTATGCGTAGTGTAGCTACAATACAAGACACTGAAACCCCTAAAAGAGACAGACAGTAAAAGTATGGGATCCCTTAACTGCAAACCAGTTATCCAAAAATCTAAGAGTTTGGATAATAGATTCCATGCCTGTAGATGGGAAATAGAAAAGAAAGTTGGGTTGGGTTGGGTGGCTATGCAGGTGAGAAAGGAAGAAAGAAAAGGAAGGGGGTGAAAGCAAAGATGGGAGAGTTTTCTTACAATACTATATCCCCAATTTTTTTCCCAAAAAGCCCAAATTTTTCAGATTTTTGCCCGAAAAGTCCAAAATAGATGGATTTTCGGGAATTAACTTATATACAAAATTGTGGGTCTGAGATGCAGGATTTTTGAATTCTGACTTTTTCCATCATCGGGGTATAATAAATCTTGAAAAATTCAAGTTTTCTTTTACAGCAAGGGGCAGCTTTATCAAGGGTTGAAATGAAAATGAAAATTTTGAATTTAAAAATTAGAAATTTTTTAATTTATTTATGAGTGTAATTCGACTAGGGAATATTCGAGTTTCGAGTTTGAAAAAAATTTGAAATATATCATGTACTGTCCCTTTAAAAATCCATCTAAAACCTGCCGAATTGGTGTTTTAGCCTATGGGAGACCTCCTACAATCAATTTGAAGTCATTAGGTGGACTTTTGAAAATCAATTTTTTTTGTGAAAAAACTTGAATCTAATTCGATTTCAGTTCAAATTTAAAAAATTTTTTTCAATGGTCGTTTCCCCCCCCAAATTTCGAGTTTATAAGAATTGTTATAAACTCCCTTTAACTCGAAATTCGACCCTTGATAAATATGCCCCTAAAAATTCAGATTTTATAGTAAAACAAACTCAATATTTTTTGGGACAATTCATTTGCTTGAGACCTACTGTAAACCCTTGTACATTTTTTTTTAAAAAAAAATAGAGGGTAAAAAGTTGGCCAAACATTTTAAATAAATCTGTCCAGAAATTTATGCATCTTTAGGATAAATATACGCTGGGGAAAGTGTACCGAAAGATCAGAGTGAAAAGAGAGACAGCTGGAAAAATTGGAACGGTCCTTGTTTTTCACGCCAGTCTCCTAACTAATGCGGAGAGAATGTAGATGATAGATTATGAGCAAGGTTTTCCGCCTTCTGCCGGGTACCAGACATGGCCTTGCTGACAAAATATAGATAATGCAAATCATTAATGTTACAGAAAATGGATGTAGGCTGTAATATCTCTGTAAGGATAATCAATTACAAAAGGCTTAATAGGACACAGAAATGCAGCATACACATAAAAGGGGCACAAGTTAAGAAGAAAGAAAACTGGAGACCTGGAGAAAACCAGCAGAAAACGCTAGGGAAACAATTGTGCATGATGGGACTATATCAACTCACTTTTCTCCCCTTTAAATTCTGTGTAGGGATGCACAAATCCAGGATTCGGTTCGGGATTCGGCCTTTTTCAGCAGGATTCGGATTTGGCTGAATCCTTCTGCCCGGCCGAACCAAATCCGAATCCTAATTTGCATATGCAAATTAGAGGCGGGTGGGAAATCTAGTAAGTAAAAAATGTTTTCCCCTCCAGATTTGCATATGCAGATTCACATTCGGTTTGGTATTCGGCCAAATCTTTTGTGAAAAATTCGGAGGTTCGGCCAAATCCGAAATAGTGGATTCGGTGCACCCTAATTCTTTGTACAAATGTTGTTAGTTCTGCCTAGATTTCTACTACTATGGGGCAGATTTATTAAGGTTAAAATGGTAAATTCGAATTTTCCAAAAAACTTTTTGGTCAAAACTCGAAATTAACATCACCAACGTAGAATTTTAATTAGAATGTGAGATTTATCACATCTCGACCCTGGAAACAGTTCTAATTCGAATAATCTCTCCTGCCAAGTTCATGTATAAGTCAACGGCAGAGGTCCATTGAACTATTTGAAGATGTTAATTGCCTTGCTGATATTTGAGGTTATTTCAGAGGAAAACTAGACTTGATTCAAATTTTCACGTACATTCGAATTTATTAGAGTTAAAAAAATTCACATAAATTGGAAATTTGATCTTTGAATTTGAATTTATCAAGGGTCGAATTTCGAATAAAAAAAATATTCAAAATTCGAGTAAAAAAAGACCAACCAAAATTTATTTTACAAAAAAATCGATGTTTTTTTTTAGGATGATTAGACCATTTTCATTCAAACTCAAATCATACGAATCAAAGTAACATTGAATTCGATCAAATTAGATTTTCTAAAAAAAACTTTGATTTTTCAAAGTCCACCAACTGACTCCAAATGGGTTCTAGGAGGTCCCCCATCGAATTTGGACTATTCCCGAAGTACACAAAAAATTGCTCAAAATATAATTTCTTTAATTCGAATTTTCACTTTGACCCTTGATAAATCTGCCCCTAAATATTTATATTTAGACCTGCTCTGATGTTGCTTCTTCTGAGTTACTAAGCTTCCTAATGTAAGTCATTCTAGTATGTTATTCTAAAAGAAATCTTAGGTGGCACTGAGCGATGTCGCCAAACGAGCGGATCTCTCCTCGATATACCCACAAGGTGGGCAATATCGGGCTGATCCGATCGTGGGCCCTAGGGGATCGGATCCCAACAAATAGATGCGGTCGCGATCCGACGGGATTTTTCGTTCCATTCGATCGAGATCTGGCCGACTTTCGGCCAGATCTCGATTGGTGAAGCCCGTCGGTGGGCCCCATACACGGGCCAATAAGCTGCCGACACGGTCTGTCGGCAGCTTTTATCGGCCCTTGTATGGCCACCTTTACTCTCGCCAATTATAATTCGATTGATCTGGCCAATCACACTGCAGCATGGCTGTTTATATCATTAGATGGACATGCAATTTAGGGTCAACTAATAACCAAACAAAAGAGGTGAATAGGGCCATGAATCCGTTTGACAGTTTTGATTGGTCAAATGGCTTGACATGGTGAAGGGCACAGCTATATTTCTGGGACAGTAGCAACTGGTTCTGTATTTTCTATTATGGCCTTGGAAGGGGACCTTTTATTGGGTCTAAACCCCAAACAAATGAAGGACCAAAGCCAGACTGAAATCTCTCTGTTAATATAACAAATATTACATGTGGATAAAATGATGTCATTTTTAAAAAATATGGCTCCATCTAGAATATTCCATCTATTTTTTGACACTGAAACACAAGAGTTATTTACTGTGATCATTAGATGATACAGGGATTTGAACACAGATCTCCCACGTGGAAACTGGAAACCTCGGTCCCGTTCTTCACCTCACCCTCTTGGACTTTGCTTCTGGAAAGCTTAGCAAAGCTCTTCCTTAACACATGTTCCAGCCTTAAGCAGCCAGCTGTCAGCCGCATTTTCAAAAGAAGTCTAAAATCTGATTATGCTGCAAGGGGATTTATAGCAATTGATTTATGGGAATAATTTTCTTCATTTGAATTGTCTTAAATGCACCAAAATATGTTTGAAAAGTCAACCAGGTTAGGCAGTCTGGTCCTAGGGTGAATGTGGGGCTCTGGTCGTAGGAGTGAAAATTCGAATTAAAAAAATTCGAATTTCGAGCTATTTTTTGTGTACTTCGACTAGGGAATAGTCCAAATTTGATTTGAATTTGAAAAAAATGTGAAAATTCTAAAACCTGCCGAATTGCTGTTTTAGCATATGGGGGACCTCCTACAACCTATTTGAAGTCAATTTTTTTAGAAAAAACTTGAATCGAATTTGATCGAATACGATGTTACTTTGATTCGAACAATTCCAATTAGAATGAAAATGGCCTATTCACCCAAAAAAAGACTGCCCCAAGGGTCAAAGTGAAAATTCGAATTTGAATTTTTGAATTTTTTTGGTCATTTTGCCTCGTCACGTGCTTTCAGAAAGAACCAGTGCAGCACTATGGAACTGCTTTCTGACAGGCTGTTGTTTTTCCTACTCAATGTAACTGAAGGAGTCGCAGTGGGACCCGGATTTTGCTATTGAGTGTTGTTCTTAGATCTACCAGGCAGCTGTTATCTGGTTACCTTCCCATTGTTCTGCTGATGGGCTGGGGGGGTGGGGAAGGGCGAGCCTGATATCACTCCAACTTGCAGTGCAGCAGTAAAAACTTGACTGAAGTTTATAAGAGCACAAGTCACATGATTCAAGGCATCTGGGAAACTGACAATATGTCTAGCGCTGTGTCAGATTTCAAAATTGAATATAAAAACAGTTTGCTTTTTTGAAAAACAGATTTCAGTGCAGAAGTCTGCTGGAGCAGCATTATTAACTGATGCATTTTGAAAAAAAAAAAACATGGTTTCCCATGACGGGTGCCATCTTGAATTTTCCACCTCTGGTAGCTGAATGGCAGTCCAAAATGGTGACGCAGTCAATTTTCATACTATTAAATGAATAGAGGAAGGGCATGGATAATATGTTCTACCACATAATTCTAAAAGAATTGTTCAGTTTCTTATAACTCACAGACCACAAACCTCATCTGGTATTTATTTATCAATTGTGCTTTAAATATTGCCTTTGTATTTTGTACAATTGAAGCATACCTCATTGGCTTTAACATGGAATACCCTATCTATACCACATGGGAGAATCCTAGTCATATTAAAACAATAAACTCCACGATGAATTTTTTGTTGTTTTCAAAATCCATAATTGGCCAGTCTTGAGTATTATTAAATAGCAGACTCTGGAGAGATGTGAATTATTTTTTTTGGAGTCAGAAATAATGTAATCAATGACTTGGAAACTGGAAACTATTTGATTTATGGATTTTATTTAATATAATAAATGGAAAATCGCTGTCCATATCCTGAGCTATAAGCCTGTTTCAGCAGTACCGTGAACTGAACCTTTCTATTGCAGAAATCTCAGCCAAAAATATACATTTTTACATAAGTAGAAAAATATTATTTGCATTATATCACCTACATTTCATAGAAGTTTATTTCTGTACAATCCATGATGCATTACTTATTCTGCACTTACACAGTAAAAGCATAGCACTATGACCTTAGCCGTAGCTGGGATTTGAGAAAAAAAAATCAAAATTGGGGCAAAAATTAGTTTGATAAAAAGGCTATGAAACCATATCATTTATTTTGTTATGATCAAAAAACGCTTAGAATGCTTCTCACACCCAGTTTTGTTAGCTGTTACGCATGTATACTTTGGCTATACATATTTATATAAATTTTGGTTGAAGGAGTCCCTGCCAAAAATTTTAAAAAAGACTACAAATCCTATGATTTATTTGGAAATTCTTCTTGGCATATGGCAGCTACAAGAGGAAACACTGTCAATAAATGTAAAAAATTTATCATTAAGGGGGTTGTGTATCAAAATTCTAAAAGTTCTCACTATTTTCTGAAAACGACTCCCCCCCATTTATCAATAAATTTTCCGAAAACTTCTTATGCAGAAAAAAACACAACAAAATCGTGAAACAATCATAATCTTACAATTTTTTTGGATTTGTTACCAAAACCTCAGACTTTTTTGGATTTGTCGCCGAAACCTCAGACTTTTTCGGATTTGACACCAGAAACATCGGACTTTTTCAGATTTCATGCCCGAAACTACAAAATTTTTGGATTATTGAACGAAACCCAGCATAGAGCAGGATATCAACAGGACATCTGCCATTGACTTCTACGTGAACTGCAGGTCTGAGTTGGAGTACTTTTTTATTCAGACTTCAGAGTTTAATGTTTTACAAAAAAAATAGATTTTTTTTCCTCCAAAAAAATTACGTTTTTCTTTTTAAAATTCTGACCAGAAAAAAATCTGATTTTAATAGATAACCCCCCTAAAAGATTTTTTTCCATCAATAAATAGAGTATTGACTATGGGGATTATTTACTGAAACTTGAATTTTTGTGGTCGGGGATTTTAAAAGGAAAAACACACATTTTTTGGGGGAAAAAAACAACTAACATTTTTCCAAATTTTATACTCCGAGGCTGCTAAAAATCCGAAAATACTCTATATCATGATCTGCGCTGGGTTTAGTGTGATCATCTGAATAATTTGAGGTTTTTGGGTGATAAAATTTGTACGATTCAAATCTTTTTGTGATTTTATCAAGTCTTTTTTAAATAAGGTAAAATTGTTTGGTCGAATTTGTTTTAATAAAGTAAATAACCCCGTAAATGTCTGGTGTTACCTACAGGATATACATTGTATGAATCTATGTATACAGTAAATAGAATCAATAAAACTAAGCCATATTTAGAAATAAATAGTAACCAAAGTTATTTTGCCCAATTATCGGGCACAGATAACATAGCACCTTATAGTTCATAAATTTAAATTTAAAACTTTTTTTGGTGATGGGGATGTGTTAAGATGGAACACAATCACAGTGATAGGCGGTAGAGTGCAGCCTGGATTTCTTACATTACAAGAATAGAACTATCTTGTCTGTGTGTCATCAATCTGATACTCTTGAAGCCAACGCATTTTGATGCTATGAGGTCCTAGAAGGATTTGCAACCTTTATTGTCCTGCCAGTGCACATTCTTCGTGGAGAGCCGTCCAAATGTCAACATGAAAAAAATAGATTTGTGTCCTGAAATCATGGATTGGTTGTTACTGGACTCACTCCAAAACCAGGAGAAACAAGTAAAATAGTAACAAAATAGACAGGCGGGTAACAGTCATAGAGGTCGACTTAAAGGGATCCTGTCATCGGAAAACATGTTTTTTTCCAAACGTATCAGTTAATAGTGCTACTCCAGCAGAATTCTGCACTTCTCAAAAGAGCAAACAGATTTTTTTATATTCAATTTTGAAATCTGACATGGGGCTAGACATATTGTCAATTTCCCAGCTGCCCCTGGTCATGTGACTTGTGCCTGCACTTTAGGAGAGAAATGTTTTCTGGCAGGCTGCTGTTTTTCCTTCTCAATGTAACTGAATGTGTCTCAGTGGGACATGGGTTTTTACTATTGAGTGCTGTTCTTAGATCTACCAGGCAGCTGTTATCTTGTGTTAGGGAGCTGTTATATGGTTACCTTCCCATTGTTCTTTTGTTTGGCTGCTGGGGGGGAAAAGGGAGGGGGGTGATATCACTCCAACTTGCAGTACAGCAGTAAAGAGTGATTGAAGTTTATCAGAGCACAAGTCACATGACTTAGGACAGCCGGGAATTTGACAATATGTCTAGCCCCATGTCAGATTTCAAAATTGAATATAAAAAAAATCTGTTTGCTCTTTTGAGAAATGGATTTCAGTGCAGAATTCTGCTGGAGCAGCACTATTAACTGATGCGTTTTGAAATTTTTTTTTTCCCATGACAGTATCCCTTTAATCATTAAAATGTTTATTTCACCATCATTTCACTAAGCAGTGCCCTAAAATCTGTCCAGCACCTCAAAGATGTTGCTAGCAAAATAATTTTTGCCTTTGGCCAGTTCAGTGTATTTTTGTTTGAGGAGTATTTTCGTGAACTTGTCAAGGTAAAATAATTTTCAGCAATTTTTCTCCCAAACACCCAAACATTTTCGATGAACTTTCTGTCAGGGGCCTATCAGCTCCTAGCGGAGAAGTCTGGACAAAGGAGGAAGCTTAGGGGTTAAAGTCCAAGTCTGTGGTATCCAAAGGGGTCAGGCGTAAGCATAGTCAAGTTTAGGCAAGAGTTCAATAAAGCAGCAAGAATCAGAATCAGGGTCTAGCAGAGAGTCAGGAATCCAGGAAACAGCAATTTAGGAAACCCAGGAACACATATCAGCAATTCCTATAATTGGGCATTGAACCCGTGGAAGACCTAGAAGTCCTTTTATTTTTTCTTCATGCCGGGCCATGTGACGTCATTGTGCCGATGTCAAGGCACTGGCGTCGGCTCACATGGGTCATGGGCGCCGCCATCTTGAATGTGACGCTGCCGGAGACGGGAAAGCCATCGGGCGCTCCTGACACTTTCATAACAGAACACAACCAAGGGGCACATTTACTAATGGTTGAATATCGAGGGTTAATTAACCCTCGATATTCGACCCTCGAAGTTAAATCCTTCGACTTCGAATATCGAAGTCGAAGGATTTAGTGATATTCGTTCGATCAAAGGAATAATCGAACCAAACAATTCGAAGGATTTTAATCCATCGATCAAATGATTTTCCTTCGATCAGAAATTGGCTAGAAAGCTTATGGGACCTTCCCCATAGGCTAACATTGATGCTCGGTAGGTTTTAGGTGGCGAAGTAGGAGGTCGAAGTTTTTTTTAAAGAGACAGTACTTCGACTATCGAATGGTCGAATAGTCAAAGATTTTTAGTTCGAATCGTTCGATTCGAAGTCGAAGTCGTAGTCAAAGGTCGAAGTAGCCAATTCGATGGTCGAAGTAGCCAAAAAAACACTTTCAAAATTAGAAGTATTTTTTATTCTATTCCTTCACTCGAACTAAGTAAATGTGCCCCCAAGGGTCAAGTTGAGAGGCGACAAAACAAAAAGGACAAGGAGAATATTGGACATCTGTATTAAATAGTCCTCATAAATCTCTTACATTTTTATGTTTTTTTTTTTTTGTATATTTATGACTTTTGTTTAAATTGACATTATTCACTTTTATCGGAGATCATTTTGTTTTGGCGACCTTAGAACAGCATTTTATGACAGTGCCAAATAACTGAGTAATGTGTGCTTTATCTAAGGTCTTGGAAATGTCTTGTATAGAGGAATTCAAAGTCAATAGTCCATTTGTTACTTTGGTTGATGCTATAAGTGGTGTCCCGTAAGGTTCATTATTAAAATGTGGCAGATGACAATTCCTGTACATAAAACCAAGGTCATGTGATTATATGTGTGGTTTAAAAAAAGGTTTAACAATGATAAAATTGTAGTATCCAAGAAAAAACAATGTTGAGTTATTTAGAGTGCTACAAACTCAGGAAAGAAGAAGGTGCAGATTTATTAAAAGGCGAAGTGGCTAACGCTAGGACAATTCGCTAGCGTTACTGCCCACAGGGACATTACCGGTTTACTAATGGGCGCAGGTGCCAATTTGCTAGCGAAAGAAACTGACGCTAGCAGTCATTCGCAGGAGACTTTTTGCTCTGGCGAACGGTCATTACTCCGCAAATTCACTAAAGCGCGGATTTTACTGAACATTATCTCTTTATCTCCGGCGAAGTGCTAGATCTTCCTCAATCTTCTGTCACTTACATTCTATTCTATGAGCCTGGTGAAGTGTAGCGATCGGTCGCTGGTGACAATTCGCCCTTTAGTAAATCTGCCCCGAAGATTGTAGTTCTGGCTCTATTTAGTGCTACTAAGAATTAATCTAGAACAGGGGTCTCCAACCTTTTTTACCCATGAGCCACATTCAAATGTAAACAGAGTTGGGGAGCAACACAAGCATGAAACATGTTCCTTAGGGGCCGATTCACTAACTTCGAGTGAAGGATTCGTAGTAAAAAAACGTCGAATTTCGAAGTGTTTTTTGGGCTACTTCGACCATCGAATGGGCTACTTTGACCTTCGACTACGACTTCGAAACGAAGGATTCAAACTAAAAATCGTTCGACTATTCGACCATTCGACCATTCGATAGTCGAAGTACTGTCTCTTTAAGAAAAAACTTCGACCCCCTAGTTCGCCATCTAAAAGCTACCAAACTCAATGTTAGCCTATGGGGAAGGTCCCCATAGGCTTTCCTAAGTTTTTTTGATCGAAGGATATTCCTTCGATCGTTGGATTAAAATCCTTCGAATCATTCGATTCAAAGGATTTTATCGAAGGAATAATCCTTCGATCGTTCGATCGCACTATTTGCGCTAAAATCCTTCGACTTCGATATTCGAAGTCGAAGGATTTTAATTCCCAGTCAAATATCGAGGGTTAATTAACCCTCGATATTCGACCCTTTGTGAATCGGCCCCATAGGGTACAAAATAAGGCCTGTGATAGGCTATTTGTAAGCTGCTTGGTAGTTCACCTGGTTTTTATGCAACCAAAACTTGCCTCCATGCCAGGGGCATTTCAGGGGTCCTTGCCACCCTTAGATGGCCTTTCAGATGCCGCCCCCCTCTCATACAGTGCATACCATTGCAATCACCGGAGCAGGAGCTATAAGTTGGTAAATTAATGCCATGTGTTATATATGCCTGAGCAAGGATGAGCTGCAATGAATTATGAGAAGTATAATAGTATTATAAGCCATTTATTTGGAAACGATAAAGTTATGTAGATGCTTCAGAAGCGATTACTATGCTGCTTCTTCAAATGGTAATTGGGTGGTTCTCTTATACTGGGAAAGGACCACCATCAGAAATCTTGTATCCCCCATACCATGAAATGGTCAGGTCGCTTGTGACCAGCACAAGGAGACAAATGGTGCCTTGGTTTTGCCTTGCAGTGTTAGGGTGTGATTTTGCCAAGCTTATAAGAATCAATAATTGCTTTTCAGCCCCCCCCCCCAGGTACAAAATTTGCAGCCTTAGCAATGGAATATTGATAAGTTTACATTAAAAAATTCTAGGAAATAACAACGTCAACTCTTTATCCACCTTTCTCTTTAAAGGACATGTAAAGGCAAAAAATAAAATCCAATTTTTACTTTCTTAAATGAAAAAGAAATCTATCTCCAATCTACTTTAATTAAAAATGTGTACCATTTTTATAAGAAACCTGAATGTATGCAGTGAAATTGTCCCTTTATTTACGGGTGTGGATAGGAATTGTCAGATGATCCCTAACTGCTCTGCAGGGAAACAATCATACTTATGAACAGCAGGGGGAGCCCTGTCTTACTTCCCAGCCATGCAGAACTCAAGCAGCTTTGGTTGTTTCCCTGTAGAGCAGTCGGCGACTGTGTAAAGATTTGTATTGGATTTTATTTTTGCCTTTACATCCCCTTTACTGTTTCCAACTCCAGCTGCAGGGACAAAGATCATGGAGCCAGATTTAAACAGATAAACTGGGATTCTATTTGGAGGATTATTTTGCTGCAGCCACTGGTTCTGTAGAGTTGGAGAAAGTTTGTATTAAACAATACAAAAACTATAAAATCCACATTAGATTACATGACAACACAGGACCCAGTGCAGTCTGTATATTCTGATTATTAATCAGTCTTGTTGTATCGGCTTCTGGCAGATATTATTTGGCTTGTGCTGTTTTGATAATTTATGATGATCCCTAAACAGCCCAGACCACACTGAGCATGTGCACAGTGTTGGTCTTGCAAAGATGTATAACAAAGTTACAAGATGGTTCATGTTTATGTTTAGTATATAAAATATAGCATTTCTAGTCTTATTCTATTTTAGACTTTACTTCCCCTTTAATTAATAAATTGAAAAGATATGGACCAAGAAACCATAAAGAAGCATGGAAATGAAAATAGATCTAGAATGTACAATGATAATATTCCAATGCGCTTCCATTCTCCAGCCTGGGGAGTAATGCTGATCCAATACTGACGCTACCTGGTAAGTTTGAGACTTGGAGCCATAGACGTAAGTTATGATGTTTATACAGAATAAAAACCTCATGGGAGTTGATCATTTGTTTGGCACTAACCTGCATGTTAGGGAGGTTAGCGTGAGCCTGGGAAGAATGCCAGGGGAAATATTTCATGTTAGAAATTTGTATTTACTGGCAAGAAGTGATTTGCTTCCTACCTTCCTCCTAGGCCTTCTAATGACCTTACACCAGTGCTGGACTCTCCTGCTTAAGCGACACCCAACCAGCAGTGGAGGAATAGAATTTAGATTCTATTTTCCGTATGGATTTGTCTGGTGGAAATACTCTTACATTTATTTGCGATAGAAGTACTCTTGTTTTAATTTGCAGTTGCTTATGCAGTCATTGTCTCCCCTCTAGGCTGACCTCAAGTTCTTTATCACCTCAAACAATGTTCCTTGTGTGTTTAATATCCAGTTAATATCCAGAGTAAGCAGAAGGGGGACTAATCTTGCTGTCCAAAGTGTAGTCGAACATCAATGTATGTTTTCATTGTTTAACGTTCACCGCGAAGACCTGGATTACATAACATTCTGTAGGTCCTCTAATCTACCTTCTTCCTGTATCCTTCATGAGATCCTACCAAGGCCAGGTATTAATGATCCTGAGAAAGGCCAACATAAGCAGGACCATAAGGGCATGTCACCTTCTATCTACTAACATGGAATGGTAATTACAATAAATCTATTCCAGCATAGGTACTCATCTGTAAAAAGCACAAATCACCAGGGATACTTAAAAGGGTAACTATTGTGAAAAATGTAAGATATGCTTCAGCGAACTGAAATAAAAAACGTTCTAAATACAATCAATGAAAAATTCTGTACCGTTTCTGAAATAATCAAGTTTATCTTCACTATTCCTCTCTCAGCTTCTGTTTCTCTTCATTTTGTGTTCATGCAGCAGTTGGGTGTCAGATATTCATTGACAGTTAGATCCAATATATCTTATAGGGGGGCTCCTTTTGTGTAGAAGTTCTATTAGAGCTCACTCTAACCAGAAATCCTGTCTCTCTACATGCAGGATTTGTGCAAAGGGCAGTTATTATGCTAGATTTTGTTTGTACAGGAATCTGTACAGTGGAATTTGAGTGAGCTCTAATTTATCTGCTACAAAATGAAGTTCCTGCTAAGCCCAAGCCTTAGGGTAGGACTACATGACTGTTTTCGGCGTGATCCGATGTGCTGCGACAAAACGACTGCGACAAGTCGCATGCAACAGAAATAAGGTAAGAGATGGAAATGTCAGATGAAGTCACATTGTTGATCCGACGTGACACAACTGTCGGATGCAGACGCTGCACGCAGGCGTTTTGTCGCAGCGCGTCGGAATTGACCCAAAAACATCCATGTAGTCCTACCCTAAATTATCCTGAGGAAGGCCACCATATGAAGACAATTAAGGCCCCCATACACGGCTGATAAAAGCTGCCGACAGACGAGTCGGCAGCTAATTTGCCCGTGTGTTTGGCCATTCGACGGGTGTCCCTGATCAATATCTGGCCGAACGTCGGCCATATGCTGATCGGACAGTATAAAAAATCCTGTAGAATCACGGCCACATCTTTCCGTTGATGCGGTCCTGCAATCCGACCGCGTGTATGACCTCCATTCTGATCCGATCGTTGGGCCCTAGGCCCGATATCACACGCCTCAATGTGGGCATATCGGGGAGAGATCTGCTCGTTTTGCAACATTGCCAAATGAGCGGATCTCCCTGTGTATGGCCACCTCAAGGGCTATATGGCTCTGTACCATTAGGGCTAAATTTTGGGCATGTTATTGTATAATTCTAATTATTGTTTTTTAAGGCCCTGGTACTGTATGGTAGAACCTTCTATAATGTCTGATTTTTGAAGTTACTACCCAGGTTAAACTGAGGACACCCAAGGGGATATTGGGCAGGAGGAAAGAGAAGGGGGATGGAAAAATAGAAGGAAGAGACACATAATTAATGCAACTCACTGGCCTGCGCTAATTGCATTTAAACAAATTGCGACCAGCTTAGTTTTTTCTGCAATTTTCTGGGAACCAGTCTCAGGCTTCTTTCACTATTTCTGTGAGTTCTGGGTGGGTATCTACTGCTTTCAATGAGAAAACGTCTTGCTTATATCATCATCGTAGGCTGCCATTGCTTGCTAACGAGCCTTTATGCCCACGCGCGTGGCCATTTTTAGCTTCTCAGCCTCTGGCGCCAGCCAAGCCAAATGTTTTTTTGGCCCAGCGCGGATATTCTCATGTAGCTGCTAGAGCCAACATATTAGCAGTATTGCCATTAGCACTAACCACAGATGCGTTAACCCCTTCACTGCCAGTTAACAACGCATTGTTTAGTAAATACCCACACAATTTAAACCATTCACTGATTCGGCTGAATCCAAGTGCCTGGCCGAACTGAATCTGAATCCTTAAAATCACATGGCTGAATCCAAGTGCCTGGCCGAACTGAATTTGAATCCTTAAAATCACATGGCTTTTTCTCAAACAAACAAAGTAGCAAAAAATAAAAAAAAAAGTTTAACCAAGCACGGTTCATTATGCCCTTTCCAAGTACTAATTTACATATGCAAATTAGGATTCGAATTCAGTTCGGTATTCAGCCAAATCTTTCACAAAGGATACGGGATTTGGCCGAATACCAAAATAGTGGATTTAGTGCATCCATAAATGCAAGCTCAGAGCTTACCCTGTGATAAACGCTTCTTCTTTGGGGCGACTTATTTCCCCCGAACTGCCTCCCGCTGGCTAGAAAGTAAATCGCCGACGGGATGGCACTTGGAGCTCTTCATTTTCTGAAGTCGTCTGAAGTTTCCTCGTGAGGCAACTTTGGGCGACTTCGGAAAACCAAGCACACCGATTGCCAGAGGCAGATAAGTCGCCCCGAAGAAGAGGAGATTTGCCGATGGGCAACTAATATCCGCGAATATGAGCATGTGTCTTTAGCTCTAATATATATCAGTCCTATATAAATGTGACTTTAACCCATTAGAATGTCAATTATAGCACATGCACAAACACTCTTACAGGGTGCAGGGCTGGACAAGTGTAAAAAAAAAAAGGGTGCAAGCCATCATGTTTTTGCACATTTGAAACCTACCATTTACAAAATTGCCTTGTGTGTGATAATAGCCAGATAGATTACATAGTGCTCATAGGGATGTTTGAGTAAGGGTTTAAATTTTGGGGGGGGGGGGGGTTAAAATCACCAGCCCAGCAGTGATGAAGATCTGTAACAGACAAAGATGCTTTTAGGGTGGTGGCACAGAGGGCACGGAAAACTCCTCAACCCTGGGCCCCATAGGCAATCAGGGGGCATACATTTTCCAGTATTGGATCACCCACAAACTGTAGGGTAACGTCAGTCTGCTACATAACAAATAAACCGAGCAAGCACTTGAGATTTGAGACTTGGGATTAAGCTCATCGGAGTCCAATGTCATCCATAAGAAAATGCAGAACATTTTCTGCACATTTACTTTCATTTTGTTGAGACGGTCACGACCCTTTAAAAGACAGCACTAGAATTCCCCAAAAATTCATAAATATTATGCAAGCCAGTGTGATGGAGTTTATTTCAAGCACTGACAAAGCCACAGAGCTGTAACCGCAGAGGGTATGTGGTGAGTAGATCACACCAACTCAGTCCATCGGTCTTAATCCGGCTCCTTTCGGAGTCCCATTGTGCTAATGTAAAGATATTATCAGAGTCCTATATCTCTAGTAGCACATTGGTCTCATTTGAAATGTCCTAGGAATGGTATAAATTAAAATGTATTGTTATTCTTCATTTATACAGTGACGGTGCTTACACTTTACATTTTGGCTACCCCAGCGGACAATGTGATTTCCCTTCCATGGGGTCCACACAGACCATGGGGTCTAATTTATTAGAAGCCACTTAGTCTATCAGCATTTCTGTGGGCTTTTGGAGGTAGCCCATTTAAAAAAAAAATGGGCATGGTGGCCTGGTCAGAATTCGAACCCAAGACCCTAAGTCCTGCAAAAGAGCAAAGTTGCCCACTTTGCCACCCAGTTAAATGATGACACTGAAGTGTGCTACCCTTGTCCAATGGTTTCTCATTTAGGCAGCATAGAATAAACTGGGGGTCAGGGTCATCTAAAAGAGTGGGACCTACTGGTAGACCTGCATCACTGCATCCAGAATCTACTGAACCTTGCAAAGCTCAATGGCTTATGGCAGGTCCTTTCTGCTTGATGTAGACGTTGCATAGCTGAGACCCTAAGGAGGACTAAAAGGGATTACAATGCCATTTCATACTTCCAGTCAGTGTTAGGGAATCTTAGATTGTAGTCAGTGTTAGGGACTCTTAGATTGTAAGCACCCAGCTCCATTTCTCAACCAGCAATAAGGAGAGTGAGACATTTCTGTAGGTCATGCTGGGCTGGGGAGGTGCCATCTTCGATTGAAGGATTATGCTGACCCCATTGCGGGTGACAGAACTGATAAGACAGAGATCTGGGTTGGAGTCTGAGAGAGGTAAGTAGCATTGGGCTGGAGGCCTCTTTGAGGTACAAGAACATTGATAACTAGGATCATTGGAGCACTGAAGAAACCCATAACCGTGTAGTGATGTTTATAAATCCACCCTCCAGGGGATCTGTCTAATCTTTCAGATGTATAACCTTATGTGTATATTCACTGGTGATTGGCTGTGTCGGATTGGGGGTGTGAGAGTCCCATCTGGGCTACTACCCAAGGGGCTCCCACACCCCATCAGGGGCCACTCACTCACCACCCACTGCCAATCCCTTCCCCTTCGCACATGCCTTTTACTTACTTACCACAATTGGGGGAGGGAGGGTAAAAGTGGAGCAAGAATATTGCAGGTGGGATCGGGTCTGGGTCATTGGAGGCCGGGGGCCCACCGGATTTTTTCCTGCTGTCCCGCCAGCCCAGTCCAACCCTGGTGATTGGAAGTTACTGCAGACGATGACAAGCCCACACTTGTCCAACAGATTTCTTGGAGCCAAACTAACAACTTTGTTTTTCAGCCGACCACGAGCCCAGTAGGGATGGCCGCCTCCATCTATACATCTGCACACAACATGTTAGGGGAGCTAATAGCAGCTTTTAGTTCAGTCATATGTTCCCTGTGTCTGAACTGGTATTTAAAGCCCACGCAGAAATGGACGTTAATTACTGGATGAGGTAACCGAGCTTCAGTCCCAGAATGAGCGGAGATGAAATATTATATCCTCCACTAATATTTCTCAAGCTTAAACATGATTTTAGAATTATTTAACCAAAAAAAAACCCCCTTCAGCATAAAATGTTCAACCAAGGACACACTATAAATAATCCGCCAGAACTATTTACAGTAAGAGGCTAATCTTTATAATAAACGCACCACATAATGGAGTCTTTCTTTAACCCTCGTATGGTTGCTAGTTCTGGTGCTTGGGGGTATAATGGAAAGGACATGGATTTCTTGCCAGAAACGTGGAGCTTGAATATTAACCACTGTTCCTTTTAAATGGGGAGGGGGGGCTCAAGCTAGACCCTGCCGTTATATCCTATGTAGCTTTCTACATATTCAGTAATAATCAAATAGACATTTACCCAATTTACTTTAGTAAAATACTGTCAGCCTCTTTTTTACCCCAGCTCTTGAACTCCATTGTATATTTACCATAGAAGAATATAGTATCCATAGTACCCCAAAATGTCAATATTTTTGTGGCCCATGTAATCATATCTCCTGTAGGATGGAGGGTACAGTGATGGTATGTAGGCTATATTGGGGGGAAAGCCAACATTTGCTGTTAAAAGCAGACCAACGTTTACATTTAGGGAGGCTAAGCCTCCACAAAACGAGACCAGCTGCCATGTATACAAATACTGTACAGTTAAAAGCTCTCTCATGGGAAGCCAACTATTGGTAGTCGCTCCAAACACAAAATTTACCCTCCTCTCCCTTCTAAGCCCTTCTGTATGTGTTGGCCATCGGGTTGGCATCTCAGGTAGCTTGACCACGATTTAATCTACTGCCATCCACACCAACCTTGCTTTTCTGATCAATATGGACTTCCTTTGTTGCCTTCTGGTCTGTGTTTTGAACTCTATTGTTGTCATCATTCCTGATATCTTTTCTATCTTCTGGATATAATGCTCTGTCAGTCTTAGCTTCCACCTTGTGCCCTGCCCTTGAGGGGTGGGTGCCATTTTTCTTTAAATTAGGCTTTTAGACAACTCTGCAGTAGTGTTCTAGTTATTCATCGAAAAACAAGCAACTAAGAAACACACAGATATAACACATTTACAAAGAAAAACAGTTATTCTATCTTAAATACCAAAAAAACGAAAATATCAAATAAACCGTGCATCACAAACCTAAACTTTCTTTATAAATAAAATCATATATTATAGGCATTATAGGTACTTTCAACCAAAGTCCAAATCAAAGTATTTTAAAGTCATGAAAGTGGTTTAAAGTCAATAAAAAATATGATCGTTGGACCAAATTTCTCAGTCCAAATTTGGTTCATTTTGTGGGGCCCCTATACTAGGTGTTGCTGGCTGGTAGTCCTGGGTGGGCACATGGTACAGTATCTGTCTCTCGCTTCCCTGCTGTAAGATGTTCCATCTCCCTTGTTCTGTTTTACTAAGATCATTTGGCTCCATCCCAACACCTGCATTGTTGGACCAAATTGCTCAGCCCCAGTTTGGTTCATTTTGTGGGGCCCCCTATACTGGGCATTGACGGCTGGTGGTCTTGGGGGCTCTGGGGATGAGTGGGCACATGGTGTCTGCCTCTCCCTTCCCAGCTGTAAGATGTTTTATCTCCCTTGTTCTTTTTCAATAAGATAATTTGGCTCCATCCCAACACCTACAAAGTTATAGAACCTACTAATCAGTGCTAGAGACCCCAGGCAGCAGCTCATAAACAGAAGTCCACACAAGGGCCTGATTGGACCAATAAGTAAAATTGGCCCACGGACAGCAGTCAAATTGCATAGGGCTCATTATATATATATATATATATTTGTATAAAAGATCTTTAATTAGTGATGGGCGAATAAATTCACGAAGACGCAGGGAAAACCTGCTGGTGTCTCGGAAAAGTTGCTTGCGCAAAAACTGTAGTGCGTCAACATTATTCAGAAGCCCATTGACATTAATTGACTCAGGCGTCGGAATTTACTTTACACAAATTTTTCACCGTTTCGCGAGACAAATTCGCCCATCACTATCTTTCATGTGATAATTGGTGGGAGACAAGGTGACAGATAGCAGTAAAAATCCTTGGATATCTGTTGTCTCGTCTATTGGGCAGGACTGAAGATTTCGACAGGGCACATTTTAAGGTGCAGAGCTGGATTTACATAGCTTCCCCCCATAGGCCCACTGTTGTTCGCCAACCATGTCCCCTCCCCTTCATTTGTGCACATGCACAAATTTTCATCATTAGGTTGGGGGCACTGTGGATTGGCGCATGGCAAATTTAAAAAACAATGGTATCTTGGTTGGGCTTCATGCCGCCCAAAGTCGGACTGGTCCGGCGGGACACCAGGAAAAAACCTGGTGGGCCCCGCCGGCCCAGACCTGATCCCCACAGCCGGCAGCTCCTGCGCTTCCTGGCCTCAACGGCCAGTGATTGAAAGAAGAAATGCGTAAGATCATGTTGTTGGGGAAAGGGAAGGGGAATGAGGAAGCTTTACGTCTAGAGCAGGGGGATTTGCATTGGTGGCAGGCCCCCAATGTCATTTTTGGCTGGGGCCCACTGGTATTATCGACTGGGCTGGGGCCAGGGGGCCCCGAAGTGGCAGCCCCGGTGGGCCAAGACCCCCCCCCAGTCCAACGCTGATGCCGCCCATCAAATCCTGCCGCCTCTTGGTGACCTTTCCACAAATCCGGGCCTGCAAAGGTGTAGTAACACTGATTTGTCAGATAGAGCTAAAGAATTATTTTTGTTTTTACCTGCATATCTGAGGGTTCAGCTCTTAGCTTTAGCAGAGTGGACGAAAGATCTTTCGTTCGCCCAATGGTCGTGGGAAAGATCGTAATTGTAGTGTGTATGGCCACCTTAAACAGTACGATTGCTCCCACTATAATGAACCCCTCCTCAGAATGCTAACAAAGAGGAGCAATAAAATACAGCCAGCTTAATATATCAGCTCCAGGAATAAGAATATCACATTATTCTTTTCACATATATTCTTGTTTATATATATTCTATCTTTTCAAGAAATTGTTTTAAAAAAAAAAGGTGCAGGGATTTCTTTTCCGGACCTTTAAATAATTTTTTTTATTTATTATTTATTTTAATGAATTATCATTATGAATCCAGTCATTGTATAATCCTCCCTTTTTTTTGGCAGCGGCGTTGATGCATTAATGGTAACGTTACGATCATTACTAACCCTTGCGCCTGTTCATAGATCTCTTGTTTAAATAGGGAAGAATTCATCCTTAATTGTTATCCAGGAGAGGCAAATCCTATAGCTCCTCGTTTCTCTCTGTGTGTGCGCATCCTAACTTGCCTTTGTACAACAACATGTTATATAATGTCTCTGTGCGGCTGGTGAATTGTGGGTCAAGCTCAGGGCATCTCTCAATTTGCTGTGTTCTAGGACATCTGCCTAAACAAGACAGGCCGCGCCAACTGATTATTTTGTTCCTTTCTCTCCTTTAGATGTGACTTATAATGTCTCGCTCTGGAAGGCATTTACGGCACGCATTTCACAACACGCGTTTTGCAACACGCAACAACACAGTTTGAGCTGTATGGATGGGCCTGTGTGATATGTGAATAAATATAGCTGAGGGTCATCACAGCCTCTTGTTCCCTCATTATATATCTGTGCCTTGCCAATAAATCAGCCGGCTACATGCAGCAAGGCTCTGAGAGATGCTATTTTACGAGCGCGGTTGAGCAAAGAATACACATTTCAGAGAGAGACAGAAATCTAATTTTTCAGGCGGTGTCAGGGGTACGAGGAAGCTTAGCGCAGCAAATCTCAAACAAACAGGGCTCCAAGACGGGCCAATTAGACTTCGGAAAATGTTAGTGGAAATGTACTTGATAAAGGTTCACGTCTGTGATTTAAAGGCGAAACGATTTATGTTGAATTTTCTATTTTTTTTTTTTTAAAGCACAAATCGCAGATTTTACTGCAGTGTATTTGCTACGAGCTGTGATGATGGCGAGAAAGTAATGTCCGGTTCCAAGTTCAATTTTCAATCGTGTTTTTGGCATAAAGGCCAGTTTCCTTTGTTGTTAACATTAGCCTTATAAAGGATAGCAAAGTATGGATCCTTTACAGTGGGGCAGATTTACGAAAGGGCGAAGTGGCCGTCGCTAGCGAAAAATTGGCAGACATCCAATCTGCAGGGACATTGTCAATTTACTAACAGGAGCAGGCGACAATTCGCTAGCGAAAGAGAGCGTTGCTAGTGTTTGTTCGTACTCTATCGCCAGGCGACTTTTCGCTCTGGCAAATGGTAGTTGCTCCGCAAATTTACTAAAGTGCGGATTTAACTGAACGTTACCTCTTTCGCCAGAGTTGACTTTGCCACCTCAGACCAGGCGAACTGCTAAAATAAAGCTCCATCTTCCTCAATCTTATGTCACTTCCATCATATCCTGTCTGCCGAAAATGCATTTAAGTTGAAAAAACGCTGGCAACTTTTCCTTTTTTTAGGGATGGGCGAATTTTTTCACCTTGTTTCGCCGCAGAAATGACACCCATAGACTTGTATGGCGTTGTGCGTAAAAAAAAAAACGTGCGTCAAACAAATTTCGCTGCGCGTCAAAACATTCTTGATGCCCATAGACTTTAATGGGCGTCTGCGACATTTCGCCGGTGGCAAATTTTTGACAAAACGAAACGGGTCAAATTCGCCCATCCCTACCTTTTTTTTAAGATGGATTGCCTGCGAAAGTCCTAACAAACTTTTTTGGGTTAACATTTTTCCCCAGACATTTGAGGGCCATGGAACATTCATTTTACAGTGGGCTCATGTCTAGGGCATTATATGATTTATTTTGTCTTTATTAAGTCTGGTTGGGTTAGGGTGGGTTAGGGTCTAGTATATTAGGAAAACTAAATACAACAGGACTTTTTTCACCAATGCAATGGCCACAACTTCTGGAACATGCTCCTTAGGGGTCATACAGGGAGCACTTAAGGCAATAGAATTGGACAAACTGTACTTTGCTTATTGCAATGGATTAAACATTTGGGATAAGGTGCAAAACACAGAACTGTCAGGTGCACCTGAACCAGTGGCGGAACTAGATATTACTGGACCCCACAGCAAATTACTTTTCAGGCCACCAAAATGTCTAGAAGAGGTTGACCTGCTTTACCAATATTCATTAAAATGGTATATGAATTAGGGCCTCGTGGGGCCCCTATACCTCCTGGGCCCCTTCTGCAGCCACAGGGTCTGCTTCCTCTGTATCTTAACCATTGGCAGGAGGTAGGTTCAAACGGTACAGGATTCCTCAACATCTTGAACACCCCATAGCACAAACTAGGAGGCATTCCATAAGATGTCCACATGCCCCAAGCTTAGCAACCCCACTGTGTACAGTTATACACAACAGAGGCGCTACAGAATGGGGTGTAAGTCTTCTGGGAGTGCAGGGCAAGGTACACAGTGCTCTATTTAGTGAATACTGTATAGTTAATCAGGGATTGAAATACAATAGTAAAATGCTCTCAAGCCACTAAAATAGTCAGATGCAATGAAGACCACCAAGGTTTGGGCCTTTGGAACTACAGGTATATCACTGCTAGAATACTCTGAGTCCGGCTCCATTCTCCCCTGAATTGGATCAATAAGTAGCATGTTTGTGTTTGCAACTTTCCTTTTGGCATAGGCGGTTGGCTTTATGCGGAGGTCAGCTGGAATAGTACTACAATTCATCAGAGAAATCAAATCTGTTCTTCTTGTGTTGCTTGGAACTAATGTAGAATTCAGTGCATAATAAATCCCCCTTTCCTCCTCAGGGAGATCAGCCTCTGGTTTTAATTGAAGCTCCTGTTCTCGCTGTGTGGGCACTGGTTTGCTTAGCTTTCCTTAAGGAGAAACACTTTTCTGTATTATAAATTCATTGTAGAGCTCATTTCTAATGGAGAGATACGCACTGTGTGTTTGTAGAAAACAGCAAATCAGGTGCGTTTGAAACAGATAAACCATTCGATCTAGATCAGTGCAAGACACACAGTATTCTATGGAAGGGCACACAGGACATCTACTCAGTGTCCATCCAGGCAGAAATGGTTATTCCACCCCCGATAAAGGCCTACAACCATTTTCTATCCCTTGGCTTGTTCCTTGACTTCATCTAATACCACCCATCCTAAACTCGGCCAGACCATGTTGGATTGCTGCTGGACTTTGTTGGTTTGTTTCTCATCATACAGGTACATGACACCAGGAGATAATAGTTATTAAGGCAAATGGTGAGTATTTTCCTCTTTGTGCTCCACTCTCTGGGGGTGAATGCTGCTGTAGGGCCTGCTGAACTAGTCCTCAGAAGATAACCAAGACCTAAGGGAAGTTGGAGGAGGTTTAGTGTGGGATACTACCCCAGGTGACACTCAACAGGTTGTAGGGATGCAAGTGGGTATGACTCAGGGTAGAGTAATCCCTTTGAGCACCCATTGAGGCAATCTCTAGTATAGTATTCTAGTAATATCCACTGTAGATATTTGGGGCAAAGGTAGTTCATATCTGATTGATAAATTTATTGTTCCTGGTTAAGGACCACTGGCACCCAAGTCTCTTTCTGAAAGTAAATTCAATGAGCGGGCACTCTATAAAGACAATCTTCCACCAGGCAGTTGGTTCAAAGTGAAAAAATAGTTTATTGTGTCCACAGCCTTACGTGTTTCGTATTACAAACACTGGTAACACGAAACGCGTAAGGCTGTGGACACAATAAAAAAAATGTCACTTTGAACCAATTGCCTGGTGAAAGATTGTATTTATTGAGTGCCTACTCCAAAGGATTTTTGGTTTGTCCGCTCCCTGTGCTGAGGGCTCAGGGATGTGCACCTGGGCCTCTTCCCCTATGTGGTGAGTAATCACTTACTATTTGGAGACCCTATCCTTTGATTTATTAAATTCATTGATCATAGTTGAAGCCTTTCCCCATTTCTTCTGCTACTACCCAACAGTCATAGGGCAACAGTTACCTACCCTGCCACTGGATAAAGGTACCCAGTATCTCTAGTACTAAACTATTCTGCAATTTATCACAACTTTCCTAACTTTATAAAATGTATGTTTCTTCCTTTGTGCCTCCTTGAGTGCCATATTTGAAGAACACAGCAGGCTTATCATATTATAATTCAGGGCTGTTCAACTGTTTCCATATAGTGGGCCAATTATTAACAATTAATCAATGGAGTAGTCTGGAGGCTATAAAAAACTGTTGGTGGGCATCTTCAGGTATGGCAAATCTTGCTATCTAAGGATTACAATGGGCTGTAAGTGTAGTCTATGGCCAACAGGGCTTCACATGTCCCTATAAGATCAGATTATTAAGTAGCAAAATAGTCACAGATTGTTGACCTGGCCATATGAGCAGACCTTTCCGTCTATGGGCAGCTTTTAAAAAAGGCACCTGAGATTCCTAATCTTTGTCATGTCCCTTGTCCATTCATTTTCAAGGTACCCCCATCCTGTGTCCCACTGGATACCCAGTTTGTCTATACTGCAAATATATATTTTTTACTATATTGTAGACACAGCTAAGCATCTTTGAGATACTTTGTGTGTTCATTCTTGGTCCCTCCAGCCCTCAACATCTACGTTACACTAAGATGCAGATAAATTATAATGCAGACGACTTTTCACCGCCGCAGATGTTTGTTATCGTGAGTGTGAAATCTCCCATAGAAATGCAATTTCCCTTTAAGCATTTTCTTTTGCAGAAACAATGAATATTAAATCCAAGTTTTTGACATAAAAATACAACTATAATGAGATCTACAATGCCAAAGCCATGTCTTTGATGATGACAAAAGAAAGGTCAGACGTGATTGGAACAGTTGGTCCCCAGCTGGCATCAAAATGAATATTTTTCAAATGCCTTAATAACTTTATTGCAGAAAATGTTTTTTTTTTATTTTTTGTTCTTTTTAAACAATCATTGATGCCACAAAGATAAAAGAGGGCTAAATGCTAGAGCAGAAAAGAACTCCACCAATTTCAGATTAGTAATTGTTAAAGGCCCTTGGTCTCCCATGGAAGTTGCCATCAGATATCATCCCAGCCTGTTGTTTGACCCACATTCAACTTAGATTTGATCCCGAAAATTCACCTGACATTTTGGGATCGAATCTAAACTGAATGCAGGCCAAACTGTTGGATATAGTATGATGAAGAAAGAGAACTGCATCTATCTGTTGAAGTTTTGAACAGTATTCTCCTTTATAGGGTAAATATACCTTCCCTGCAGAGCCAAGTGCCCTGTTAAGAACATGGATATTTTTACAGGTAATGGAACCTTTTCAAACCCAGCTTTTTTTTTTTCCTTGTGGAGCATTGTGTGCACTCGAAACCCAGTGTGAACACCATCTGAAAAATGATTTCCATCAGCATGAACTGAATGAAATAGGAAAGGCTTGATGCAGCCACAGGCAAGGTCTTATCTCTGCATTAATAAAGGGAGCCTTTCCTTGACACTTTGATATACATCTGTTTTGAGTTGGCTTTGCCTGGAAACCTCCTTAGTCTCTTTCCTTTCACTCCTGCTTTATGTGAAGCTGTTTTCTTAACCTCTGGAGTACTGGGGCGCATAAAGGGAAATATGCGGGATCAAGGACAAGGTGAGTAGAAATGCATGAGGCAGGCAAGAAGCTTTTTATCTCTTTTGTGCAGACACATCACATATAGAAGAGCATCCCAAGACTTGAGGCTGCTGCTGTTATCACCCTCCTATGGTATAAGCCTTGTGTATAAGTTTGTGTGTGCAGAACATACCATTCCTACATATATATATACATATATATACATATATATATATATATACACACACACGTTGGCTTAAAGGATCTGACAGGTGCTTTCATACAGTTGAATTAATAAATCAATTTGCAACCCACCATGTTTAAGGTTAGGTATACAAATGATTGGAAGGCTTAGCTGTTTAGATATATAAGTGCCTAGAGGTCTAGAGGATGCATAGATGGATAATTATTTGGATATATTCAGGATAGGCTACAAAAGGGTTCTCCAACTCCAATAATCAGTCAGTAATTCATTATACTATATAACTGGGAGCCATATTATAATAAAGCATTGAGATCCATTCTTAAATGGTTTGAAGACCATAGAAATCCTTTAGATGACCACATCCAGCCCACAGGCCTCTAGTTGGACAGCCCTGAGCTGAAATATTGAAGATTACTCATCTTGGAACATTTTAAGTTTTACGTTGACACGGGAAATGATATGGCATCTTCCAGTTTTTTTTTAAAAATCAATGGTGCAGAAAATAATTATTGGCACAATTAGCCACAAGGTTATACCATTCCATGTTTAGTAATGCATCTGGCACACAGATTAAAGCTGCCAATACTGTTCTTTTAGAACGATTCGGCAGCTTACCTGCCCGTGTGTGGGGGCTTCTGATGGGTCTCCCCGATCAATATCATGCCAAAAATCAGCCTATCAATCAGCTAGTTGATGCAGTCCTACAACCCATCAGTGCCCATTCTCTTTGTTGTAATCCGATAGTTTTGCCCTAGAGCCAAACATTCAGATTACACAATATCGACCTGCCTTTGGTGGGTATATCAGGGAAAGATCCACTTGTTTGGCTACCTCGCCAAATGAGCAGATCTTATCGTGTATGGCCATATACGGTTAGATATAAGTCTCTGGAGAACCTGTTTGTAGACCAAAAGGTTTCTGAGGGTTTCCAACATGGACCACAGAGTAGAAGTGAACTTGGGAAATGCTGGAAAAAGCTACCAAATGGGAGTAGCACTATTTCTTATATAATGATAGATTCCCCCCGATCCAATCTTAACCAAGATTCTGTTTCTTTTAAGGTCCACAGTTAGGAAAGTCCCAACTATGGGTAGAATGAACTGCTAAGTTAGGTTAAATTAAGTGATGTAAAGTAAATATTAGTTACAAATCCATGGAAGGTCCATGTCAGGGCCTTCAGTCCCATAGACCCATGAATGAGAAGAGGACAACTTCCTATCTTGCTCTACCGTCGTACCAATGCTATTGTGGTACATGACATAGACCTTGGAATGGGCAGCTTTTCACATCACATAACCAGCAGAAAGAAATTTTACTTCACCGGGGATCATCAACCCTGTGCAAATCTGTGGTAGAAAGTGTAGCCCTCTGTCCATTCCATGGACAGGTCCAGACTCACATTGGTTCCAGATTTCCTCTCTTTTGAAATATATATGTATAAAACCATTCCATGGACAAGTCCAGACTCACCTTAGTTCCAGATTTCTTCTCTTTTGAAATATATATATGTATAAAAAAATGTATAGGTTTTTAAATATAAAAAAAACACAAAAACATTGTAGTTGGAGCAGACTTCTTAGGGCCATATTCCTACAGATGCAAATATTTGTGTGTCTGAAATTTGTAGACATTTTGGAGATATTTTTAACACATTTTGCTTTTCGTATTTCGCTTTCATTTCATAAAATTTCTTTTGGAAAGTTAATACATTTGTTCTCTGTTCGTTATTAAATTTGGGAGGTGGAATAAATTGTTTTGTCAAAATGATAGCAATCATTTTTTCAGCAAAGTTATTTAATTGCTTGAAAAAAGGGGTAATTCAATAACATTCTTCTATTTCAACATTATTTTCTGTATGATCTTGGAAACCTTTTCTTTGATTTGACCCAACACATGTTGAAACTTTATAAATATGTTATTTTATAAAACATATAAATATCTTATTATAGTCCATGTTTTGAAGGAGTTTAAAGGAGAAGGAAAGGCTAAAATTAAGTAAGCTTTATTAGAAAGGTCTATATAAATACACCAGTAAACCTTCAAAGTAATGCTGCTCTGAGTCCTCTGTCAAAAGAAACAGCACATTTCTTTCCTTCTATTGTGTACTCATGGGCTTCTGTATCAGACTTACTGTTTTCAGCTTCAACCTCCAGGGCTTGGGCTTGAGCATGCTCAGTTTGCTCCTCTTACACTCCCTCCTCCCCTCCCTGCTGTAATCTGAGCCCAGAGCTATGAGCGAGCAGGGAGAGACTCAGGCAGGAAGTGATGTCACACCAAGCCAATATGGCAGCTTTTATCCTAAACAAACAGAGAACACTTCAAGAGCTGTTTACTCAAGTATGCATGAGTCAAGTATGTATTCTGCAGAATAAATATACTGTTATAGCTTGCTCTATTGTGGCTAATCTATATGCAACAAACTGCTTCAGTAGCTTTCCGTCTCCTTTAAAGCTAAGCACTGACTAATGTTAAAGCACTGGGGATGCCAATATACTGTGGCCAATATTTGGGCACCTCTTCTATAAAAGTTATACTAGTCTAAGGTAGTTTCTTCAAAGGTGACGCAAGGTTGGATCCATTACCCGAGTATTCCCTGTGCATGGGGAGCATGGGAAATGCACTTAAACTATTATCCTGCACCTGTTACATACCCAGGGTGGAGAAAGGGATACTTGAGAAATTAATCCAAAATGGCAACTCAGCACTCTAGAGAAATGTTTCTCAGGCTGGTGCATTATCTATGGGAAGACATGGGTTCAAGACTAGAACTTGGCCTCATTATTGGACCCCCACTGTTTTTAGTTATACATTTCAAACAAATCTTGGGTTGTCAAGCCCCAATAGTTAATGTGAATGTAATCAGAAAAATACTGTAGTGAACAGAAAGACTATTTTTAAGAAAAACAGAAGGAACTAAAAGCCTTACTTTCTTATACATTAAAATATATGTTAAATATATGTTAAACTGTTATTATTATTATTATTAAGAGGGGCTTTAGCTGCTATTTGGTCAAGCAGTGCATGTGCATCAGGGCCTCATTACCAAACCAATCGGGTACAATTTATCCAGCTTGTCTAGAATTTAATCTTCTCTTTTTTTCTTTCCTGACTTGTAGACTTAGAGCAAGAGTAGAAAGATGCCGCTGGCATTAAAACCCATCCTGTTATCTCCCTCGCCCTCTCCTATTCTTTTGGAACGATGGATAACTGATACAGCTGCCAAGACTGACACTGCCAATCAGCTTCTACTCAGTAAGGTCACGCTGATGACTTGACTTGTGATTGGCTGCTGTGCCCCCGAACTGTTATTACTGTCTGTTTTGATCGGAGACGGGAGGTGGTCCCCAGTCAAACACAGAAAAGGTCTTAAGAAAGGTAATTAAATCCTGTCAGAGGCAATTATTGGTTCCAGGGCCATGGGTCTGGGACTGAATGCAGATGATCTGAAGCATTATTCTTGGAGAAATTCAAGAGAGCTTCTGGCACACAAGCCTGAGCCTTGGAGGAAACAGCAGGCTTTCTGCACACAATGCCATTCTGTGTTTTGGATTTTCATTCCCCCCCCCTCCCCAATCAATTATTTTTAGCCTCCTATTCACAGTGTTTTCTTTTCATTTACATTCGCCTGCCCCATGCAACTTCTTTCATCGGGCTGAAAACCCGATACACATGTATTGTCTCTGTAATTACGCATTTCCGAGAGGAGGGCTTAATTAACAAGTCGGGGCAAAAGCTGACAGATGCTGAAGTCATGATATTCAGGTTTGAAAATAATAACAAGTTTCGCATTTGTAGAGCGAATGCATCTTGGAAAATGACACTAAACCCTAAAGTATTTCCAAAGTAGAATTTGTATGTTGACATTGTTTTCGGTATCGCTCTTTGTTGGCTTTGGACAAAACTTAAAACCCTTCACTGTGCCACCTAGTTCTTTAAAGTGGGCGTTTCATACCTAATTACAGATTTAAGTGAATTCTCCAATATGTATGATGTCGAATTTTTACATGTTGGTGTTGTAATTAAACTTCAGGAGGGCCCCCCAGCATTTGCAACTAGGTGACTGCAAGTACAGTGAGCAAAGAGCATAATGGGCATATTTTTGTGTCTTAATTCCATTGCACCGGGAAAGTTGCAGCTAATGCAATTGCAGCTGATATGTCAAAATTATCTTAGTTGCTTTTGTACTTTGTTGCAAAACAGCCACAGCTGCCCTGGAGTCCAGTTTTTTAGCATAAAAGTGATTTGTGCACCCTTTTTCAGCATAAGTGTCCGTTGACGCACTGAGCTCAGAGAACCCTAAGGGCAGGACTTCATGGCCAAATCAGCTGCGATCCGACGTGCTGCGCAAAATCGCAGACTTCACGTCGGATGCGATGGAAACAAGGTAAGTAATGGTAGTGTTGGATTGTGTCGCTTTGTTGATTGCAGCGTCTGCATCCGACAGTCGTGTTGCGTCGCATCAATGCTGCGACACGATGCGACAATTGAACCGGCCATGTAGTCCTGCCCTCAGGGTAGGACTACATGGACGTTTTCGGCACTATCCGACGTGCTGCAACAAAACGCAAGCGTCAAATCGCATGCGACGGAAATAAGGTAAGTGAATGCATTGTCGGATGGTGTCGCAGCATTGATCCGACGCGACACGGCTGTCGGATGCAGACGCTGCACGCTGCGTCTGCATCCGACAGTCGTGTTGCGTCGGATCAACACTGCGACTTCAGCCGACATTTCCATTACTTACATTATTTCCGTCGCATGCGTTTTGTTGCAGCACGTTCGATTGCGCCGTAAACGCCCATGTAGTCCTACCCTAAAGCTGCTACAGAGATGGTGGTATCTCCAGGGTTCCTTTGCGTCAATAGGTGCAACTGTGCCACAATCTGGAACAGGAGGCCGGAAGGACTAAGTCATGACAAGCGCAACTATATGGAAGTGAAAGGAGCTCATTTTGACACAAGTATCTTTAATGAATGGGGTTTTACACACAATGGACTGTAGGAGATCACAGACGTAAATGATCCCTAACTGGTTCAAAGTCCTTCACGCGTGATCCATTGGCAGGAAGAGAGGTAGAAGACACACACTTGTAGGGGTAGGAACTATGCGTAGGACTAGGCAGACAAGCTACATGCACCCCCTTAACAAATGTTCCCTAGGCACATGTCTACTCTGTCTAGAGCTAGTTCCAGCCTTGCCTAGTGCTTCTACCCTCACCAGTATGAGGCAGCAATTCCAGACCTCTGGCATCATGTTGCATCAATAGGCAAAGCATACTTGTGCCAAAGTAAGTACTCGCTAATTATTTTATCTGCACACACCAGAAGTAACACAATCGTCACTCCGAAAATGTTAGCTGCCTAGTCCTGTGCCTCGTCTACCTTACCCTATTTCCAGCTCTGACACCGCACATTTCAGAATAATTTTCGATACATTTTACTAAGTATTCTTCCAAATATTTCCCCTTTGGCTTCTCGTCCTCTGTTGCCTTATAAATTACACTTCTGTTTCCCAGTTTAGCTTCCTGCCATTTAATTGCCAAATGACCTTTCCTTTTAAAATTAAAATATAATTTGTTAAAACACAAACCTGGCAACTTTCCCCCCAAATAATAGATGTCCTGCTTTATCTGTGCTGTTTATTTGTTCTTCCATGTGTTTTTCTGACAGTTCCTATTCTACACAGGTAAAGAATAGTTTTCTTGTAAATGTAAAGGACTTTACAGTATAATTTGCTTTTCAAATTAAATATATACAATGACATAAATATATATATACTGTATATTTATAAATCTGTCCAAATAAAATCTTTCTTTCTTCTCTTCTGTTCATTTCCACTCTACCAAATGTTCTTTCAGATCCAACCAAGTTATTTGTTTTTATAGTTTTACATTTCCATGATCTCCCATGTTCTCATACAATCATGAAGATTATGACAATACAAGACCAGGGGCCACAAGTAAGATGATAGTTGGATGGAATGAATTAGTACAGACAAAACTCTCTCACTCATTGGCTATGGCCTGGGCCGACCTGTCATTAACAAGACTAAGAGAAAATGCCTCTTAATTTGTGCAGCAGGAGGAGTGGAGAGAGTTGGGCATATCTATAGATCTGTTCTGTGCAGCACGAGGGGCCGGGCAAATAGCTACACATCTCTGTCTGTTCATCTCCTTCCCATTTGTCATTGAGCAACACGTGTGGTATTGGGAGAGAGAAGAGCAAGACTTTCAACGAGGATAAATAATCCCCCTTGTTTAGCACAGAGGACAAAAACCTTTCCTAACAATTGTTGTTGTTGGACTACAGATGCCAGAATACTCCAAAATATTACAAAGGGTTAATGCATTCAACAGAGGTGAATTCTTAAAGCAATACTGCTGCACAAAACTGTATCCGAGCTTTCCAGGGCCAGCGGCCTAATAAATCCTAATCTAGTGAGAATCATTCCTGCTTAAGGGTCTGGCCACACGGGCAGATTCGGGGAGATTAGTCGCCAGGCGACAAATCTCCTCTTCTTCACGGCGACTAATCTTCCCGATCTGCTTTTCGCCGGCTAAAATGTAAATCACCTGGGGGCAGGCACACGGATCGCTTCATTTTACGAAGTCGCCTGAACTTTCCTCATGAGGCAATTACTGGCGACTTCGGGAAAACGAATCTCTCCATGTGCCTGCCCCCAGGTGATTTACATTTTAACCGGCGGAAGGCAGGGGAAGGCAGATTGGGAAGATTAGTCGCCGCGAAGACGAGGAGATTTGTCGCCTGGCGACTAATCTCCCCGAATCTGCCCATGTGGCCAGTGCAGAGACATACGTGGAAATTCAGGGAATTAGAACAATGAGCCATCTATGCATAAGGGTAGAGGCACACAATGCTATCTGGGCAAGATTTTGTCGATCGCCGACAAACCGCCTCTTCTTCGGTCGACTAATCTCCCCGAACTGCCTTTCCGCTGGCTAGAATCTAAATCTCCGACGGGATGGCACTTGGATCGATTTGAAACTTCGGGCGACTTTGGAAAACAAAGTGATCCGAGTGCCATCCCGCCGGCGATTTAGATGGCGGAAAGGCAATTAGAGGAGATTAGTCGCCCGGCGACAAATCGCCTATTCTTTTGGTGACTTATCTCCCCCAAACTGCCTTCCCCTCAGCTAGAATCTAAATCTCCAGCTGGATGCACTCGGAGAGCTTCGTTTTCCGACCTCGCCTGAAGTTTCCTCGTGAGGCAACTTCGGGCGACTTTCAGAAAATGAAGCAATCAAAGTGCCATCCGATTTACATTCTAGCCGGCGGGAAGGCATTGCAGGGAGATTAGACGCCCGAAGAAGAGGCAATTTGTCGATGGGCGACTAATCTCCCCCAAATAGTATTGTGTGCCTCTACCCTTATGCATAGACAGCTCAATGTTCTTTTGTTGTCATCATAGCTCAAGGGATTAAAGGGGGTGGTTCACCTTCACATTAACTTTTAGTATTTTATAGAGTGGATAATTCTAAGCAACTTTTCAATTGGTCTTCATTTTTTCTTTTTTTTTATAGTTTTTGCTTTATTTGCCTTCTTCCATTTGGGGGTCACTGACCCCATCTAAAAAACCAAATGCTCTGTAAGGCTACACATTTATTGTTATTGCTGCTTTTTATTACTCATCTTTCTATTCAGACCCTCTCCTATTCACATTCCAGTCTCTTATACAAATCAGTAATATGGACCCCAGCAACCAGACGACTGAACTTTCAAACTGGAGAGCTGCTGAATAAAAACCACAAATAACACAAAATGATGCCTTTTTTCACTGCGAAGAAGGACTCGATATCCACATCTGCTAAATGCAGAGAAAGGAGCATTACCTCTTTAAATGAAAATTAGGGAAATGATCTGGCAAAGGGAAAAAAAAATCATTGAGATCATTAAGGTGATTAAAGCTACTGAAATGGCAAATGTATTTTTATTTAAGGGATGTATTGAATCTATTGCTCTTTGCAGAGTGGAAACATCCTAATAAATCAAACACCCGTCTGGAGTTTTACACTTAAAGAAGAACATTCATTACAGGGGAACAGAGAGAGACACTCGTTGTAGGTTAAATTGTATCTAACTAGGGGGATGGATACTCGTGTTTTATCCTTGCAAAATCCACATTGTCTCCTAGGGATAAGAGCCATCATTAGCAATGCTTAAGAGAGAGTTACATTTATGGTAATATGATACTTATAGTTAATTAAAATCATGAATTACTAAAATTGCTAAAATCTAAATTAAATATAAAAAAATCTAAAATAAATTAAAATAGATTATATACATTGTAAAAGCAAGCAAGACTGCAGTACCTCAACACACTGCATATGAATGCCTCCCAACTGTCCCGTTTTTTAAAGTCCTGTGACTGTGTCAGCCGGATTTTTATTAAAAAGTCCAGAGTTTCTCTTTGATCTCATACAATTGGGGCTCATTTATCAAGACTGGGCAAATTTGCCCATGGGCAGTTACCTATAGCAACCAATCAGTGATTCGCTTTTTGAAGCCAGCTGCAAGTAGGACAATGAATGCAGCAATCTGATTGGTTGCCATGGGTTACTGCCCATGGGCAAATTTGCCCAGTGTTGATAAATGACCCCCACTGACGCCAGAAAAAGATACAAGGGGGCAAATTCACTAACCTCTGAAAATTCGCCAGCGACTGCTTCGCTCACATCGTGACACTTCGCCTGGCCTAGATTCGCCAGGACAATGCTAATTCACTAAAATCTGAAGTTGCGTCCAGGGCACCAGGGAACAATGGCGAAGTTGCGCTAGTGTTGGCTAATTTGCATACGGCGGGAAGTTAAATTTCAATGGACGTATATGTTGCAGCAAATACATTACATTACACAAGTCCAGGGAACCTTAATAAATAAAATAAAGTTGTTATATTGCCCTACACATGAGCCCAGTGTATAGTTTATGTGAAATATGTTATGAAATGAAGGGGGGAAGGAGGGTATCCCCAAAAAAAATGTACAATCTTTTTCAGCCTATCACCCTGTAAAAAGGAAAAGACGCCAGCGTTTTTGGGACTTTTTTTGGACCAAGTCCTATCTACTCTATTGCACTTCGCCTGATCTGGGGTGGCGAAGGCAAGTCTGGCGCAAGAGGTAACGTTCAGTAAAATCCACACTGCACTGGAATTAGCTCAAAATTCTGACTATTTTGGGCTTTTTGGGAACAAGCCAGAAAAAATTGTGCGTTTTGGGACAAAAATCGTAAAAAACCCGTACAATACAGGCTTTAATAAATTTTATCAAGTATTTCCCCGATCCGATTAAATTGTGCTTTTTAAGTAATTAATTAGGTCAAATTGTGGATTCTAGTTTGTTCGGATTTTTTTATTTTAAAAAAATCACATAAATTCAGTTTTTGATAAATACCCTGCATACACTGCAGAGTTGCCAATTTATTGGCCGTGCATGGGGCCCTGTAAGATGAGGACCATATCAGTGTGTTGATGTGTTCCTCATCCAATGTTTTTGCTATTAGTGATGTCCAGGTTGGGCTTTTCCCGATCTGCATCTGCCCGCCACCCGCGCCCACCTGAGCCCGACTTTCGGGTTCCTTTATAGACCCGTGCCGCCCTGTCGATGACGTTACAAAAGGGGCAGAGCAAGAAGTGCCCGTCTATAGAAATTCAGCCCAGAAGCCAGCATTTGGAAGGTCGCGGGCGGGGAGAGCAATCAGAAGAGCTCAACCCGCACCTGCCTGTGACCTGGAAAGAGGGGGTGCGAGGTCGGCCCGAACCCACCCGACCCACGGGACTCGCGGGTATCGGGCAGGCCTGCACATCACCATTTGCTATATCTAGCTTCAGTTATCTCAGGCAGGCAAATGGCTACAAAGTTTTGGTCAAAGTTCTTTAGATTTCTGTTGAAATGATTCATTAATCCAACTCAAGAATTCTCTAGTAAGTGCACTCCTAGAATAAAAATCCATAAGAGAAATGGCTCTTGGATAGAAATGCTTTTTACAGTTGTGATCATCTCAAGGGTGATGTCTCGACCTTTGATAGTCTTGTCCCTCGAGTGCTGGTTGACTCGCTTACTCCCTATATGTAATAAAAACACCTTTTGGGAAATGATAACACCCCAGGGGACCTTTAATTAGAAGTTTAGTCCACTACATAATTGTATTGGAATACTGATAAATATGTAAAATAAGTATGTACCCACTGGTACTTACCAGCCAATAAAAACCCAAAATTGTATTTTCTTGGACTTTTAAAAGAGACAGCCTAGAGGAGGTGCCACTGTGGGACATTAAATAGGACCTTTTATCCAAGAGATAAGGGATCTTACCGTAATTTGTATCTCCATACCTTAAGTCTACTTAAAAAATCATTTAAACATTAAATAAACCCAATATGGTGGTTCTGCTTCCAATTAAGATTCATTATAACCTAATATGGATCTTGTACAAGGTACTGTTCTTCTTGTTTTGTCTCCAATAAGGATTAATTATACATTGGGATCAAGTACAATGTACTGTTTTATTAACAGAGAGAGAATCATTTTAAAAAAATTGAATTAATTGATTAAAATGGGGGTCTATGGCCTTCCTATAATTTGGTGCTTTCTGGATAACAGATCCCACCCCTGCTCTAGATTTACATGGCAAATTGTTCATTCAAACATCAACATAAAATGGAAAATAAAAAAAGTCAACCTTATTTTCAGCGTTCATCGTCCTACTTGTATATATATAACAATGTATATATTTATTCGGGTATTTTCCAAAGGGAAACATTATTTTTAGCTTGCAGTTTCCTTAAAATGTAATATTATCTTGTTTTTTGTGTAAGTTACTACTGGACATTGCTAAGGACACTATCAGAGAGATGTATCGCGTTGCTTGCGGGAACGTCTGAATGAAACATCAGATAATGCCACGTTTATCAGTTTATTCAGTCCTTTGTGCCAGAATTATGTTTTTTATCCAATTTTTTCCTTTACAACACGATGTAGACTTGTCTTCCACAGCATTACACGCCATATATTAAGCCAGTCAGTCAGTTCTTCTTTCATTTACCTTCAAGTTTTACTTGACTTTTTCTGTACCAAGAAATCTACATTATGGTGTGAAAGATTCAATATATTTCAGGGCTACAGCAAACCAGAAAGTACTTTAGGTAGTTGGGTACTCGCTTCCATAAAGAATCGGCAATACAACTTCCAGTGCTTCTTGGGCCTGGGTCGAATGGAATACGCGCAAAGTGATCAGATTTTGGGCAGAAAGGTCGGATTCTCTGATCATGCAGGGTATTCCTTGGGTAAACCACCTGGGTACCTGGCTAAGGTGTGGTCTCTCCCACCCACCCTAGAGTTGTACAAAATGTGGCTCCATTTCCGGGTCACAGGGATGTCACTTCCAGTTTCATGGGTCCAAGATTGGAAGGTAGGTAAACTGTGGGCAGAGTCAGGTAGCGGGTCTAGGTTGGGGAACTTATTAGGTAGCAGGTGCGGGTTGCAGGTCAGCAGGTCCAGGTTGGGCACAGGTCTGACCAGTATGGCAGACCAGTTCAACGCAGAACTCTACCTTGGGCATTGTGGGTTGACTACAGCCTACAAGTTTTGGAACCTTATACAAACAAGGGGCTTCCTAGAGCTTTTTGTGCCCTCAGTGCAGGGTCGGATTGGGGGGCTTGGGGCCCACCGGGACTACTGCCCCAGGGCCCCGCTACCGGTCCGGCGTGCTTTATTGGGCTAGTGCACATGCGCGCGGCGCTGCTCTTGTGCACACACACGCACGCTACCTTTGTGCGCATGCGCAGATCTCCTATTCTACTGCGACCCCGACAAAGTGGGGTCGCGCCGCCCAACTAAGTAGCGGATGCGGGCCGGCCCACCGGGTTTTTTCCCGGTGTCCCGCCGGCCCAGTTCGACACTGCTTCAGTGTCCTGGTATGCATGTTGTGGATGACGTGCAAGCTAGGGTCACTGCATGCAGGATAAGTGGCATTCTAATAAATGAGGCCTATAGTTACTTTCCCTAAAAGTGTAGTAGAATATAATTAGTATAATGCCAAGGTTTGATTTTATCTTCTTTATTCCTGAATTTTGATTTTGCCCTTGTCTCCCTCGGAATTCCCTGGGGCAAATCCTTTTATTTTCCAGTCATCAGTATGATCTTGTTTGTTGACTTCTTGGCTTAACCTTTGCTTCGTTTGCCCTCTAGATCCTTCTGCAGCTCTAACTTTAGCGACTTATACTTGTAAGGTGCCATTCCCCCCTCCCTATTTTGCTGTAGCTCAAGCATCTGAAATAGAAGTGCATCTTAAATGATAATTCAACTATTTCAATCAATACTCTTGGAAAAACACTGGGTTTGAAGCTACTCATTGTGTTCCAATGACATTCCCTTGCTATATTAAATTCACTTTGCTATTCTGATCAGTACAAATTCTTCTTGTTTTTGACCTGCATAGCTCTACATTGTGCTGTTCAAAGTATGGGGTCACTGTATATTGTATTCTCTGAACCACCTCATTCTTCTTATTGTCATCAAATAACAGTTTATTATAATGTTCTTCAGCATTCTGACTCGGTGGCCTGGAGTCTTGGCAACTGTAGTTTCCGAGGGAAGGTTTCTGTAAACTATAGATTGTTTTAGGAAACAGTTGTGACAGTTTAGGATGATATGTCAAGTAGCACCTCATGAGGTAAGGTGTGGCATGTTGAAATTTCTTGAGTGTGGCATGAAGACTTTCTTAGATCTTGGGTGATGTTCAATAAAAGAGCTGTGCTGTTTCACCATAACTTCAGTTTCTCTATGGGCCTTTTCAGATACTGATATTAGAGTATTTAATGCAGTAAGGATCAGCTGAAGCAAAACATTAGATGCACATGACTGTCATATCCATAAATATTTCTAAGTAAATGAGTAATCTCCACCCAAGTCTGGCCCATCTGGAGTTCTGGGCCAAAAGTTGGCCATACATCGGCAGCTAATTGATGGGTTTTCCTGATCGATATCTGGCCGAAAGTTTGCGAGATGTCGATCAGACAGGACTGTTTGTTGATGTGGTCCCACTATCTGACCGCTCGTTACCCTTCGTTATGATCCGATCGTTGGGCCCTAGGGCCCACGATCGGATCAGCCCGATATTGCCCACCTCAAGGTGGTCATATCAGGGAGAGGTACACTCATTTGGTGACATCGGCAAACGAGCAGATCTCTCAGTTTATGACCACCTCCCAGATGCCCCTTTACCCTTTTGCAGATACTACTTTAAGAGCATAACAATTTATCTCTAGAAAGTCTTGTGCGTACAAAATTAAGGAGAAATTCAAAAATACTGGATGTCATTTACAATATTTAGAGGCTGAACTGCCTAAAATTCTACAAATACACCTCATCAGAGATTAGTTTAAATTAACAAATGTATCCAGTTATATTTCATAGATGGTTCTATATCTAATGTCGTCCATGGATATCTGGTTGATTTGCTTGAGTGGTATCAATGTTGAATATATTACTCCATATTTTTTATTAATAGTTGTAGTCAGTCAACACCATCAGTGAATATTTTTGCTTTTTTGCCTTTTGTTTTTTACCTTTCCTTATTTAATTATGTTGAATTTCTTTAGTTTGCATTAGCCTTGGCTCCATTAATTTGAAATATTAAGCATGCTGATGTCTAGTCTCGGTTTTAATTGGTGATTCTGCAGTTTGGACAGAACCATACATCTGATTGCTAGAGGCTACTACACTATAGGCCTTTTATTTAATTTGCCAATTTTCTTTTCCTTGTAAGGGTCAGTTTGGCCCATATAATCCAATAATGTCTATTAGTAAAATATTTATAAACTGCATGTGATATACATTATAAGAAGTAATGTAAAACATAACAGAGATCACCAAAGAGTTCTATTACCATGTAAAGACCCGCTGTCTCAAGTTTTATATGTCTAAGATACCTCCCTTCCCCAATATATATCATCAATAAATCAATAGCAGCAGGACCACCATGACGTCCAAGCCAATGAAAAAGTTCTCAGAAAGAAATATGGCACAATAAACAGCAATATCATTTTTAACATGACTCTGGTTGATACTAATATTTGGCTTTCATACATTACTGGTGCATTTTGGTGAATAGAATGAGATTGTTATGGCTTCTGGTCTGCTTGGCTGTTCAAGACAAGAGAACTCTCCCTGTCCCTGTTGTGATTGCCAACATAGATATCCCATGATTTCACCAATATCTAAAAACCCTCTCACTGAAACAAGCTATTGTTCCACGGGTAGATATAATGCTGGCTTTCTAGAGAGGCCATGATTTAACAGCAACATATGATACGTACTAAGGCAAATAAATGGAAGAAAGTTTAACAGAGAAATAGCTTGGTTTTTCCATTCATTGACACACAAACTAAAAGATGGGACTCGCAGCAAGATTTATATTTCTAGTTAGCGTTCCTCTGCAAAAGCCTGAAATTCTTTTCAGCAGAGCTTCTGGCACTGGCCCAGTCAGAGGACTCAGGAAATATTATTCTTTTATTCCATCACAGCAGGTGTCTGGGCAAGCCAATAAGCTTCTGTACTCTACTTGCCGAGCTCTGTATTACTGAGCTAATTCGTACAGGGAAAATAGATGCAGTTAGTAAGTTTCTGATTACTTCAGCTTTATTGTCCTGTTAGATGTTCGGTAATTTTAGGATTCTGCACATGGTCATCATATCTGAATATTATTGGAAACACTTGAACAACATATATCTCAGAGACTTCCCTTGTATGTATGTATGTATAACAAAGATGGGTACAGAGAAATTATTTTTAGGTCTCAAGGTACTAACTCACCAAGTGTCTTCCAGACAGACATGTAAAAAGATTGTTGTTTTTTAGGTACATGCGAAAGGCTGTGCCTTTTTACATGTAGGGACCCTGAGATTTGGGTGTAGTTTACTCACCAGGGAAGTTCCCCATTGATAATAGGACACCTAAGGGTCATTTAATTAACTCAGGCAGCTATGTCCCTTTTCCTGGGTCTATATTTGTTCAATGGGTTGTCCATTAGGTGGAAACAGTTTAAAGTATAAAGGGGTTTAGCCCTTTGTGCTCGAGGTCTTTTCTGGGACCTTGCCTCACTGGGAGGTATTACAGGTCCAGGTCTGCAGGTGGAAAACCTAGATAGATTTATTTAGTGATAGTGAGAATGGTGATAGTCACTCCAGGAGTCAGCACAGGGTAGCTAATGAGCAGATGTGGCTCCAACGAGGAGAAGTAGTGGGGTTAGGACCCCGTGATGTGTAAACCACTAGAGTAGGGACTACAGTGCGTGAGTTGAGGACCAGATAGGGTACCAAGAACCAAGACCCCAGGCTAAATACAGTCGGCGAGATGAGGACCAAATAAGGTGCCAAGATACAAGACCCCAGGCTGAGAAACCCAAGTCTTAGTGTTCATCAGGGTATTGCCTAGTGAGAGTGGTAATTATCTTTTGAGTCTGTTATTGCTGCTGCTCTGACGAAGTTACCTGTCTTGTGTATTAGCTCACATGGAGCACCTTGTATTCCCCTGGAGGGATTATTGCTGTCTAACACTATCCTGTCAAATAAACAAGTTAAAGTTTGCTGCAAAGAAACTACACCAGGTACTGGGAGTTGCAGGGAGTTGCACAGGTACACTGGGCCCTGGGCACAAGTCAAGCAGTGTTAGACTGGTCACACAAACTCACAAATCCACAGCGAAAGCACACTCAAGGGTGGGCTACATAGACGTCTGTCTGAAAGTTTGCTCTTTGAGTGCCTGCTCCACTACAATATGGTTTTAACAGAAATGGGTGTCAGACCATGAGCCATGGTCTGGGCAGGTCAGAGGCAGATAAGGGCAAGTCAGGGTTGTGGGTGGAGTGGGGGAAGCAAGATACACTTGGATCAGGCTCTGCACGAAGCAACTTTTTCTGGGGTTTCTGTACAATAGAGCAACCTGGACAGAAGATAGAAAATGGCAGCATGGTGGGGAATAATACCCCAGGCTGGTGCATTTGTTTTTTTGTTTTGAAGAAGAAGAGAAGCCCAGGGTAGAAGGTAAGGAACAACTTGGCACCACCCAGTGACTTTATCATTTCTTATCCTTTAATTATATCCCAAATCTTGAATCCCCATTCAATAAAAGGTTAAGAAACCATTATAAACCCTAAGGTGCAGTTAGGGTGAGAACACCCAATTCAGACACAGTTACACTTCTCAGTATATTATTAAAAAGGCATAGAGTCTTCTGTCTTTAAATAATTAAGGCAAAAAAGACAATTATAAAGATATTTGCTATTTTGCACCAAAGCCCTACAGCTCAGCTTTTCTATTGCTTTGATATTTGGCTCCATTTTGTCATCTGTCATTTCCTTCCCTTGAGTCTAGCTGCCACGTTCCAAAGAGTTTAATGAAACTCTCCCTAGGCATGACTTGCTCCTGGTAACCCTGGATGGGCTTATTGATGTTCCCTTTGTTTAACCGGACCCTCGCTGATCTTATAAGAAGAGCTTATTCATATTCTACGCTGTTTAATTTGGCAATGGTGAGGCACTTGGCTCGGAGCTGAAGAGGCGGCATTGAGAAGGCTGTCTGGGACATCATTCATTTCTAGGTTCCAACATATACAAGTCAACCTGCAGGAGGGGTAGGGGGATGACACTCGGCTTCTCCTGTTGGAAGTAGTGAAAGGAAATCATTCTTTCGGGTCGAGATACAGTAGTCTGTACGAAACCCTTTCATAACAATAAGGATCACAGAGCTCAGCATTATTCACTTGCTCTCCTGATTGGATGAACACTGACGGCAAATATTTTATACAGGGATACATTTTTAAAGTTTAAGTTTGTGCTACAAACTATCCACAGCTGCAGATTCTTGTGACTAATTGCTATTAGTCTACTCTTTGCACTGCTGGCTCTGACTCTTGAAATCCTTACAGACCTATGAAGAAGTTTGTTCAGCATTGTAGGAACTGGGGGTCATGGCTGAAGATCGATGGAAAGATGGAAGCCTCACTGTGTGGAAGTGCAAGGAGATGCTTTGGATGTAGGTATGAAGGTGTCCACTTTTGCACAACCTCGAAAGGCCTTGATGGTGTTAACGAGTCCTGTTGAGTGGAGTTAACCCTAAACTTAAAAACACCTTACCCTACATAGACCTCCCTCCCTCCTCCCCCCCAGCCTCAGTGTTACCCCCGGCAAATGCCCCTAATGTTTTACTTACCCCTCGGTGCAGATTTAGGCATCTGAGTTCGCGGACGCCATCTTCTTCTTTTTGGTAATCTTCGGAATGAGACCGGCGCTTTGGCATTTTTCGTGAGTTTTGGCGCACGCGCAGTTGGAGCAATTTTCTGATCCAGCGACAACTGCAGAAGCGCCGGTCTCATTCCGAAGATTACCAAAACGGCTAAAGATGGCGCTCGTGAACTCCGATGCCTGAATCTGCACCGTGGGGTAAGTAAAATGTTATGGACATTTGCCCGGGGTAACACTTAGGCTGGGGGAGGAGGGAGGGGGGTCTATGTAAGGTAGGTTTATCCTGCCGTGTGCTCTGGGATTCATTATAAATGAAATGAGCACGTTATTTATCTTGTTATGTGTTCTGGGTTGTAATACATAGAACTGGCTCTGGGATATTAGGAAGGAACCTGTTAAGAAAATATCTTTATTTAGCCTCCTCAAGCACAAAACCAGCCACCTATGAGCTTGTTCTAATTCTATTTTATCTCCATAACAAACTAAAAAAAATCCATCCTTCCCGTGGCATGTACAGTAGTTCTACACTACTTCTAACATGCTCCTGCGGCATTCTTGGTACAATTGCCTGAAAATTGCCAGAAAATCTGCTTCTGGTTCAGTTCCCAAGCCTGCACAAACTTTGGTGGTGGGTCCAGGTTCCATGCTGGACTCTATACAGGCTCAGATTGCCCATCTGTCCAGTCAGGCTAATGCCCGGTGGACCTCTTTAATTCTTGCTAAGTGGGATGGGGAAGCCAGGAGCCACAAAAGGGAGCCAAATGGGAACTGAAGCGAAATGGGATGGGAGCCTAAGCCAAAGCTGCTAAATAGGAGCTGAAGTCAAACCAGCTGAATGGGAGCCAAAGCCAATGAGTGGGAGCCGAAGTCAGCGGAAAGACCCAGATTGGAAACCGCACAGGGGAACAAAAAAGCCAAAAAGGAAGAAAACCACCTACCAAATTTTAAAGGAAAGTTTCCACTGAACACCAACGGATTTTGTTTTTTTTTTGTTTTTTTTAAATCACCGGCCACCAATGTTCTTTTTTATTTTCACGGAGGGGGGGGGGACAGTGGCGCTGCGCTAACGAGTTGAGTAACTTGCCTCAGGCGGCAGTGCCCCTGCTATGTACCAAGGGGGGACTCTCCTGGTACTTTAAAGGAGAACTCAAGCTTAAAGGGGTTGTTCAACTTTGAGATAACTCTTAGTATGATGTAGAGAGTGATAATTTGCAATTTGTTTTAATTTTTATTATTGAAGGTTTTTGAGTTATTTTGCTTTTTATTCAGCAGCTCTCCAATTTGCATTTTACGCAATCTGGTAACTAGGGCCTAGATTACCCAAGCAACCATGCATTGATTTGAATAAGAGACAGGAATATGAATAGGAGAGGCCTGAATAGAAGGGTCAGCAATAAAAAGTAACAATAACAATACATTTGTAGCCTTACAGAGCATTTGTTTTTTAGAAGGGGACAGTGACCCCCATTTGAAAGCTGCAAAGAATCAGAAGAAAAAGACAAATAAATATAAACTATAAAAAAAAACATAATGAAAACCAATTGAAAATTTGCTTAGAATTGGTTGTTCTATAACATATTAAAAGTTACTTTAAAGGTGAGCCACCCCTTTAACTAAAGAAGTAGGTTAGAAATGTTGTACATGGTGTTTTGTGCTTCTGTATCAGCCCAAGGCAACCACAGCCGTTTAGCAGTAAAGATCTGTGTCTCCAAAGATGCCCCAGTAGCTCCCCATCTTCTTTTCTGCTGATTCACTGCACATGCTCTGTGCTGAGCATTCTGAATAACAGGTCCCATACCTGTATAAAGGGCTCTTCACATTGTCTATTTTATTGGCGCAGTATTTACTGAATCCTGTCTCTTTTACAGAAATCCCTAGAGAATGGATTGTGTGTGTGATGTGTGTCGCAGCGGGTTGATCACTGTGCAATATTTCAATTAAAGGTAGTAATACCTGTATCCTAACTCCTAACTTAATTAGCTCAATGGCTGCATTATCCAGCAGAAATACCCGAGGACATCATTTCCAACCACACAATTTCTGCGGGTCACAGTACATCATTTAGTTTGGAGATTTGGGTCACAGGCTTTGGCTCTTTCCTGGCACAACTGAACAGACAATTTTGTGCTGAAAATGAGCGGCGAGAAACGTAATGCAGAGATGTACTATTCCCTGTGTCATTTGTGCAGTGCTCGAACTTAAAGGGATACCGTCGCAGCATAATTAATCTTTGCAGGGGTGTTGGGGAGCAACACAAAAAATGTTCCTGGTTGGCACAAATTAAGTGTTGTGTATGGCCATTTAGTAGCCCCTATGTGGACTGGCAGCCAACGTTTGACTGGGGGGTCTGGGACCCACTGGAGCTGCTGCCTTGGGGCCCACCATACCCCCCTGGGCCCCCAGCCACAAAGCCCTCCAGCCCCCCTGCCTAAGCCGCAACCCACCACAGCACCCCTGTTGGTTGCAAACTGTGGCTTCTCACAGGGAGCAGGTCTGGCCCAGATGTATTGCAAAACAGAGTCTCCTGTAGGCTGTTAGCAGGGTCGGACTGGGCTGGCGGGCACAGGGAAAAAACCCGGTGGGCCCTGGCCTAGTCTGAACTTGCTGGCAGCCTACAGGAGACTCTCTTTGGTTTTTATGCAATCAAAACTTGCCTCCAAGCCTGGAATTCAAAAATAACCTCCAGCTTTGAGGCCACTGGGAGCAACATCCAAGGGGTTGGTGAGTAACTCGGAAACCACTGGTTGGAAATCACTGCTATAGGGGCTGAGATTCCCATTGCAACCAGTTAGAAATTTGCTTTCAATTTCTAACTGTAAGAAGACTCGACAAAACTATAGGCAACTGCCCTTGCACAACTGAGAACCTGTCCTATTATTTTGTATTCATTGGCAGGGTTTTTATAACTTTATACATTTGTATCTCTTAAAATGAACATGGTTGTTTCTTCTGCCTTGCTAAGCATTGATATACCAATTATTCTGCTAATTTAGACCACTGTTGTGCAGTGGCGTAACTAGAATGCACTGGGCCCCCCTGCAAAAAAAAAATTCTGAGGGGCCACCGCACTCAGATCCTCATCCAAAAATTGGTGCAATCGAACATGTTTATTTGCACTTTGCACCCTGCCGTACATGTAGAACGGGGATCCTGAACCTTTTGAACCCATGAGCAACTTCAGAAGTAAAAGGAGTTGGAGAGTAACACTAGCATGAAAAATGTTTTTCAGGTGCCAAATAAGTGCTGTGATTGGCCATTTGGTAACCCCTATGTGGATTGACAACCTACATTAGCAGTGCACCTGTTTTTTATACAACCAAAACTTGCCTCCAAGCCTGGAATTCAAAAATAAGCTCCTGCTTTGAGGCCACTGGGAGCAACATCCAAGGGGTTGGAGAGCAACATGTTACTCACGAGCTACTGGTTGGGGATCAATGTTGTAGAAGAATGGAGTGCAGAAACCTGTGTTTACCCCATGAATATAGTATAGGTATGGGACCTGTTATTCAGAATGCTCGGGACCTGGGGTTTTCCAGATAATGGATCTTTCTGTAATTTGGATCTTCATACCTTAAGTCTACTAGAAAATCATATAAACATTAAATAAACCTAATAGGCTGGTTTTGCTTCCAATAAGGATTAATTATATCTTAGTTGGGATCAAGTACAAGCTACTGTTTTATTATTACAGAGAAAGGAAATCATTTTTAAAAAATTTGGATTATTTGGATAAAATGGAGTCTATGGGAGACGACCTTCCTGTAATTTGGAGCATTCTGGATAAAAGGTTTCTGTATATTGGATTCCATACCTGTACAGCCTGTGTGTCCCTATGTCAGGCAGTAAGGATACTGGATTTTCAATCCAACACTAGGCGCAGGTGTAGGTTGGACCCCAGACAATGAATCTTCTGAAGGTCTCTATGTCCTGATGCATTCAATGGGCTTTACATAGGACCTGTGACCACAGGGACCAATAATCAGTTGTAAAATAAGTTGGAATCTCCATTAGGAAGGACAGACTTTGGGTTCTATGTATCCATTTGAGCACAAAAATATTATATTATTAAATAATAAGAAAACAAATGGGAACCGTATCCCAGTTCTGTTCTGCTTTATGAAACAATCTACCTGGTATCCAAGACAAACCCAACCCTTATCTTTTTATATGACCTACAAGGTAAAATGATATCCGAGCGTGAAGAATTTAATCCATACAGTCACAATATGGTATCAGTCATTCTCCATGATGGATGTGCGTTGCCCTTTCCACCAGCTTAGAGACGCTTGGGGCTTTTATCGGCAGTCGGGGATAATGGCTGACCTTGAGGGCCGCACGGAAGTGCGATTTAAGGTGTCGTCATTCCGAGAGCACCCCGAGGAGATTAGGGCAACGTATTGGTGAGCTTTCAGCAAACCTCATCTCTTTCATGGCTCTCACCGTGGAAGAATTTGATACAGGGATGGCAGCAAAGCTCTGGGAGTAAATGAAATATTGATCCGTGCTCCGCTGGCCTTGCCTTCACCTTGTTCCTGCTCTGTGAGTTACTGACTTTCCATTTTGGCTGTAATAGGAATTATTACAACAGGCCTCTGCAAGTAATTACTTGGCATAGAAAAAAAGGAGGGACCCCTTCATATATATATATATTTTTAGCAGACGTTATTTTCCATCAGACCGGCAGTCGGCTTTTTTGGCCTCGTATTTCCTCTCCGTGATTCAATTCCTCAAGCCGCCATTAATCAAGGTCTTTTGTCAGTGGAAGTTTATCAAAAGTATTAAATGAGCAAGGTTGCGCGGCCTCCTTGCGGCGGAGGTGGAGGGAGAGAGTCGCGCCAAAGGGAAGGCAGTACATTTTCAAAATATGGACGGCTGCCCTTGTGATGCATTGGGATGTCGTTTCAGTGGCGAGGAGCTGTTTGTTTCGGTGATAGATAGAGTTGCTCGGAATCTTCCCCGGCTTTGTGTTATAGCTGCCGTTTCAGCGAGACCTCGGTTCTGATTCTGGTCAAGGTCACCGATATGAAGCTTGGGGCAAACAGCAATTCATTAAAACATACTTAATAGGGTTTGAAGCTGACGGCCAGCAAATGGTTTATTTTGCTATCCTTACAATTGCAGCTGTCTCTTAGCATGGAGACTATGGATGCACCGAATCCAGGATTCTGTTCGGGATCCGGCCAGGATTCGGCCTTTTTCAGCAGGATTCAGATTTGGCTGAATCCTGCTGCCCAGCCGAACCGAATTTGCATTAGCACAAAACAAGGAAGTAAAAAAATGTTTTCCCTTCCCACTCCTAATTTGCATATGCTTGGTATTCAGCCGAATCTTTCGCACAGGATTCGGGGGAATAGGCCGATTCCAAAATAGTGGGTTCGATGCATCCCTAATGGAGACTGGAGGAGCCACACTAAAAGAGTTAGAGTATTGAGAATACATGATGGACCTACATGCATTGGCCTTTAAAGGACAAGTATTAAGTGATGGGGTGTGTTGATATATTAGATACCCCCCTACTGATTATAATCACTAACCTTGACCTGGTGCTCCTCTTCCCAGAAGGCCCAGGGAACTTTCACAAGTGCTGGAAAAAACATACCCCAGGCACAAGTTTTAAAGGTATACTGTTGTGAGAAAACATGTTTTTTTTTTTTCAAAACACATCAGTTAATAGTGCTGCTCCAGCAAAATTCTGCACTGAAATCCGTTTCTCAAAAGAACAAACAGATTTTTTTATATTTAATTTTGAAATCTGACATGGGGCTAGACATATTGTCAGTTTCCCAACTGCCCCCAGTCATGTGACTTTGCTCTGAGAAAATTCAAGTCACTCTTACTGCTGTATTGTAAATTGTGATATCATCCCCTCCCTCCCCCGCCCAGTTGCCTAACAACAGAACAATGGGAAGGTAACCAGATAACAGCTCCCTAACACAAGATAACAACTGCCTGGTAGATCTAAGAACAGCATTCAATAGTAAAATCCAGGTCCCACTGTGACACATTCAGTTTCAGTAGGAGAAATAACAGCCTGCCAGAAAGCAGTTCCATCCTAAAGTGGTAAAATGACCAGGCAAAATGACCTGAGATGCCACTGCACACCAATATTATACATTTAAAAAACTACACTTGCTGGTTCAGAAATTACATTTTATATGGTAGAGTGAATATTATGTAATTTATAAATAAAAACTACACCATAAAAATAATGACAGAATCCCTTTATGGTTAACTATTGGAATTAATACCTTAAATACTTGCACACCACAGTGATTTATCATTTTTCCTTTATCACTTGCACACCCCAGTGATTTATCGTTTTTCCTTTATCGTTTTTCCTTTTGAAGACAGCCCAGAAACCCGCGGGACCTGCAGGTTAATCCATGGGGTGAGTAGGTCAGACTGGCAAAACACATCTTTAGAGGGTAGCTGAGGGGTCAAACTCTGTCCACCACCCACTCTCACCCATCTGTCTCACCTCACACCCTCAGGTGGCATCAGAGATGGATGGGTTGGTATATGTATAATGAGTTGGGTGCAGGTCGGAAGAGGTTGGGTTGAGGGTTGGCTTTTCGCCAACATGCACCACAACTTTCCTTGTCCTTTAAGGCAGATGTTATTTGTCTATTCAGTTGAAGCCCACCTTGGAGGTCCAACCTGTGTTCAGGGTCCCCCTTAACTGATAACAAGGTTAAAGATATAGGAAAATATCAGTCATTCAACCATAGTTGCAAAGACATCTAGGGCAAAATTTTCTTTTCACTCTGATTCATACCCAATCTGAGCTTTCAGGTATCTCTAAAAGATCAATAGACATTCCACTCAAAATCTCACCCTAACTGGCTACTACTCCAACCCTCTCCAAGAGGCAGCACATATTCTGGAGTCAGTTATATACTGTAGATGAATATAGAGAGATGCTCACTATTCACTGTCTGGTTAAGGGGGTATAAATGTGAGGTAAGCATTACAGGTATGGGATCTGTTATCTGGAAAACCGTTATCCAGAAACATCTGAATTATGGAAAGGCCGTCTCCCGTAGACTTTATTCTATTCAAATAATCCAAACATATAATTAATCCTTATTGAAGGCAAAACAATTCTATTAGATTTATTGAATATTTAAATGATTTTTATTAGACTTAAGGTGTGACGATCCAAATTAAAGAAAGATCCCTTATCCAGAAAACTCCAGCATTCTTGATACAGGTCCCATACCTGTACTGGTTGAGCCTGCATTTCCAGCCTTGCCAAAGCTTTGAATTTCTGGTATTGGGTTCCTGGCTCTCCACCAACAAAGGGGTTCAAACAGCCCCCCACAGAATATAGGAACAAATTGGCTTTCACGTTTCCAATTCGTTTTTGGCGTCGCAATTTTTTTTCTTTATTCGGAGGCTTCTTGCTGCTGCGGTTCAGCTGATAAAACCCAAGTTGCTGTATTCGATTTCAAGCCATTGTTCATCTAATGGATCGCTGGGTTTCCATATTTCCCAGTGACCTTGGATCACATCATTGGGTTTATCTGCATAAACTGCCATTTATTTGTCAAGATTTACAGATTAATTGCCTTTAACTTTCCAGCTGCAATTACGTGGCCCAGGGATTTGTACGTAGCCGGCATACCTAGCTTTCCACACCGCGCGCGGCGTATTCATTTATTCCGAAAGAGAAAAAAGTCCTTCTTCTGGTAGGGAGAGAGGTCATGGCCCCATGAAAACATGCTATTATTTATGCCAAGAATCGTTTGCCCATGGGATATCCATTTCAGCCCTGGCTTTGTGTGGAAGCAGAGTCCCACATTAATTATGATAATTAGCGAAATGACCTGGAGCCAAGGTACCCAGTTCTAGATGTACATTTCAGGCATTTCTTATCCTCAGCTTGTTAAAACCAACATTTCACATTCGCTTGTTTTTTTCCAAGTCTTTACTCCAAAGTAACTGATTTTTATTGTTAAAGGGACTGTTTTTTAATTCACCTTTATACCCAGTTTTAAAATGTGTATTTTTTCCGCACCTCTGGTTGGCATAAATTTGTATTTTATTTTCAGGTATTTTATTTATAGAGGTACCCCATAAAATGTAATATTCCAGAACACATGAATGAATAAATATAGTGACAATGTCATGTAAAATACCCCCTTCAACACCTTACACAATAAGGGGGTTATTTACTAAACTCCAAATGCAGAAATCACTAGAAATTCGTGTTTTTTTTTTCTAAAATCGGACTTTTAAAAAAAATCACGTTTTTTTTGGAATTTATTAAACCCCGAGGATGTAAAAGACCGAATTAGGGCATCTCAGATCTGTCGATGTTTCATATAAGTCAATGGGGCAAATTCACTAAGCGCCGAAGCGCCGAACGCTAGCGTTAGTTCGCTAGCATTTGTCATTTTCGTTACTGCGCAAATTCACTAACGAACGCTGGCGTAGTTTCGCTAGTGTTACTTCGCACCCTTACGCCTGGCGAATTTTCGCTAGCGAAATAACTACGCAAATTCACTAACTTGCGCAGTGTACTGAACGCTACCTTTTACGCTAGACTTCCTTCGCCACCTCAGACCTGGCGAAGAGCAATAGAGTAGATAGGGATTGTTTCAAAAAAAGTCAAAAAAAACGCTGGCGTGTTTTCTACATTATGGGTGATAGGCTGAAAAAGATCGAAAAAATTTTGGGGGCTCCCCTCCTTCCCCCCTACATTTCCTGACTAATGGCAACTTACCTAGGCAGTGGGCACATGTGTAGGGCAAAATAGAATTTTTATTTGCTGATTTGAAGGTTTTCTAGGCATTTCTAGTGCTGATACGTATTCCTCCATTGAAATTTGAATTTGGCGCCGTATGCAAATTAGCCTTCGCTAGCGTAACTTCGCTTTACATAGCGAATCAACGTTTGCGCAACTTCGCAACCTTACGCTACCCCTGAGCGCAACTTCGGATTTTAGTGAATTTGCGGAGCGCTGGCGAAACTACGCCTGGCGAAGTGCGGCGAAGTTGCGCCTGGCGCAACTTCGAATCTTAGTGAATTTGCCCCAATGGGAGAAGTCCCAATGGTTTTTTGATGTGCGCTGGGTTTCGTGCAATACCCTAAAGTTTTCGGAGTTTTCAGGCAAAAATTTGAGTTTTTGGGTGAAAAATCCAAAAGAATTGTGAAAATTGGATGAAAAATACAATAAAATCGTGAAAAGCAAATTTCCGGGAAAATGTAATAATGAATAAGCGTAAAAAACCTGAGCGGAGTTTGTAGCAGAAAATACTGAGATAGATTCAGCCTTGATAAATAACCCCCTAAATGTAGTGCCAGTTTTATATATATCAATACCTGAGAACACTTGACAAGTTAAATACAGTGCCAATTTTATACATTCCAAAACTCGAGGCAGAAAGAAATATAGTGCCAATTGCATATATTTTGTCCCCAGCACACATGGTACACCTTTCAGAATAACTGTAGTAGTCGTTCTATGTATAATTCCCCAATACACAATAAAACACAGTTCCAAACGAATACATCAAAGAACACCCAGGTTTAAAAACAGTGTTAATGCCATATATAATGCCCCCAGAAAACATAGTAGTGTAAAGACAATGCCAGTTTCATGTATAATGCCTTAAACACATGGCAGGATAATTACAGTGCCAACGCCATATATAATATGACCCCAGAACACATGGCAGGATAATTACAGTACCAATACCATTTATAATAACCCCAGAATATTTGGCAGGATAAATGCAGTGCCTTCCACATAATGGCCCCAGGACACAGGGAGGGATATATACAGTGCTAATTTCATTTAAAATAACTCCAGAACACATGGCAGAATAATTACAGTGCCAATTCCATATATAATGCCCATAAAACACATGGCAGGATAATTACAGTGCCAATTCCATTTATAATAACCCCAGAACACATGGTGGGATAAATACAGTGCCATTTCCACATATAATGACCCCAGAACACATGGCCGGATAAATGCAGTCATAATGACCCCAGAACACATGGTGGGATAAATATAGTGCTAATTCCATATATAATGACCCCAGTACACACGGGGGAATAAATACAGTGCCAATTCCATATATAATGCCCCTAGAACACATTGCAGGATAATTACAGTGCCAATTCCATTTATAATAATCCCAGAACTCATGGCGGGATAAATGCAGTGCCAATTTCACATATAATGACCCCAGAACACATGGCGGGATAAATACAGTACTAATTCCATATATAATGACCCAAAACACATAGCAGGATAATTACAGTGCCAAGTCCAGTTATAATAACCCCAGAAAACATGGCAGGATAAATGCAGTGCCAGTTCCACATATAATGACCCCTGAACACATGGTGGGATAAATATAGTGCTAATTCCATATGCAATGACCCCAGAACACATGGGGGAATAAATACGGTGCCAATTCCATATATGATGCCCCTAGAAAACATGGCAGGATAAATACAGTGCCAATTCCACATATAATGAACCCAGAACATATTGTGGGATAAATACAGTGCTAATTCCATATGTAATACTCCAGAACACATGGTAGTAGAAATATAGTGCCAGTTTCACATATATACCTCAGAACATATGGCAGGGAAGGGAAGGATAACAGGTGTAAATCAGCACTTTTTACCATAGAGGTAGGCTTTTACAGTGTTAGACTGGGGAGGTCTGGGCCCACGGTGTGAAGCATCTGGGGTGGGGAACTGGCCTATTCTGGCAGGACCCACTGGGTTTTTTCTCTTTGTTACACCATCTCAGTCCAACCCTGGGTCTTTATGATCCAACATGGGCCTGCACATGAATACAGTGCTTGGTATTTGGCAGTTCTGTATTAGTAAATTCATGGGCTGGGGGTGCATGTAGGTGTCCCCATCCAGCCTTCTAACTTCTTCATGCTCCCATGGTGAAAGCCATGGATTGTAGTGCAACAAAATTCGCTGGAAAAAGAAACATGAAAATATGGCCTCTTTGGTAAAAAAAACCTTCTGTTGAAAAGTTGCCTGATACAGATATACCCGCCAGATGCGTGTTTCACATTGACAATGAATTTGCTTCATCCTTTACAATATACATTACTGTCCCTGATCCTCGGCTGTGAACGCCAGCTTTATTTGATGTTAGGCGCTTAGCTGGATTTGCACTTGGACCTAGATGTAAAAGGCCGGGGCATTATCTGTTTTTTTTTTTCTACCTAGTCTTCAAAGGGTCCTTTTCTAGTGCACAGAATCCAGTTAAGTTGGACAGCCTGTCCTCTTTCACAGTGGCTTTATTAAATCACTGCAAAAATGTCATCCAGTTCAATCCGACTATAAAAAGGATATAAAAACCATACACTGGGCGACTCTCTGTGATGTCCTAAAGGCTTTTTACATGCTTTAATAGTTCAGTCATAAGACTCTGCTGCTTTGATCATGCTCGGCGGAACATATCATGGAAAAATTAGGAAACTGAGTGTTCCGACGGCAGTGCAGAGAATGCCGTCACATCACCAGTCACAAAGTCACTTTTGTAATGTGGAATCAAAGCAACGAATATCAGCTTTACAGCAAGAATAAACAACGGAATATAGATTTCGTCTCCACAAAACTGATAAAAACAGAGATAAGAACCCTTGGCACCAATGTTCTCCCTAAATTGCACACGTGAGGAACATGTGGGTTTCCAAGAACACACAAAATATCACTTACCACTTTAAAAGGGTTGGTAAATCAGGATAGGGAAAGATGAGAGGTTGGAGTTAGGACAGTAAATGTTTCTGTAGACTGTGGGCAGGGGGTGCAAGAGTGGAACTGTGTTCTGCGCCTCACAGCAGATAGAGTAATCCAACCGGCAAGCACATTGTCCTGGTTTCTCATCTCTTGAGGCCACGCATATATAGAGTCTTTGCACTGGATCCTACCTAGGGGAACTCAAGCTTCAGTCTTAGGGAGCAAATTACTGAAATTAAAGGAAATGTATTCCACTTCTGAAGAGTTGTTTTCCGGGTTCCTGTTCAACACCGGTTTGCCAACAGGGATAAGTGGGTAATCTTTGTGAGGCGAGACATGATGGAGGTCCAAATCCTACTTGTATTAAACTGGCTACAGATCATGGGAACAGCTAGAGAGAATCATATGTCTGCACCAATCTACTGCCCTTAGGCCACAGCCTTTCAAACTTTTTTCCTCTGGCGCCCCCATTAGGTGATCAACATTTTGTCATGCCCCTCCTTCCTAATGACCATGACATGGTCAAAACAATAGATCATTGTCTTAAATAACTGGTATTGGCCAACATAACCCTCCTTCACTCATTGAAACTCAGTTCTGCTAAATATTACTTGGTATATGGACTTTATATTACTTTTATTCTAGTTTTAATTATATACTTCTCCATTCTCTTTTCTCTTTGCTTCTCCAGCCGACTCCCTCCATCAATCTCGATTCCCTTGCCCACTTTTTATATTTTTCCGGCCCCTTTTCCATCTTTCCATTTCTCTCTTCCATTCTCTCATCTGCTTATCTCTTGTGCTCTCTCATCAATCTCACTTTTTCTTTATCGAGAAGGAAGAGAAGGCAGAATGAAATTACCCTTCCCATAATAACCACTCTGTATAAAATAACTCCTCCTTGTCTGTTAAGGTGCCCATACATGGAGAGATCCGCTCATTTGGCGATGTTGCCAAACGAGCGGATCTCCCTCCGATATGCCCACCTTGAGGTGGGCAATATCGGGCTGATCCGATCGTGGGCCCTAGGGCCCAACGATCGGATCCTAGCGAACGCAAACGGGCAGACGGATCGGGGACCGCATCAACGAACAGATGCGGCCGCGATCCAACGGGATTTTTAATCCCATCCGATCAAGATCTGGCCTACTTTCGGCCAGATCTCGATAGGGGAAGTCCGTCGGGGGCCCCCATACACGGGCCAATAAGCTGCCGACTCGGTCTGTCGGCAGCTTTTATCGGCCCGTGTATGGCCACCTTAAGGTTGGTGGCACATGCTGCTACTTGGGGATATTAGTCGCCCAGCGACAAATCACCTCTTCTCCAGGTGACTAATCTCCCCGAGATGCCTTCCTGCCAGCTAGAATGTGAATCGCCGGTGGGATGGCACTCGGATTCCTGGTGAGGTAACTTCGGGCGACTTCTGAAAACGAAGCGTTCCGAGTCACTGGGTGACTAATCTCCCCAACTAGCAGCGCGTGCCAACACTCTAAAGGCTTGATTATACAGAGATCATTAACTTTATTTTAACAAAATCTCTTGATTACAGAGGAGAAGAGATGGTAAGAGTAAAAACAAAAAAGAGAATTCTTAGAAAAATTTAAGGAATTATGTTTTTTCTTTTAATTAAAAACATAGGCATATTTTATTTTCAAAACAATTCCTAAAGCTGAAGATAATTGTATATTCTGCCTCTTTAAATTAACCCCTACACTCTTGGCTATTCTTCATATGTTGCAGAGAGCATTCCCTGATTTCTTCCCTTGCTGGCAGTTGTCATGGGGAATCCTAAGCAGTTTCCCTTCTCCTCACCATGTCCAGTAAATATTAATGGCATTTCCTTCAGCATGGGACCATATAGAATAGAGGCGGAGATCTTATATGGAGGCTTATATATTTTTGCTTTTACAGTGAAATTGAATAATGTTATCAGTGACCTTTTGGCTTTTCCTTATGCAATGGATTAACTGGGGGGGAGGAAAGCTTCAGATAAAGTTGCAATTTGATTATGTTGCTCTTAGAAGTAATCAAACTGATGGTATTTGGTGCATTCTGATGCACTTTCCTATTCAGAGTCTTTCTATTTGTCTTGCCGTATGGCAGAGAAATAATTTCTGCTTGCACAGTGAATCCTAGCAACAATCATTGGCACATGATTGGTTTTCAGCTATTGCTGTCCTATTTTATATAGCTGTTCTCCTTACTCCAGAACTATAGAAATTTTTTTCCAGGTTTGTCTTGAAAAAGACACCGATAGACTCCAATGGGTGAAAAAAAAAGTTTTGCGTCAAAAAAATTTGTTGCCCATAGACTTCAATGCATTAACAAATTTTCAGCAAAGCGAAACAGGTCAGATTTGCCCATCAAAGTCCTTACTCCAAGTTCCAGGTATTCTTTTCTCTTATTTTCAAATATTTTACCCTGTTGGATGGCCTTACCCACTTGGTGAATTCAGCTCTTTATTGACACATATTTGCTCTGAAATTTGAGAATCTTCAACCGTGTTTTGGGGTCCTAGAAAGAAAAATGGTTTTGGAACAAGAGCACATATCGAAGAAGATCTCTCAAAGATTGGTGGGCTTGAAGGCCTCCCTTTCTTTTCCCTCTTATTTCGAAATGCTTAAAATAAAGAAAAATGGTTTTAAAGCACACATATCGAAGAAGATCTCCAAAAATTTGGTGGGATTGAAGGCCTCCCTTTCTTTTCCCTGTTATTTCAGAATTAAAATAAAGAAAATGGTTTTACCAGTTTGGTTAAACAATTATTTTGGAACAAGAGAACATATTGAATAAGCTCTCTCAAAGGTTGGTGGGCTTGAAGGCCTCTCTCTCTTTTCCCTGTTATTTCGGAAAGCTTAAAACAAAGAAAAATGGTTTTACCAGTTTGATGATACAATTATTTTTGAACAAAAGCACAAATCAAAGAAGATCTCTCAAAGGTTGGTGGGCTTGAAGGCCTCCCTGCTGTTTCCCTGTTATTGCTTAAAATAAAGACAGGACATAAACCTCAAGAGGACACCACCTCAATATTGTTGCCCAGATACTCTGGAATAAACACAGCAGTTTGTTCCAACGTTTTATTGAAGGCTGAAGATGTAATCCCAAAAAATCACAGATGGACACTGGACACAAATGAGGAACTTCCTTCTCCCAACAAATGTCTCATTAATACCCCAGTGGTTATATTGGCTGATATTTGTACACTAGTGATGGGTGAATAAATTCGCCAGGCATTGAGTTGTGGAGAATTTCTACGTTTCCCGAAACGGTGTAAAAATTGGGGCACTAAAAAATTGTTGCGTGTCAAAATACAAAATAGTTGCACATACAAAAATTGACGCACGTCAAAATTATTTTGACACCCATCGACTTCAATGTGTTTCACAATTTTTTTGCCTATTTGCACATTTTTTCACAGTTTTTCGAATCAGAACAGATTCGCCCTTCACTAATGTATACCTAAATACCTTTGTGTTGCTGGAGGCCTTTAAGACATTTTTGGGGCCTTGTCGTAGGCCATAACCGACACTTGGGTCTCGAGTTAGACAGCCTTAATTTATATAAATATGTAGGTTCTTTTAAATACAACATATATATGGGCTTCTATCCAAGAAAACCATTCCTTCAGCTTCTTGTATCATTGGCTCAACCTGGTCATCCGGTAGATCTTTTAAACCACAGAAAGTTTTCTGCATTTGTGTGTAATTACCGGTGCTCTTTCATATATAAACACCTTTCTTGTCCTTATTCTACATTTCCTGATCTCGCCCCTACGGAACAAGAGCCGCTCAGGCTTATCACTCGCCGCTGTATGGACCTGGAAACCAACTATAAACCTGGATTTCGGCTGTGAACAAAAAAACACCCTCAAAACACAGTGATGAAAAAGGCAGAATTAGTCCAGTTCATTAAAATCATTAATAGTCATGAAATGAAAACCACCAGAGTCCAAAAGGCTTAATGTCCTTTCCATATTAATTAGATGAAAGCAAATGTGAAGTGAAGGCAGCACATGCTTAGCCGAATTAGCAAGTGCTCTCCGCAGACTACACAGATCTCTATTAAAATTCAGTTTAATTAAAATTGATCACGTTAAGAAACTGATGTGGTTAATTAACTGAATTCCTGGACCTGGCTCGCATATTTCACAGGTGCATTGTATGTTCCTGTCCTTAGTGACGGATAATATTGTGCAGACGGAAACTGATTAACCCTTTCTTGTATCAGGACGTTGGTCTTTTGTTATTTTAGCAGAAAATGACTAGGCTAAATGGAATTTGTGTAGAGAAGGTCTTGAATTACTGACACTGACGATTCTCCCCAATGACCAATGGAGAACTAAAGTCTAAATATGAAAAAGTCTATAAATGCTCTGTTTTATACATCTATATTTATCTGAACATACATTTAGGCACCAACCTAAAGATTCAGCAGCCTTATTATATTAATAATCCAGCTCTTCAAAGTTGTAAACAGCAGCTCCCCATCTTGGATCTTGTTAGGCCAAGTCAGTGGCACTGCACATGCTCAGTGTGCTCTGAGCTGTTGTTGAGAAGCTAAGCTTAGGGGTCGTAGGAACTCATCAAATGGAAACTTAGTTATGGAAGCTGATGCTACAGGGCTGAGCATGACGCACAATGCAGAGGAGCAGAGTTTCTAGGGTTCTTATTCTTCTCCAAGTTTCATGTTTGCCTTCACTTAAACCATAGAGCAGGGATCCCCAACCTTTTGAACCCGTGAGCAACATTCAGAAGTAAAGGAGTTGGGGAGCAACACAAGCATGAAAAGTGTTCTTGGGGTGCCAAATAAGTGCTGTGATTGGACATTTAGTAGCCCCTATGTGGGTTGTCAACCTACATTGATGCTCTGTTTGGCAGTACTTCTGTTTTTTATGCAACCAAAACTTACCTCCAAGCCAAGAATTTAAAAATAAGCTCCTGCTTTGAGGCCACTGTGAGCAACATCCAATTGATAGAAGAGCAACATGTTGCTCACGAGCTACTGGTTGGGGATCTGTCAGGTATTGCTGGGATTCGAGCAGAGGACCTTTGGGTTTCTGGCTCGATACCTTAATCGTTTGGCCAGGTGAGCAGCCTGTAGGGTTGCTTGCTATGTGTAACCTGGCCTCTGCAGTCCCAGCCCAGCTGCCGTCTGATTGGCCTCACCAGCCCCAGCTCAGCTGCAGCCTGTTTGGCATCTACAGCCCCAACCCAGCTGCTGCCTAGTTTAATCAGCCAATCAGGGCTGACTCTTCCCTATTTAAGGGCAGCACTTAGACCACTCCTTGCCAGAGCATTGCATGGTTTTCCTAGTACTGCGGCAGCGCCCCTAACTAGGTAGTGCTAGCTCTTGCCCCTTTTCCCTTATTATTCTGCCTTGCCTTGTCTGCCTGTCCTTGTCTTGTCCTGCTTTACCTTATCTTGTACCTTCCCAGCCTTGACCTTGATCCGACCCTGTCTTGCTTGTTCCTGATTTCTGTTCCTGTTCCACTCCTGCCCCATCCAGTCTGTTCCTGTTGAGTCGTCGCCCTCTTCTTCCTGCCTAGTCCAGTCCTGATCTTCGCCCTCTCTGTCCTGTTCTGCACCTGATCCAGACTGACTCTTCACCCTCATCAACCTGTTCCTGCTTTCCCTTCTAGTGTTCCCTAGGCACATACAGCTCCTGCCTCAAGGACTCGACCTTTCCCTTCAGTCTCCACAGCTCCCCCTACCTAATCCTTGACAGGATCACTGCCATAGAGGAAAGAAAGAGGCTTAATGATTGTTGAACCAAAGGGCACCTGTCCAGAAATGTGGTTCCCCGTTCAGAGGTGCGGGCTAATGGAACCTGCACTCCATATAGGGGAAACTACTTTTTTTGTCTGAAATAGGCCCATGCTGTGTGTGTTGTGGCCTCTGTACTGAGAGCCCACTCTTAAGGAGCCAGTTTCCCGATACTGTATGTTCATGTGCGTCGCTGGATTTTCACATCATACTTATGGGCATATTGAGCAAACCAGGATACTTGCCCATTATTCACATGTGTGTGTGTGTATGTGCTTCATGATAGCCACCTGCACTGGGAGTGTGTTCTGAGTGCGGAAGGCACAACACACACTGGGAAAATTTGCAAATGGGCAGTTGAACATGGCAACCAATCAGTAGCTGCAGGTTGAAGAGTGAAATCAATCCTCTTATTGGTTGTCATGGGTTACTGCCCAGGTGCAAATCTGCCCAGAGTTTATAAATGCTCCCCATGAGTTGTGCTGTGAAGGATAAACTATTGTTTCCCCATTTTGAATTGTGGGCTCTGTTGGCTGGGTCAGACTGGGTTAGTGGGGACACTGGGAAAAAACTGGTGGGACCTGCCAAAACAGGCCCATGCCCTGCCTGGAACTGTGGGTGCCCTCTCGTTCCGATCGTGGGAGCAAGGAGAAGGTAAAAGGTGCGTGTCTGGTGAGGATTGCTGCTGGTTGGTATCGGGTTTGACTGTTACATGATCTTGCAACTGGGGTGGGGGGACCTAAGGAGGGGATCTGAGGTGGCTACCTCCTTGGGCACTGGACACCTCAGTCCTACACTAAGGGGCAGATTTATCAAGGGTCAAACTCCAATAAACTCCTATGAACTCGAAATTCAAAAAAAACGACCAATTGAATTTTTTTTTGAATGGGATCGACCCACAAACTCTAATCGAATTCGGATTGATTTCGAATTGAATTAGAATTGAATTTGAATCAAATTCAAATTTAATTCTAATCGAATTCGATTCGACTTTTTTAACCAAAAAACCCTCGATTTTCAGGATGTCTCCAAAAAGCTCCAAAATAAACGTTTTAAATTCGGGTGAATCAGATCGACCCACAAACTCTAATCGAATTCAAATCAATTTCGAATTGAATTCGAATCAAATTCGAATTGAATTCTAATCTAATTTGAATTAAATTCGATTCCAGTTTTTCACCAAAAAAACCCCTCGATTTTCAGGATGTCTCCAAACAGCTCCAAAATTAATTTTTTAAATTCCGATGAATGGGATCGACCCACAAACTCGAATCGAATTCAAATCAAATTTGAAACAATTTCAAATTGAATTCGAATTGAATTTGAATCGAATTAGATTCAAGTTTTTTCACCAAAAAAACCTTGATTTTCAGGATGTCTCCAAACAACTCCAAATTAATTCCAATACATCCCCATAGGCTAAAACAGCAATTCGCCAGCTTTAAGGTGGTGAATAGTCAAATTCGAATTCTTAAAGGGCCAGTACATGATAAATTTCAAAAATTCAAATTAAATTTTTTTAAAAAAACTTGAATCGAATTTTAACTATTTCCTAGTCGAATTACACTAAAATAAACTTTACTATTCCCTAGTCGAATAACATTAAAATAAACTTTAAAATTTGAATTTTTACATTCGAATTTTCACTTCGACCCTTGATAAATCTGCTCCTATCTGTTAGCCCCCTGACCCCTTTGAAGGGGGGAACGTTTTTCAGAGAAAGGTGCCCTTTAATTTCTAATTAGTCCTCAAACTTCAGGCAAATTGGAAAGGAACTAGATGGTATCGGAGAAGAGATGGAGAGCAAGTAAGAGGAAATATTTTGGTGAATGATCCCCTGTTCTATGGTCTCTTGGTGGTCTCCATGTGGCCTCTCCTGACAACGTCCACCTATTGCACAAATCCAGATGTCTCCGTCTAATTCAAATCTCCATAGAGTGAGAGGAAGAGATATCAGTCAGCCCATATTCCAGTACGTCAGCGAATAACCTGTTGTTTTGACTAAGAGAATCCCATGTGGGTAAAAATCCCGCAATCCGATCTGTCTGCCCCCAAATCCCCGTTTATGACACAACCAAAATAATGGGGAAGGCAAAACAAAAGAATCCTCCTATTTGTCTGTAATGAGCAGTTTTCCCAAACCTCTCTCTCTACAAACACAAGATATTCGTTACTTTAAGCACGGCGAGGAAAACAACCCGGAGCGATCATATTGTGGGAAAACGCCATCTGCTTGGAATAACTGGGTGAGCCTGGAATCTCCTGTAGTCTGAGTATGTTGAATATGATATGCAGGGGTCAGAGACAGCGTTTAAATGCATGTCACAGTGCTTAAAGGACTTAGTCACTCCGACACTGAAATTCCCACGTCAGCCTGTAGTGTTATGTGTAGCACAAGGCATTCAATAAGCAGCACAGAATGTCATTTAAAACCATTTAATTATGTTGGGAGTATGGATGCAACAGATATTTTGGATTCGGCCGAACCCCTGAATCCTTCGCGACAGATTCGGGGGAATACCGAACCAAATCCGAATCCTAATTTGCATATGCAAGGGGAAACATTTTTTACTTCCTTGTTTTGTGACAAAAAGTCACGTGATTTCCCTCCCTGCCCCTAATTTGCATATGCAAATTAGGATTTGGATTCAGATGGGCAGAAGGATTTGACCAAATCCTGCTGAAAAAGGCCGAATCCCGAACCGAATCCTGGATTAGGTGCATCCCTAGTTGGGACACAAGAAATATAATATAAAGATTCAATGAGCTGCAACTAGAGACCTGTCCAGGTAGTCCCGACCAGCAGTCTAAAGGTGGCCATACACGGGCCGATAAAAGCTGCCGACAGACCGAGTCGGCAGCTTATTGGCCCGTGTATGGGGGCCCCCGACGGGCTTCCCCGAACGAGATCTGGCCGAAAGTCGGCCAGATCTCGATCAGATGGGGTTAAAAATCCCGTCGGATCGCAGCCGCATCTGTTCGTTGATGCGGTCCCGCGATCCGACCGCCCGTTTGCGAACGTGAAGGATCCGATCGTTGGGCCCTAGGGCCCACGATCGGATCAGCCCGATATTGCCCACCTCAAGGTGGGCATATCGGAGGGAGATCCGCTCGTTTGGCGACATCGCCAAACGAGCGGATCTATCCGTGTATGGCCACCTTTAGTCCAGATCTGACCCACAACCACTTTATCTGCAACATGACCCGGCTGGGCACCATAATACAAGAACATACATCAACCTGAACCAGAAAAAGCATCTAAAGGGATGGAAAGGGGGATGCAAAGTAGGGATGCACCGAATCCAGGAATCGGTTCGGGCTTCAGGCAGGATTCGGCCGAATCCTTCTGCCCGGCCGAACTGAATCCGAATCCTTATTTGCATATTCGTGAAATTTCGTGACTTTTTTTTTCACAAAACAAGTAAAAATGTTTTCCCCTTCCCACCCTTAATTTGCATATGCAAATTAGGATTCAGATTCAGTTCGGTATTCCACAAAACAAGGAAGTAAAAAATGTTTTCCCCTTCCCACCCTTAATTTGCATATGCAAATTAGGATTCGGATTCAGTTCGGTATTCCGCCAAATCTTTTGCAAAGGATTTGGGGGTTCGGCCGAATCCAAAACAGTGTATTCGGTGCATCCCTAATGCAAAAAAAAAAAAAAAACGGTATTGGTGTATTGGTGGTTGCTTATATTGCAACCTGTGACCCAACCTATGACTAGTAGACCTGCAGCTATTCCCAAAATGGCAAATCCCACCTGCACGTGGGTAACTCATGGGTGCCCAAACTGCTAAGTGCAACGCTAGATGGTTTAGCTCCGTGATCTGCCGCTAACAAAGGATGATGCCCGGTTGTAAATTTTATCAAGTAGCGTCAATATGTGGGTGTCACATGACAGGGCTCCGGATACAGTTTTTGGTCCTCGCACACCCTGCCCACTTGGCTAAACAAAGATGCCTGGTGCTCAGAGGTGGAGGTCCGGCCACCTCCCAATGGTATTACAAATGAAAGAATCCAATAGCACAAAGGACTAATGCAAAACCTTAATTGTTTATTGCGTAGTGTGGTGCAACGTTTTGGGGCTTGACAAAGGGGTCCGCCCAAGACGTTGCACCGCACTCTAAAATAAACACTTAACATGACTGGGCCTGCCAGCACCTTCTGATTTCGCAAGGGTGCCCTTATCACTCTAGCACTTGCACCCCAGGGATCTGTACATGGTTCCTTAAACATTTTCACAGGCGAGGTGAGTGGTACATACACAATGATGTATATTTTTGTAACTATGACTGAATAATTGATACATCAATATGTTCCTATATCTGTACCCATTTCATGAGCTAAGGGGACCAAAGCTTGATGGTGCTTTGTTGATTATTCCCGATACAACTCATGGTTGCCTTGTTATCTGCCCACCAGGGACACAAGAAAACATCAAAGGAGGCTGGCACAGGCCTGGACCCACAACAGTAGTAAAGCCGGAGTCACATTGTAATAGATTAAAAAGCTTATATTTTAGTTTCCATAATTAAGAACCAAGGCCTGACGCGTTTCGTGTCTACCAGGGTCATAGGCTGAACATTGAATATTACATACAGGGTATTTAAAAAAAAAAAAAAGCACAAAAACAGGGACACAAAAAAGCAACATTCAGGTCTATCTTCCCATTAGACAGCAGTTATCAAGATTCAGTTTATCAATAAAATAGAATAACTGGCGGAAACCATTTATGGCGCCAGCGTCTTCCAGAAATGCGTCCAGGCCAAACAGAATGACTGTGGAGCAAACTGCTTTACTAGTATCCAACAATGTGTCCAAGCGGCTTGATTTAAACTTACTGTAACTCCCTCGCTAAATGTCTATTTTTGTTCTTTATATTCCATTTCCAAGCAACACCTTCAAGGGAAAAGTTCCCTCACCCTGTGCGCATGACATTGATGTTAATGGAATACTATCAGCATATATAATATGACCTATTTTAAAATCCTCATTTAATTTTTCTTGTAGAATAAATTAGTTTTGTCCCGTTTTCTATTAAGGTAACAATAAAGGCAAAGAACAAATCCTACAGTTTGTGTTAGCTGTATTAACAAAGGCATGGCTATGCAGTTAACCAGCCCCCTCAATTAGAAGAGTCTCCCCTCTTCTCACATGGGAACTGCAGGGTGGGGGTTATCAAACTGATTGACACAAGAAGAAATTCTTCATCTCCTTTTCCGATGTTGCACGTTAAATCCATATGTTAAGAACTTCCCAGCCCAGCCAGGTCAGCCATCAAAGGGTACACCAACCAGAGACCCCATCGAAGAGGAGGCCATCAAGAGAGGAAAGTATGTGGAAGTGGGTGTGGCTTACAAGTTGGTAAAGTTTGGGTCATGGTGTAATGGTACAGGTCAGAGATGTGGCCAAGCAGATTTTTTTTTAATTGGGGACCCAGATGCCTGGTTAATAACTGGGAGAGGGCCCTGCTAACGTAGTACGATAAGGCCCAATGACTAGCAATTGGTTATGGGTGAATCTGTGCGTCACAAAATGGTGAAAAATCCGCAAAACGCATGGGTGTCAAAATTATTTTGGACGTGAGCGTCAATTTTTATACGTGCCACTATTTGGTCCAAATGCATTAAAATCATTGGGCGTCTGAATAATTTTGACGCGCAACAATTTTCATGTGCGCGACTATTTTGACATGCGTCAATTTTTTTTTTGGACGCGGCAGATTTTTCACAGTGAATTGTCGCTGCAGCAAATTAATTAGCTGGTGGCGAAAATTCGCCACAAAGTCGTGTCTCGCCCTATTGATAGCAGCCCTGCCTGCCCTCTCAGTAAGACAAGTGGGGCAGAGTGTAGGTGTAGGGGGGGAAAAGGGTATGGTAGGCAACATCACCTGAGGTTGGAATAAGGGGTAAATAGGCAAATGCTCTATTAAAAATGAGGCCTACAGCCCACCTACTAACTGTACATTGAGTTCTTTATTGGCCTGAATATGTCCTACACTTGAGGAAATTGCAGGTTTCAGTCCAACCCATGCAGAAAATTCATATCAAAAAAATATCTGTCTCAAGGCCTCTTTCTTAAGATTTTTATTTATATTCACATTAAAAATCAGATACATACTGACCCCACATGGCCCACCTTACGCGTTTCACACCCTCCGGTGCTTAATCATAGGTGTCTCCAAGCCAACCCATGCTCCATAAATCTTGGCCTTTCCAACCAGAACCTAACCATCTGCTGTTCCAATACAATCCCGAGCACAGCAAAACAAAAGTAAAACTAGTTTCACAGGCAGCCTCTACGTTATGTCATTGTGGCCTCCAAAGTTATGGGTTTTGAAATTCCTTTATGGAAGGAGGCCATAAAAATGTCTTTGAGGGCCACATCCCACCATCAGTTCTCCACTTGGGAAATCCGGTGTAAAGAGCAGGTTTCAGACATCAGAGCCATAAAGTATGACATAACTGCTGCTTTGTTAGAGAAGGGAAGGTGACCCCACCATATAATGTAAGTGATGAGAAGCCTAAAATGAGCTTTTCTTGTTTCATTGACTCAGATATGGGCATTTGTTTTTCCATCTCCCTTTCCACCGCCGTGCCCATTCCCTCCTCGGCAAAGTTCTCAGCATTCCCCTGCTTCTCTCATTTATCCCAGCAGAGTCCAGGCGTATAGAAAACCCAAACAGATTAAGAGAAATCACACAGACTTGATCCATAAATGTCACTACAACTTTATTTTTTCCCATGCTGAGTAATATACAGCTCGGTAGTCAGCAGCCACCGTTGACGCCAGTCCAATGTTTCAGAAGCGGCCGCTTGGTCTGCTCGCACATTTCACGGCTCACTTCTCCGTTCTGCTGTGATGGCCTATAAAATATTTCCTCCTATCTCAGTTTATTCTCTGAAACGTTTCCAACCACAGGTCATAATGATTCACCGTTCAACCAGACTCTTCCAAGTCCCTCTCTACTAACAACTCCCTACGCCTCCTCCTCAATTAAAGCCCACATTTCCGTTTTAATCTCCTTCTTATAATTTCCCGGTGATGAAAACTTCCCGCGGCGCAGCCCCTGTTATTATAAAATGAATTTCATCCAGGTATTTCGTCGCAATCAATAGATTTTTTTTTGCAGCTTTTCCAGCTGATTAAGCATATTGTGCGGGATTTATCTATTCCTGCCTAATTTATAGGCACCGTTCCACTCGCAGAACCTAAATTTCATGGGGTTTTTTTTTTTAAAAAATTCTTTGTATATAGAAATGACCGGAATGCACTTCTTGGCTGCAAATGAATGTGAAATAATCCATCTGTTTGAAATGTAACAGTTCTGGACAGTTATTCGCCCGTCTTTGTGCGGATTTCATATACTGACGGCACTGTAGCGGCATAAACCATCGACATAAATATCCATTCCGCACAAATACGGGATATAGTAAAAGAGCAGTAATGCCAGTGAATGTAAATGCTCTAAATGGTTTTATACTTAGGAGGGATCTTTACTAAACTTTAAATGCAAAAATCATGAAAAATGTTTTGGTTTTTTTAATAAAATCCGACTTTAAAAAAATCGCACATTTTTCAGAATTTATTAAACCCCAAGGATGGAAAAGTCGAATCAGAAAATCCGGCATCTCAGACCTGTAGAGGTTGCATATAAGTCAATGGGAGAAGTCCCAATGATTTTTAGATTTGAGCTGGGTTTCGTACAATACCCTGAAGTTTTCGGTGTTTTCAGGTGAAAATCGGTGGAAAAAAACCTTAAAACCCGTTTCCCAGATAATGGGTCATTCCGTAATTTGGATCTCCATACCTTAAAGGAGAATTCAACCTGTAATAAAATAAAAACCTCCCCCTTAGCCTGGGTAGACCCACCTCCCTCCTCCCCCCCAGCCTACCTGCACCCCAGGCAAATGCCCCTAATTTTTTACTCACCCCTCGTGGCAGATTCAGGCTTCGGAGCAAATATACGATCCCGAACAAATTCGCATGCGATGAAAGTCACGAAAATGTCTGCAGTTTGCGCAGTTTTGTGGGGGCAGGTAGGCTGGGGGGGAGGGGGGAGGAGGGAGGGGGGAGGAGGGAGGGGGGAAGTTTTTTTTTTTATTATGGTTTGAATTCTCCTTTAAGCCTACTAAAAAATTATTGAAACATTAAATAATGGTTTGCCCCCAATAAGGATTTATTATCAAGTAGAAACTACTGTTTTATTATTAAAAAATAGAGAAATAGAGAAAAAGGTAATTCTTTTTAAAAAAGTATATTATTTGATTGAAATAGAGTCCAAGGGAGACAGCCTTCTCATAATACTGAGCTTTCTGGATAATGAGTTTCCGGATAATGGATAGCCAGTTTTAAATATGATTCTTTTTTTTTTCTGTGTAATAATAAAACAGTCGCTTGTACTTGATCCCAACTAAGATATAATTAATCCTTATTGGAAGCAAAACCAGCCTATTGGGTTTATTTAATGTTTACATGATTTTCTTGTAGAATAAATAGTAGACTAGAAGATCCGTAATCCAGAAAACCCCAGTTCCCAAGCATTCTGGATAACCGGTCCCATACCTGTATATAAATAAGAGCGTATTATACCATTTTTAAAGAAGCAGCAGTGCTACCGAGAGAAGGCAAATATAGGACAATTATTTAGTGTGGATAACGTCACCTATAAGCCATGCACAGCCTACACACCATAGCACACACAGCCTTAGAGCCAGTTGTAGATGTCTGCTGGCTGAGAATGCTGGGAAATTGAGAGGTTGATTAATCCAAATCTACAGAATGTGCCAATACATGGGACCAGCATGCAGTATAAAGAGCTGTATTACCAACACAACACAGTGGGAGATTCCATAAACCCTTTATCTCCATCTAGTGGCCTGACTGCTGGACAACTGGATGGTTCTAGGACGCAAGCGATGCACCTCCGCTTTATGCTTTATAGGAGTAAAAAGCTAAATTTTATTAAAAAATAAGCCTAAACTATTGTCTTAAATATATGCCTAATGTCAATGAATTACCTGCCCAATGTCCAATGCGTAAACCGTGGTTATTGGATGGATTAGTATACATATGGTCATCTTAGGAGGAGGTTTGCGGGGGGTGCCGACCCATCACTGCTCGCTATTCTGACTGATCCCGAATTTTTGGCGTTCTTCTCCCAATCATGGTGGCTAGGCAGTGCAAGTAGGGGCCTGCACTGGAAGCCACATGAAGAGATGTAGGCTTGTGATGAAATTAGCAACTGGGGTGGGGGCACAGGGGGCTCTGAGGTGACAACCCCAATGGGCCTTGGAGACCTCAGTCTGACACTGTGTGTAGCAGAAGTGCTGGAGCACCCCAGAACCCCAAAGTATTTGCCCAGGGGAGGAGGGTCAAATCCTAACAGAAGGTTTTTCCATGGCAAAGCTCATAACTTTATGTTAGGGGGCCTTCCAAGGAGGAAGCTTAGGGTAAAAGTTCAAGTGCAACGTTATCCAAAAGGGCTCAGGCGAAAGCATAGTCAATTTCGGGTAAAGGTTCAGTAGGCAGGCAGAAGAGTAGCAAAATCCAAGTTCAAGCAGGGTCAAAAGGTTCAGGAATCAATCAGCAGTAAATTTAGGAGCACCCAGGAACCACCCAGGAATCCTATTATCGGGCATTGAACACGTGACCTCTGCGGTTTTTTATTTCAGATCTTCGCGCCGGATAGGTGACGTCATTGTGCCGGCGCCGCTACCCACGTAGTGGCACCGATGACTACGGGAGCACCATCGGGTGCTCCTGACACTATATACAGGTATGGGACCTGTAATCCAGAATGCTTGGGACCAGGGGTTTTCCAAATAACCAATCTTTTTGTAAAATGAAGTCTACTAGAAAATCTTGGAAACATTAAATAAACCCAATAGGCTGGTTTTGCCTCCAATAAGGATTAATTATATCTCAGTTGGGATCAAGTACAAGCTACTGTTTTATTATTACAGAGAGAAAGGAAATTGTTTTAAAAAATTTGGACTATTTTCAGCAATTCGGAGCCTTCAGGATAACGGGTGTCCGTATAATGGATCCCACACCTGTACAAGATGCCAGTCATGAAATCATCAAGCCCTTTATATATTGCAGGGATCTCTTTTTTTTGGGAGGGCTAAGGCTCCCCAAATGTTTTCTCTGGGGCACAAATCCAAGTGAATGTGTTGCCCCTGTTCCCTCCTGCAGAAGTTATTCATTTTTTATGATATTTCTGTAGAAGAACAAAGGTGTTTTTTCATAAAGTTCTATAAAATTGTTTGTATTTGCTGTCCCCTGTCCATTCCAAGGTCAGATTATATGTACGTGTTGTGATGAGTAGAGCCACCCCATTAACAGCTCTGTTCATACAACCTTCAGGCGGCTGCGGGAGTCGTCTGCAAAGCAACCAGCGGCTGAACCGACAGTTACAATGAAGTGACAGTTGATATTTAAGATGCAAACCACAGTTCATCAAGCCACAATCTCAGCTAATGGGGAGAAAACAAAGCTTTTTGTTTGAAAGTAGCCATTTTTTAGTGGCGTATTTGATACATTTGTCAGTGCTTTGTCAGCAAAAGCAACTTGTGTTTATTGCGTCTATAGTAATAAATGAGGGGCGGGGGGGGGGGAGGAACAATAAAGCTAAGCTCTCCGAATTACAGAAATGATTGTCAATTTAAATAAGTAATGTGGGCAGAGCACAGACTTGCTGAATCATGGGGAATTTCACCATTAAATCTCCCTCTTAGCTGCAGACTGATTTGTATAATGACTTTTAAACTGATATTTATACAACACACTAGTTTTCCCCTCTGCTGTTAATGGGAGCAGTTTATGTTCTGTTACCCCCCCCCCCCTGTTGCTTTTAAGGAGCAGAGCCCTGCATAGACCCAGGAGGCAGTTAAGAAAATTCCCATTGGCCCAAAGGATGATGGTGGAGGCTGGGATTTGTAGTTTGGAAGTATAAGCAATGACTACATCCAGTGGTGTAACTATAGAGAGTGGAACTGCACCTGAGTCTGCCCTACCCACATGGGATACCATTGGACCTCAGGTCATATCACAGGTGATACTATGGGACAACAGGAGATACCATGGGACTGCAGGTTATACTATGGAACTGTAGAGCATACCATGGGACAGCTGGGGATATTCTGGAACCATAGAGCATACCATGGGACAGCTGGGGATATTCTGGAACCATAGAACATACCATGGGACAGCTGGGGATACCATGGAATCGTAGACCATACCATGGGACTGCTGGGGATACCCTGGAACCATAGAGCATACCATGGGACAGCTGGGGATACCATGGAACCATAGAGCATACCATGGGACAGCTGGAGATATTCTGGAACCATAGAGCATACCATGGGACAGCTGGGGGATACCATGGAACCATAGAGTATACCATGGGACAGCTGGGGATATTCTGGAACCATAGAGCATACCATGGGACAGCTGGGGATACCATGGAACCATAGAGCATACCATGGGACAGCTGGGGATATTCTGAACCATAGCGCATACCATGGGACAGCTGGGGATACCATGGAACCATAGAGTATACCATGGGACAGCTGGGGATATTCTGGAACCATAGAGCATACCATGGGACAGCTGGGGATACCATGGAACCATAGAGTATACCATGGGACAGCTGGGGATATTCTGAACCATAGCACATACCATGGGACAGATGAGGATACCATGGAACCATAGAGAATACCATGGGACAGCTGGAGATACCATGGAACCATAGAGCATACCATGGGACAGCTGGGGATATTCTGGAACCATAGAGCATACCATGGGACAGCTTGGGATATTCTGGAACCATAGAGCATACCATGGGACAGCTGGGGATACCATGGAACCATAGAGCATACCATGGGACAGCTGGGGATACCATGGAACCATAGAGCATACCATGGGACAGCTGGGGATACCATGGAACCATAGAGCATACCATGGGACAGCTGGGGATATTCTGGAACCATAGAGAATACCATGGGACAACAGGGAATACCATGGAACCATAGAGCATACCATGGGACAGCTGGGGATATTCTGGAACCACAGAGAATACCATGGGACAGCTGGGGATATTCTGGAACCATAGAGAATACCATGGGACAGCTGGGGATACCATGGAATCGTAGACCATACCATGGGACTGCTGGGGATACCCTGGAATCATAGAGCATACCATGAGATAGCTGGAGATACCATGGAACCATAGAGCATACCATGGGACAGCTGGAGATACCATGGAACCATAGAGCATACCATGGGACAGCTGGGGATATTCTGGAACCATAGAGCATACTATGAGACAGCTGGGGATACCATGGAACCATAGAGCATGCCATGGGACAGCTGAGAATATTCTGGAACCATAGAGCATATCATGGGACAGCTGGGGATACCATGAAATTGTAGACCATACCATGGGACTGCTGGGGATACCCTGGAATCACAGAGCATACCATGGGATAGCTGGAGATACCATGGAACTGTAGAGCATACCATGGGACAGCTGGGGATACCATGGAACCATAGAGCATACCATGGGACAGCTGGGGATATTCTGGAACCATAGATCATACCATGGGACAGCTGGGGATATTCTGGAACCATAGATCATACCATGGGACAGCTGGGGATATTCTGGAACCATAGATCATACCATGGGACAGCTGGGGATACCATGGAACTGTAGAGCATACCATGGGACCTCTGGGGATACCCTGGAACCGTAGAGCATACCATGGGACAGCTGGGGATACCATGGAACTGTAGAGCATACCATGGGACCGCTGGGGATACCCTGGAACCGTAGAGCATACCATGGGACCACAGGGGATACCATGGTGGAATCATAAGGGGCTTTTAGGTAAGAAAAATGGCGGGTATGCATGGGTGCACAGGGACGTATGGGGGTATAGTTATGTTACTGCCTACATGTGCAGATGTGCAGTAACATATAAGAACCTGCAGCCACAATATCTCACATCCCTTTTTTCAGTTCATCCAAATGCTGCTGGACCATAACACCTAGCATTCAATACCATGTAATCAAAGGTTATGTTAAGATGGGAGCTGCAGTCCAACAAACACAACAGAGGCCCCATCCCACCCGCACCAGTCCTCAGAATAACTGCAGCGGGGACCTAATATAATTACTAGTCTAAATTTTCCATCTAACCATAGTCATTGATAAAATACCAGAGAATACTAGTACAAGTATGTGATCTGTTATCCAGAAACCTGTTATCCAGAAAGTTGTGTGTCACTGGCACTGCACATGCTCAGTGTGCTCTGGGCTTAGGGGATGTCGGAAGTCATCAAAGGACAGCAAGGCTGTTAGGATCTTGATATGTTCGTTATATGAGCAATATTCTTTCCATTCCTGGATTGCTCAGGCTTCTCAGATTAACAGAGAGGGTTAATAGAACTGTAATGATGACGGACAGAGGAGCATTAGGCAGGAGAGGACTGGCCGCTTCCTGACAAATCAATCTTATTGTTCCAGATAACAGCCCATTAGTATCCCTAACACTTCTAATTTTGCCCTTAAATCCCCCAAGCCGGCAGGAGCAGGACATGGGGAGTAATACTGTAATTACCACTTGGTCTGTGCCTGCCAATTGTGGTTCTGACCTCCTGGTGCAATATTATATTATATTCTTTGTATTTCTTTGTATTTTTCCATTGGTAGTATAACAAATCAACAGTAATTTTAATATGATGATTATATATTATATAACCACTTGCTGTAATTTTTGTCTCACATTGTAGCTCATCTTGTAGCCTTTACTGTGTTCCTCATTGTTTGTCTGGCTACAACCTTCCTGTTATCCCCCATAGTCCTCCCGTAGTGTTATTATCTCCCAGTGGCGTAAGTACTTGCCAGCGGGCCCTGGTACAGGATGGGCACCCGGGGCCCCCGTCAGGCCCTACCCCCTATGAATTGTGCTGTTGGCATGCATGCTGCAAAATCTCCCCTGCCCAGCCTCCCACAATAACTGTTATCATGGCTCTGGTGGGCCCCAAGGGGGTGCGGACCCGGGTACGATTGCACCCCTGCACCCCTGGTAGTTACTCCACTGTTATCTCCTTACTAGAAGCCACGTGGCCTGTTAGATGGGCTGTTGTCGTGATATCCCTGCAGACATGGGCAGAACTAAGCAAATAAAAAGAAATCACGCAGTCATAGCATTACTAGAACCTCCTAGGTATTCTAATACTATAAACCTATATCAGCGTAGATATTACCCTATATTGAGCACAATTCTGCAGGAACAGCCACCTAAATATTTCAGTTTCTGTTTAGATCCCATAAAGCAACACCAGCAAAGGTATTTCCGTATACTAATGTATCCTAATAATTCTAATGTCTCAATTGTACCCTAACCTTTAGTTTGTAAACTGTAATCTCTAGGTCCTTCTAACCCTATTGTATTCTGTAATCCTTGTTATCCACCATTTATTCCCTGTTTGCTATAACTGCAGTAAAGCACGGCGTATCTTGACAGCGCTATATAAATAAATGATGATGATGATGATGATACTAAGCAAAAGTCCGAGTAGTCTTTCTGCCACTGTTTAATGTCATTTACTTTTAAAGAGAGAGTCTTGGCTCAACCACAGGGCCCACCACAGACTGCGGGCCCCGTACCATGCATGTCTAAATGATGAAGTGGAGGCTGAGAGTAGGGACACCTACAGTACATGCCTCCCCCTGCTCATCCTTCAGTGTTATATTCAAATGGTGGAGCTTAGAGATTCAGGTTGCCACCTGTCCGGTTTTCTGAAGAACTGTCCAAATAAAAACTGCCTGTCCACATAAAGAAAATTGAGACAGGGCTTTAAAGTGAACCTCATAACCCCAAGGGGGTGGGGCAGGTTATGTGGAGAGGCAGGGTGGGTGAAGTCAGGGGCGGGACTGATGATGTGGCGATCAGCGATTGGCTGATCGTTATGTCATTCATGTCAATGTCCTGGTTTCCTTAGCCGGACAGGAACTTTTCACCCGCGCAAGCCCCTAAAAACCGGGGATGTCTGGGTGTAATCTGGACAGGTGCCAACCCTACCCCAATGTCTTCTCCCCACCCCCAACATCATCAGACTTGAAGGGATTTATTTAGAGTGCAGTAGAGGGTGCAGAAACACGGCTGAGTTCATACATTATTCACTCTGACTTCCATATATAACCCCTAACAGAATTGGACTGGTGGGTGCAGGGCCCACTGGGCTAACGTCCCTGGGGCCCCTACCACGCCCCCACACCCACCTATAGGGGCTGCTGCCAAAGATTTTTTTGGCCACACTCATTTTTGTGACCACACCCCCTAATTACCATGTTCATTTTACAAAATTTGGCAGGTTGTGAAAGTTTGAACATATTTCTGTTTTTTTTTTCCAGTTATTACAGATTTGCTAATGAAGGCGACTTGCCCTTTAAGCTGTGTCTAACTTTTCCCAAGGGACCTGTTATCTTATATTGTTACAATTACTTATTTTCTTCTCTAGAAAGTATCTTCTCTGCTGCTGTGGCTGTTCTGGGCTTTAACAAATTAACAAATTAAGTTAGAAACTTTGTTTCTTTTTCTGGCTGTTCAGTGCAGAGAAAAACGGGACTTTCCAGTACAAACGAGGGACTGCGGGTTGAGCTGTCAAAAGAGGGACTGTCCCTCTAAAAACAGACAGTTGGGAGGTATGCTTCAGTGTGTCAGGGGAGGGAGATCAGTGCCCTGGGGGAGCGCCATCAGCAATCGGGTTTGGCCCTGACACCTAGCGGCACATTTACCTCGATATTCGACCGTCGAAGTAAAATCCTTCGACTTTTGCGATATTCCTACGATCAAACGATCGAAGGAATAATCGTTCGAACGATTAAATCCTTCAACTTTTGCGATATTCCTACGATCGAACGAATAATCGTTTGATTGAACGATTAAATCCTTTGAATCGAACGATTCGAAGTATTTTAATTCATCGATCGAAGGATATTCCTTCGATCAGGAAATTGTTAGGAAGCCTATGGGGACCTTCCCCATAGGCTAACATTGGCCTCGGTAGGTTTTAGGTGGCGAACTAGGGGGTCGCAGAAATTTTTAAAGAGACAGTACTTCGACTATCAAATGGTCGAATATTCAAACGATTTTTAGTTCGAATTGTTTGATTCGTAGTCGAAGGAGTCGATGGTCGAAGTAGCCCATTCGATGGTCGAAGTAGCCATATTCGACCATTCGAAATTCGAACTATTTTTCCTCTAAATGGGCCCCTACTAATATTCCATGTACCCCTCCTAACTTCTCCTCTTCCTAAGGATTGGGGCTCCATGGGGCACCCAGTGGGGAAATTGTATTATGAGCAGAAATCCTATTACTGGAGGAAATATCCCTGAATAGAGATAAAGTGGCGGCTCTGAGCGGAATATAAAATAATGCTTTAAAGCTACGGCTGCGCTTTGCCCCCGATACATAACGGCATAGCGTCTCTTTATCTTAATAAAGTCCCGGAGCACTCGGAGCTTCACGGGGTTACAAGCCATCGCCTCTGCGTTATATATTTATTACTGCACCACCTACAACATTTATTTGCTCCAATAAAAACGGCTTCTGCCCTGACATTAAAAGAAAAAGCAACGCGGCCGCTCGGCGTAATACATCATCGTGCCTTTTTGCTGCGAATTCCTCCAGCAACCTCGCTGTTATTCTTACTGAGAGAGAGAGAGAGAAAGGTTTAACCTGAATGAAACCTTATTGAATTCTCAGTAATAATTGTACATAACCGTATAATCCATTTAGGTCAAACACTTGTGAAATGTCAATTCATTTCTTTCCTCCTCTCGCAGCGGCGGCCGCTCGGCTGACAGTCAGGACAGGCATTTTCCCTCCTGTACAAAAAGAGAGATGAAGCTCAGTCAAGAGTCAGGCCCATTAGAGAGGCAGAGTAATAAAGTGCACATATTAAGTAATAACATTTTTAAATTCATTGCTTCCAGGCGGAATTTATATTCAAGGTCTGGCACCGGCTATGAAATCTAATTTCTTTCCCTTGGATGTGAGATATCATTTTATAAGTGTAATAGGGGGGAAAAAAAAGAGAAAGAGGAAAAAAAAAGGCTTTACATATTTTGATCGGAAAACGGAGCAAAAAAGAAACAGGGTTGATGGGAGCATTGATTTGATCCGCAAGCATTTTCTGTTCCGGTTGATTGACACCTTTTTCCAGTGGGACACGTTCGGCCTGATCAGAGCACAAACCAACAATGAAAAGTTTCGATAAAAACTTTCCGCCAGTTGTCTAGGTCCACTAATTGCAATGAGACTCCTGCCTGGTCAGGGAATATGTAGTTTCCGGCTCTACCTTCATATGAAAACAATAAAAATGGTTTTCTGGACACCAAATCCTTAAACAGCACTCAGGGTCGGACTGAAACCAGGGAAATCCAAGTGAGCCCTGGTTTGAATGCCTGGGGTCACCTATCCTAGACACAAGCATGTTTAGAATCTGAGGGTGGTGGAAACAGTTTAGGGTTGCCATCTTTCCCTTACCCCTTTCTGAACGGGGAGCAGGAGCTGACATAATAGGGGGAGTGGCTGTGATATTGGGGGCAGGGTGATGATGTCATGGGGTAAACGTGTAGGGTGGAACAGACCAGGTTTACACAGAACTTTGCTGCAAAATTTCCTTTATTTGACACTACTGTTTCGAGCCAAATTGCCCTTTATCAAGTGATTTGATAAAGGGCAGTTTGGCTCGAAACATGTAGGGGCGTATTTTCGCCAGCGCTACGCAAATTCACTAAAATCCGAAGTTGCTCTCAGGGGAAGCGTAAGGTTGCGAAGTTGCACTAGCGTTAATTCGCCAAGCAAAGCGAAGTTACGCTAGCGATGCTTAATTTGCATATGGCGCCAAATTGAAGTTACAATGGAGGAATATGTAGCAGCACAAGCCTGGGAAACCTTAAAAATAAAATTATTATTTTGCCCTACACATGTGCCCACTGTATAGTTAAGGTACCATGAGTTAGGAAATGTAGGGGGGAAGGAGGGGAGCCCCAAAAAATGTTTTGATCTTTTTCAGCCTATCACCCATAAAAAATGAAAAAACGCCAGCGTTTTTTGGGACTTAGAATTTTTTTTTACTTTTTTTGAAGCAATCCCTATCTACTCTATTGCACTTCGCCTGGTCTAAGGGGGCGAAGGAAGTCTGGCGTAAAAGGTAGCGTTCAGAAAAATCCGCACGTTAGTGAATTTGCGTAGTTACATCCGTTGCGCAAATTAGCCGGACGTAAGGGTGCGAAGTAACACTAGCGAATTTACGCCAGCGTCCGTTAGTGAATCGGCGAATTAAAGAAAATGGGCTACGCTGGCGAATTAACGCTAGCGTTAGGCGCTTCGTCGTTTAGTGAATTTGCCCCCTAGTGTCAAATAAAGGAAATTTTGCAGCAAAGTACTTGCTAAACCTGGTCTGTTCCACCCTACACGTTTATACTGATAATATCGTACCTTGGACGGGGTACAGGAGCAGAACCATACAGTTAATAAGCTACGGGAAAGACACCACATCCAGTGGAAACAAAGTGACTTTATATGATGTCATAGGGTGGGGAGATGGCGTTGTGGGGTGATGGTCATTGGCTATTGGCCAGTGACCGCTTTATTCTAGGGGATCCAGTTTTGACCCTTCTGAAAACTAGGCTATCCAGGTCAAAACCAGATGGGTGGCAATCCTGGATCAGTTTCCGATGGCAGAAACATGGTTGGGCAGAGAAGGTCTGTGGCTGAAAGGGTGGTCCCTTGAGTGATGTCCCCCATGGGCACCAAACACCCCAGTTCAACACTGGCAGCACTAGATGAGCCAATATGATCCCAAACTGGGCCAACTCCAGCCTGCCATGTAGGGTTGCTACCTGTCCAGTTTTGACCCTAACAGCCTGGTTTTTTGTAGGGCTGCCCAGGTCAAAACTGCCTGCCCAGTTTTCCAAATTAGGAAGCTCCAAAAGCTCTCTCTGTTTGTTTAGAATAGCAGCTGCAGTATTAGCTTTGTGTGACATCACTTCCTGAGGGGAAAAAGGGAGTGGGAGTGGGAGAGAGGAGCAAACTGAGCATGCTCAAGCCCTAGCCCTGGAGGTTTAAGCTGAAAACAGGAAGTCTGATACAGAAGCCCATGAGTACACAATAGAAGGAAAGAAATGTGGTGTTTCTTTTGACAGAGGACTCAGAGCAGCATTACTTTGAGGGTTTACTGGTGTATTTATATAGACCTTTCTGATAAAGCTTACTTAATTTTAGCCTTTCCTTCTCCTTTAAGTGCCTTGGTGGTTCTGACTTTTGAATCAATGTAGCAGGACCCAGCTGATTCACAGAGTCGGAAAGAAGCATGGAAACCCGGCGTTTTGGCAAGTTGCTCCGCATTACATTTTATTTTGATGGTTTACAAAATCACTAGAATCTCCAGCAAGGAAGAGGTTAACACAGCAGCATATTGTTCTTGTATTGTCCATCAGTTTAATTTTCTGGCCCACCCACCTTCCAGCAGCGCAGGGGTTACGATGGTGGAACCCTGTGGGGAGGCGCAAAGGGATTTTATACACCGAACCAAAATACAGGCCAGAATTTGGGAATTGAAACAAATCCCCCTCTCTTTGCACCCCCCCCCCCATATTATTGCATTACAAGGCTGCAGCTTTTGAAAATGAAAATATCTTGTAAATCTCACACAGCCCTGGAAATTACATTTCATCAGGTTATGATTTGATTGCTGAAACACAATAACCTTCCAGAGAAACCAGAAGACGAATGGCTGCAAATAATAGAACAGGTCTGTGCTCTGGAACGAGCGGGCAGGGAAACGGCGCCATCCAGTGGCCGTAATGTCAAATAGCGTCTTTAATAATGGTTTAAGGGTAACTATGCCAAGTCATAGGAATCACAATCTGATAGAAATGTATGTCTCCAGTCCTCGTTCGCAGAATATAAAAGTAGCTATTTATCAGAAATGAATGTGTGTTCTAAACTGTCAACTGCAAAGCCAGCCGTTTATTTGCAAACACAATTCATTTAAAGGGTTAAATGGAGGACTTTCCTGCTTCTTGTCAGTAGTCAGTGGGGTAACTAGATATTACTGGGCCCCCAAAATCTATAGAGGCTGACCTGCTGTACCAATATTTATTGAAATTGTTTGTGAATTAGGGCCTCATGGGGCCCCTATACCTCCTGGGGCCCCTGTACCTCATGGGGCCCCTATACCTCCTGGGGCCCCTGTACCTCATGGGGCCCCTATACCTCCTGGGGCCCCTGTACCTCATGGGGCCCCTATACCTCCTGGGGCCCCTGTACCTCATGGGGCCCCTATACCTCCTGGGGCCCCTGTACCTCATGGGGCCCCTATACCTCCTGTGGCCCCTTGCAGCCGCAGGGTCTGCTTCCTCTATAGTTAAACCCCTGGGTGGGATACACCAGCCAACAGGGGATTATGTGTATGTTTGCTTTGCTTGCACCATCAGAAATCATGGGGCCCCATACAGGTTATTTAAAAGAAACTCCCCCCCAATGGTGGACCCTGCCAACAAAATAAAAGAAATTTACCTACCTAAAGGGGTTGTTCACCTTCAAACAACTAGTTGTTTTCAGATAGATCACCAGAAATAACGACTTTTTCCAATTACTTTCTATTTTCTATGTGTCACCGTTTTTCTAATATTGAAGTGTAAATGTGTCATTTTTCACCTTCTAAAGCAGCTCCGGGAGGGGGGGTCGCCGACCCTGTAAACTGTTCTAAATGGATACATTTAGTTGATACATTTCTTCTGTTTGTCCCTGCTGAGCAGAATCTCTGGGTTTCATTACAGGCAGCTGTTAGAATTGATACAATAGTTGCTAATACTCCAGAGATGCTGCTGAGCAATGGATCAACTAAATTTTGCAAGTTCAACTTTATACTGTGAAATTCGCGAAAAGGCGAAAAATTAGCGAAACGCAAATTTGGATGCCGGCGTCAAAATATTTTTGACGCCAGCGACAATTCCGACAGCCATTAAAGTCAATGGGCGCTTAGAATTGTAGCCGGCGTCGGAATTGTCGCTGGAGTCAGAATTGACTTTGGCGTCAAAAATATTTTGACACCAGCAAATTTTCGGCAGACGAATTTTCATGGCAATTTCACAAATTTTCACGGAAATTTGCAGCAAATTTGCGCCTGACGAATAAATTCGCCCATCACTAGCCAGCAATTAGAAAGTCGATATGGAAGCTGAATAGAATAGGGCCTAATAACAAATATGAGCAATAAACATAGTGATAACAGGCGTTCAACTTAAGTTTGTTTATGGTTGCTGGGGTCAGTGACCCCAAGAAAAAAAGATATTTTTATTTGCAGGCCAGAAAGTGGCAGAATAGTAAGAATATTCATTTGAAAACTAACAGGGCCAACTAAAAAGTCAGTCTGAATGGTATCATCTATAACACACTAACCCCTATATGTAATAAAAGGCACTAAGTTTGCCCAGGAGCAGTAACCCATAGCAACCAATAAGATGTTTGCTTTAAAACAGGTGACCGGTAAATGCTGCCTGCTGATTGGTTGCTATGGGTTACTGCTCCTGGGCAAACTTAATGCCTTTTATTACATAACCCCCTAAATGTTATTGCATATAGGCTTAGTCTGGAAAAATAGGTTATTTTTTATTTGACTTTGCACCTCGGAAAATTTTATGCGTAGGCCATGCTGTCCGCAGATCAGAGTGCATTGCCTGCAGAATACAGAAGAGCTATAGAAATGCACATAGTGTGGAATATTGTGCCATCTTGTGGCCAAACCCTAAATATAAAGGGAAAAAGCAATAGGAAAAAAAAACATTTGCTAATGAAATACACAAATGTTTCTGATGGATTCTGGGACTTCACTCCACCCTCCACTTTCCATAGTGGGTGGTGCTCATATTCTGTGCAAAGCAGAGGATCTTTAAAGGAACAGTTCAGCGTAAAAATAAAAACTGGGTAAATAAATAGGCTGTGCTAAATAAAAAATGTTTCTAATATAGTTAGTTAGGCAAAAATGTAATGTATAAAGGCTGGAGTGACTGGATGTGTAACATAATAGCCAGAACACTACTTCCTGCTTTTCAGCTCTCTCGGTTTCCACTGATTGGTTACCAGGCAGTAGCGAATCAGAGACTTATGGGGGGGGGCACAGGGGTCATAACTGTTGCTTTTGAATCTGAGCTGAATGCTGAGGATCAATTGCAAAAAAACTCAGTTATGTCCCATGTGGCCCCCCTTATAGTCACTGACTAACTCAGAGTTAGAGAGCTGAAAAGCAGGAAGTAGTCTTCTGGATATTATGTTACACATCCAGTCACTCCAGCCTTTATACATTACATTTTTGGCTAACTAACTATATTAGAAATATTTTTTATTTTGCACAGCTTTATCTATTTACCCAGTTTTGATTTTCACACTGAACTGTTCCTTTAAGGCCTAGAATCAATCGCTTTAACATAGTGCAGTTGGGGTTGTATGACTGTGCTAGCCTAAGGTTTTGCTCATTTTCCTGTTGTGGGTATTTGTTATCTTTTTATGCTGGTTGGTTCAAAGCTGTGAGCCTATGTATTCCAAGTGGTGGGGCTTGATTTCCTATTGGATAGGGTTGACTTGCCACCTGTCTGGTTTTGACCAGTTTTTGGAAGGGCTTCCCGGGTCAAAACTGCCTGCCTGTTTTTCAAAATTAGGAAGACCGGGCAGGACTCTTTGAGATTAACATGTCCAATCACCAATCCCCATGTCATAGCCTCGCCCTGTGACATCACCAGTCCTCCCCTCTTTGTCCTTGCGACATCACCGCCCCCTGTGACATCACCACCTGCCCACACAATCACAATTCAGCCAGTCACAATTCCAGCTAATAGTTCAAGGTCGAATACATCTAAATATAAGGTCTTAACTATTCTAATGCACAAGTGCTTGGCCCGAGTAAGGACTGAGTAATAGGGATGGGCGTTTTTTTTCGCCTTTTTTGGCCGCGGAATTGTCGACCATAACTTGTATGGCATCTAGCGTAAAAAAAAACGACGGACTTCAAAACGTTATTGATGCCCATAGACTTTAATTGGCATCGGCATCATTTCGCCGGTGGCAAATTTTTGCCTAAACGAAACGGATCAAATTCGCCCAACCCTACTGAGTAAGAGTCTGTAGGACTAATATAAGATGAAAATAGAGGAAGGGTTTTCTGCACTGAGGGACAAGACAAACACATGTTTTTTTAAATTTATGTTGACAGCGCATGATATGATACTTGACCAATTGTTTCAAGTCAATGCACACACATCATTGCTGTGAGGGACATCACATTAAAACACAGTCACTTGTAGACGTAGCAGCCTCAAAAGTGTTTTGGTACAAGTGTGAAACTGTAAGCCATAAAGAGATAACTACACAGCATAGAGTCCTACCAAGGCCTTTGTAAATGGGACATTGAGATGAACATTCCCGACTGCAGGTTCTCCTCGCAACTTTATTTAGGACATACAGCTTCATCAATGACGACGTTCTTCTTTTACACAAATGTTCAGAAATGGCACTTTCTACCAACTTGAGTTAATGTAGAGCATTGCCAACTTTTTATTTATGTGCCCTTGTAAAAGGTTAGTTACAGGTAGTGACCTAGTCATGAGTACATTGGGTTCGACCATTAAAAAAACACCAACAATACAATCTTCCTCCACTACCAAAGAACTACTCAATACCACCACTTTTAAGGGATTTTCATGTGCTGATGGGGACACCCTCTTTGCCTGAAGCTCAGGAGATGAATTCTTCTTGCCTGGTTAGCAACAAGTAAGACAGAGCATTGGTTTCCATTGACCTTGTGTATAGTTGACCATCAACCAGATTCAGGACTGACTGATTATTTATTGCCTTTGATTTTTATATAATAAGCAGATTGATCCTGGGTTAATGTGGTTTAATGGGTATGAGGAAAAGAACTATTGAACTAGAAATGGTGGATGAGTGGGGATGTAAGCAGAATTTTGGAAACCTGTGCCCTCTACTGGGAACATCTCCAACTTGTAATCAAATCTTCTTATTGGATGGCTATTTCATTTTTCAACTCTAGGACCCAGAGACCATCTCTAGGGAGAAGGAGAAGAAATACTGAACCTGAAATAGGGGGAGGAGTGGGATTGTAACCAGAAAGTTTGAAAGCCTGTGCCCTCAACTGGGAACATCTCCAACTTGTAATCAACTTTTCTTATTGGATGGCTATTACATTTTTTCAACTCTTGGACCCAAAGGCCAACTTTAGGGAGGAGGAACATAAATATTGAACCAGAAATGAGGGAGGAGCGGGATTGTAACCAGTAAGTCTGAAAGCCTGTACCCTCAACTGGAAACATCTCCAACTTGTAATCAACTCTTTTATATTGGATGGCTATTACATTTTTCAACACTAGGACCCAAATGCCAATTCTAGGGAGGAAAAGAAAACATAATGAACCAGATATGAGGGTGGTGAAAGTCTGAAAACCTGTGCCCTATACTGAGAACATCTCCAGCTTGTAATCAACTCTTCTTCTGGTTTAAAGTGAATGGATGAGAGGGATGTGTTGTCATATTCAGTAAATATGTAGTAGTCTTTAATAAATCACAGCATTTTGCTACTTTGACTTTAATTGAAGCTGGGATAGCGGTAACCGAGAAGAGGATTTGATGCATTCATAGTGAATAGGCAATGCGGAGAACTTATATGGTTAATTCAGTAAAAGGTTCTTTACACTAATATACCAATGATGTGCCTATAAAGAAACTAATAGGACATTACCCAGCCATAAAGCTTCCCTCTTGCTCTCCATACATTGGATGTTAACTAGTACAGCCATGGCAATGCTCAGACATCAAGACATTAATGAGACTACATATGTGTTGTGTTCTCCTGTGTCCTTAAATTTCTGTTAATGTGGGTTGGGATTACTCAGTATCTGTGCTGAAGTGTGCATGATGTGCCCAGCAAAAATGAAACCTGAAAGCACGGGGAAGATGATGGCACTGAATTCTGCAGCAAAGTACCCCAGGCTGTTTTTTTTTTTTAAGTATAGGCATGCTAGCCAGGGACAAAACCCCTTTTTTAATCCTGAGTTGAAACATGCTTTCAGAGCCTTCTTTATGTATTCTTTTTATAAAGCAGAGTCCTACACGCACCTAGTCCAAGAGCCTACCAATAGCTTCAGGAGTTGAACGACTCAAGGGCTTTAGGTTGGGTAATATTGATAGAAAAGCACTTGTCTATAACTGAGTAGGGTTCAAGGGGAAAAAGGTAGATGTTTTGTTGCCCATAATGGACCTGCTTCTCCCAGAAGTTGGGCCTAGATGTGGTGTTTTGCATTGCTTACAGGAGACTTGGACCCTGCATATGTGCAGTTGATATGGACATCTCCCCACATGCCTCTTCCTCCATCCACTCTGGTGCATCTGTTGTTGGTTATGAGCCCTAAAGTGTTACTGCTGCCATCATGCTCATCTACGTATACTTACTATCCCACTGCCTACAGCTTCTGGTCTGGGGAGTCCCAAGGCATCCTCCCTTATTCATTCCCTCTAAAGCAGTGATCCCCAACCAGTGGCTCATGAGCAACATGTTGCTCTTCAACCCCTTGGATGTTGCTCCCAGTGGCCTCAAAGCAGGAGCTTATGTTCGAATTCAAGGCTTGGAAGCAGTTTTAGTTGTATAAAAACCAGGTGCACTGCCAAACAGAACCTCCTTGAAAGCGCCAGTCCAAATATGGGCTACCAAATAGCTAATCACAGCCCTTATTTGGCACTCTAAGGAATTATTTGCATGCATGTGTTGCTCCCCAATAGTGATGGGCGAATTTATTTGCCAGGCGCGAATTTGCGCGATTCCCGCCAGCGAATAAATTTGCGAAACGCCCGCCGAAAAAATGGACGCCGGCGTCAAAAACAGGCGCCGGCGTCAAAAAACGGGTGCCGGCGTCAAAAATGAGACGCCAGCACCGTTTCGCGAATTCGCCCATCACTACCCCCCAACTCTTTTTACAATTCAATGTGGCTCACGAGTGAAAAAGGTTGGGGACCCCAGTTCTGGTGTTGCCCTTATGTTTTCCGTAGATGTGAAACACAATTTCACCCATCTCACGGCTACACATCTTTACAGAGCTCAACGAACCAAATCTTTCTCAAAAATGAATGGTGTTTACACCTAACAGAATCATCGTCATTCGTTGATTCATTGTTCTGTTCGTTGCTTTCCAAACGGATCACCCAGTGCCACCACCAAACAAGAATAAATTGCTGAACAAATACTAATAATAACCTTCTAATGAAATATTTATATACTGTATATGCCTCGCAGCTTTCAGATTTACCCTGCACGGGATTTCATTGCGGCTCAGTGATGTATGATGTTTGCTTAATTAATGTAAATAGAGTATAGAGACCTTATTTGTGTCAGCATTATGGATTGTTCTACCTGCGACGTATGGAGCATATCTGACAATTCCTTTGGTGTCAGGCAATTAATCAGCCCCCGTCTGTTTGTGAGCATTATTATCATTATTATGTATACAGGCATTTCCCTGTCTGTAGCAGCGCACAACAGATGACAGATAATGAGCATTATCCCAGCTGAAAGCTGATATCCTTAAAGGGATACTGTCATGGGAAAAAAAATTTTTTTCAAAACACACCAGTTAATAGTGCTGCTCCAGCAGAATTTTGTGCTGAAATCCATTTCTCAAAAGAGCAAACAGATATTTCTATATTCAATTTTGAAATCTGACATGGGGCTAGACATATTGTCAATTTCCCAGCTGCCCCAAGTCATGTGACTTGTGCTCTGATAAACTTCAATCACTCTTTACTGCTGTACTGCAAGTTGGAGTGATATCACCCCCCTCCCTTTTCCCCCAACCAGCAGCCAAACAAAAGAACAATGGGAAGGTAACCAGATAACAGCTCCCTAACACAAGATAACAGCTGCCTGGTAGATCTAAGAACAGCACTCAATAGTAAAAACCCATGTCCCACTGAGACACATTCAGTTACATTGAGAAGGAGAAATAACAGCAGCCTTCCAGAAAGCATTTCTCTCCTAAAGTGCAGGCACAAGTCACATGACCAGGGGCAGCTGGGAAATTGACAAAATGTCTAGCCCCATGTCAGATTTCAAAATTAAATATAAAAAAATCTGTTTGCTCTTTTGAGAAATGGATTTCAGTGCAGAATTCTGCTGGAGCAGCACTATTAACTGATTCATTTTGAAAAAAATGTTTTTCCCCATGACAGTATCCCTTTAAGGAAAGATTTGGCAGAACGTGTGAAATATTAATTTGCAGAAAATATAATCGTACATGGGGGGATGAGAAATGATGCCCCACATTCCCCAACTATGTGGGTCTGCATTGTTCACATTCGGGGTTGTTGGGTGCAAAAGAAAGACACCATTGACTTGTAACACTACGATCAATGTACAGATTTGCCTTTATATCTGTCACTCTGTGACATCACAGGCTGATAAATATAAGCTCCGCCTTGCCCTTTCCAGTCCAAAAAGTTCTGCTGCGTTAAAATATGTGACCACGCCCCCTAAATATCATGTCCATTTTACAAAATTTTGGCAGGTTATGAAAGTCTGAACACATTTCTGGGAGTTTTAGGGCCATGTGTTTACAGTTTTGCTAATGAAAGTGAATCTCAGTTCCCTCCAAGTGACCTGCTTATATTATTAGTTACAATTGTATCCAAATGCAGGTGCTGAGTATTCTCTGCCAAAAAGCCTCTTATTTAATTAAGTTTCAGAAACTCAGTATCTTTTTCTGGCGTCAGTGCAGGAGATCAAAGAGAAACTCAGGACATTTTAATACAACTTTGGGACTGTGTGCTGAGCTGTCAAAATCAGGACTGTCCCGCGGAAAACGGCACAGTTGGGAGGTATGCCATACATGACTCTAAAGCCTGGACAATTCAAGTGTTAGGTACAGGCAACAGTTAGTCCAGTGGCTTGAAACCCCCTCCACTAGGGGCTCCAGCACCCAACATGGGGGGAGGGGGGACAGCATCACCAGGGCCGGAGAAACAGTCAGTACTGGTGGAGGGAGAATCCTTGCTAATCTACAAGTGTCAGTTACGTAGTTTAAAAATAGCAATTGATTCCGTTTGTACATCTGTCGACTGTAATCTGACGATTATTGTAATATGACCATAATAACGTCAAATAATCCTTTCCCCATTTGCAGCCAATGGTCATTCTCTTCAAACACCACTAGATGGAGCCAATGACTCATGCGAAACAAGTGTTTCAATTTTTTTTCCCCCTTAAAATTCTCTTGTTCCCAAATTCTCGATTTCCCACCACTCCAAAAAGCAAATGAGGCATTTGGCTGGTGTGTGTTTGATTCTGTTGAAACAGAAACATTGTGATTTGGATTTATCGACTAGGGGGGTGAATACGACGCCGCTGTTATTGCTCGAAATCCCTGTGCCAATTGTTCATCTGTGTTATTATCCACAAAGCAGATTGAACCAGCTTGAAAAGGAACAGAGGTGGAACTGATAAACATCCAAATAATAATGCTTTCAGCTATTACTCCGGTATGCAATTATAAATGTTAGAAATAAACTTGTCTCTGTTGCTCATTCAGTAGAACTGAAATGCATATTATTGCCAGTGTTTGGCCCATCATCATTCCCCAAGCCAAATGATAACCATTCTATTCTGACATTGATATGTGAGATTTATATGTATATACATATATAGGATCCTGTATCCGCAAAGCCGCTATCCAGAAAGCTCAGAATTACGAGAAGGCGCTCGCTATCATACCTGTATAATATCAGCCCAGGTTGGACTGGTCCGGCGGGATACCGGGAAAAACCCCGGTGGGTATTGCCAACCCAGATCCGATCCCCGCTTGACCTCTACTGTTGCTCCCCTTGCTGCCCTCCCTCCCTCAATTGCAGAAAAAGTAAGTATAAAGTATACACGGGAGGAAGGGGCTTGCGGGGGGCAAGTGGGTGGACAGCGGGGGTCCCAGAGGGGCTTTGGGCGCCCCTGTGATAGCAGCACGACCCTCAGACATCAGCATATGTATCTGGAGCCCTATTACTCTACATATTGGTACTGATTAATATGAATGGAAAAACTGTGTTCAGTGGTATAACTAGCAATTACTGAACCCCACAGAAAATTATTTTTAGACCCCCAAAATGTCTAGAGGTTGAGCTGTTTTACCAATATTCATTGAAATTGTATATGAATGAGGGTCTCATAGGGCCCCTGTAGTTCCTGGGCCCCTCTACAGCCACAGGGTCTGCTTCCTCTGTAGTGCACGGATGGCACCAGGGGCTCAGTTAGTTAGTTTTGGGGCTGGCAAATAAATTCGCAAAATTGTCAAATTGTTTTGACGTTGGATCCGACGCTTAAAGGCACCCATTGACTTTGATGCGCGTCAAATTGTCGCAGGTGTCAGAATTGTCGCCAGCATCAAAAAAATAATTTTTGGAAACGGGAGAAATTCTAGCCCATCACTACTAGCAGCATATGTGCTGGTGGGGAAACGTTTATCCAATGCCCTCCACAAGTGACAGAAACTGTCACCTGCATTAAAAAAATATTGATTGGAAATGGGGTAATTATGTGCCAACGACATCCCTTAAAGGAAAACTATACTCCCCAAACAATGTAGGTCTCTATTAAAAGATACTGAGTAAAACAGCTCATGTGTAAAACCCTGCTTCATGTAAATGAACCATTATCATAATAATATACTTTTTTAGTAGTATGTGCCATTGGGTAATCATAAATAGAAAATTGCCATTTTAAAAAATAAGGGCCGCCCCCTGAGATCGTAAGATTCACTGTGCACACATACAAACCACATGTAAGGTCACATGAGCCAATTAACAGACAGAGTTCTGCCTTTTGCTTCCTCACTTCTTCCTGTTACAGTTAGTGTTGTAGTATTTCTGGTCAGGTGATCTCTGAGGCAGCACAGATAGTCACGAAATGGTGGTTCAAGGCAAGAGATGTAAAAGGGCAATATTTATGTAAATATATATTCCAGTTTGGTAAGATTCTTTACTATGTCATTCAATTTGATATAAACTATCTGTTGCTCAAGTATTCATTTTGGGGGTATAGTTTTCCTTTAAGCTGGCTGGGACATGTGCAGGATGGATCTCAGCAGACCTTTCCAACAAAGTTCTGAGTGGTGCCAACGTTGTTGTGGCAAGCTTGGAGACATATAGGTCATGCGGCACAAGGCTGGCACTATACTGCGCAATGTTGGCACCATAAAACCTTATAATAAAAATAGATGATCAATGGCAACATCCGCTCAGTGAGCACAGGCTCAGGCAACATTTTGGCATCAGGAAATGCAGTAGTACTGTCTGCTACTTGGGTACCTCAGGTAAGGCTCCAATATAGTCACATTATATATAATGGTCAGACAGGTATGGGTTAGGGCAGGCAGCAATAAGACAAGGGCAGCTAGTAACAGCTGCATGGACAACACCCCAGAGTCCTTTAAAGGGGTGGCTCACTTTAAGTTGACCATAAGAGTGTTATAGAACGGCCAAATCTAAGCAAATATCCAGTTGGTCTTCATTATTTATTTTTTATAGTTATTTAATTATTTTCCTTCCTCGTAGAACGCTTTCTAGCTTTCAAATAGGGGTCGCTGACCCCATCTAAAAAAAACCAAAGGCTCTATAAGGCTAAACATGTATTTTTATCGCTACTTTTTATTACTCATCTTTTTATTCAGGCCTCTCCTATTCACATTCCAGTCTCTTATCCAAATCGAAGCATGGTTGCTAGGGGAATTGGCAAACTGGAGAGCTGCTGAACAAAAAGCTAAATAACTAAAAAATGAAAACCAATTGCAAATTGTCTCAGAATATCAATCTCTACATCCTACTTCATTTAAAGGAGAACAACCCATTTAAAGGCAATTTCTAGGGGGCACCTGGTGGTACAGCTGAGTCCTACAAATGAGGACATTTCAGAACCATGGACAGTAACACAGCGGAAAGTCCGCAGAACCCAAAGGCCCTGGGTTCAAGCCCACCTGTTTATCTCAAAGTTCCATTCGCAACCAATAAAATTGCTATTCCCAATTTACAAAATCATGTTCTTCTCCATTTACCTGCCCAATCTCAGGGAAATGATGGGGCCTCATTCTACAGGTCTCACGATGGGCGGGAAGAGAGTGAAGAATCCAGGCCCCAGTTTTTTAACTATTTCTCTAATTAAAAAAATATTTCAGGATAATAATGCCCAACTGCAACACTGTTTCAATACTTCATCCTGTTAATTGCCTAGCGTAATATTAAATTCTATATAATTAATGTATGGACTGGCAGCCAGTTCCAAGGCCTGGGTCTACCAACACAGACCCTAACGCAAATGCAGATGCTGGACCCAGTGAAACCCCGCAATGGAAAATACCGAAATACAATTTTGAGGGTTAATAACCCGTAAAAGCAGAAGATAATCCTGAAAACTGGAGGTCATTTGTTAATCTGTATTTTTCCCATGTTTCTTAACAAAATACAATGAAACAATTTCACCCACTGAAAAATGGGCCCATATAGAGAAGCCCTGAAGCTGCATGGCTGTCCAGTATTTCATTTGTTATACTTAGGGGCAAATTTATCAAGGGTCGAAGTGAAATCGAGGGAATTTTCGAAGAAAAAAATTCGAAACTCTAAGGGGCCGATTCATCAAGGGTCGAATATCGAGGGTTAATTAACCCTCGATATTCGACTAGGAACTAAAATCCTTCGACTTCGAATATCGAAGTCGAAGGATTTAGCGCAGATAGTTCGATCGAACGATCGAAGGAATATTCCTTCAATCGAACGATTAAATCCTTCGAATCTAACGATTCGAAGGATTTTAATCCAACGATCGAAGGAATATCCTTCGATCAAAAAAACTTAGGAAAGCCTATGGGGACCTTCCCCATAGGCTAACATTGACTTCGGTAGCTTTTAGCTGCCGAACTAGGGGGTCGAAGTTTTTTTTAAAGAGACAGTACTTCGACTATCGAATGGTCGAATAGTCGAACGATTTTTAGTTCGAATCCTTCGATTCGAAGTCGTAGTCGAAGGTCGAAGTAGCCCATTCGATGGTCGAAGTAGCCCAAAAAAAACTTCGAAATTCGAAGTTTTTTTACTTCGAATCCTTCACTCGAGCTTGGTGAATCGGCCCCCAAGTAATTTTTGGATACTTCGACCATCGAATAGGATACTGCAACTTCAAATTTACTTCTAATTCGATTCGAAGTAAAAAATAGGTTGAATATTCGACCATTCGATAATCGAAGTACTGTCTCTTCGACTTCAATACTTTGCCAAATTAAACCTGCCGAAGTGCTATGTTAGCCTAAGGGGACCTTCTACAGCCTTTTTCTAAGTTTTTGAAGTCGAAGTAAAAATCGTTTGATCGCACGATAAAATCGTAATTAATTTGTGTGTGTGTGTCCCTTAGGATTAAAAGAGAGAGAGAGAGAGAGAGAGAGAGGTGTGTGTTATTTATTTATAAATGTTGTCATATAAAGAAGCCCACATGCTGCATGTTGTGTTCAGTATTTCATTTGTTATACCTGACGCACGCCTATTATTGAGTCTTCAGCGTGCATGTATATGTGTTGGGGGGGCCTTATTTATCAAAGGTCGAATTTATCTGACTATTTTAATGAAAAAAGTCAGACCAAACCAGAATCCATGATGGGACCTTATTTATTATCAAAGAATCACAATTCTATAGGATTGGAGACAAATGCAAAAAAAATCCAAATCATGCAATGACTTTTATCCGAAAAGCCTGAAATAGTTGTAATTTTGGCCTAATTCCAGCGCAAACAACAGAAACTTCCAAATAGGATAGGGACTTCTCCCATTGACTTATATACAACCTTGGCAGATCTGAGATGCAGGATTTTCAGAATTTTTCAATCCTTATGGTTTAATAAATCTCGAAGAATGGCAGTAATAATTCAGATTTTATAGTTAAAAAAAACTTTCAAGTTTTTGGCATTCGGACTGTAATCCCCGGAGTGTATTATTTATTTATTTATAAATGCTGCCATATAAAGAAGCCCACATGCTGCATGCATGTTCAGTAATTTCTCAAATAAGTAAGGGACTCCTATTTTTATATTTTTAAGTAGAACAGTGGTGTAACTAGATGTTGCTGGGCCCCACAGAAAATTAATTTTAGGGCCCCCAACATATCCAGTGTTTGTCCTGTTTTACCAATATAAGTTCAAATTGCTCATCAATGAGAGCCTCATGGGGCCCCCTGTACCTCCTGGGCCCCCCTGCAGCCGCAGGGTCTGCTTCCTCTGTAGTTACACCCCTGGATTTTAATTAAATATATATGTGTGCGTGTGTGTGTACAGGTGAATATTATTTGTATATAAATTCTGCCATATAAAGAAGCCCACATGCTGCATGTTCGGTAATTTCTCAAATACGTAAGGCAACCCTATTTTTCTTTTTATAAGTAGATATGAATTATATATGTGTGTTTGTGTACATGCGAATATTATTTTTTTTTTATAAATGCTGTCATATAAAGAATAGGGACGGGCGAATTTGACCCGACAATTCGTTGCCGATGCCAATTAAAGTCTATGGGCCTCAAAAAAATTTGGTGTGCGGCGAAATTTTTTTTGACGCGTGTCTTTTTTTTTGACACAACGCCATACAAGTCTATGGGCATCATTTTTGCGGTGAAACAAGGCGAAAAAAAAATTGCCCATCCCTAATAAAAAAGCCCACAAGCTGCATGGCAGTTTTCTAGTTAATTTGTCATACAAAAGGCACATTTCTTTTTTCATTGGGAAGCGCAAAAGCACAAAGTTGTCCAGGCTCCACTTTAACATCGTTATTATTCTTACATCATTTGCCAAGACTGCGGATTTATTCACTTGCAAAACCAGATAAATAATAGACATAATAATTACATTAAGACCCTGCGGTAAGTTCATCTCAGCCAATAAGCGGCCTATCGAGAGTCAGTGAATGCGCCAGCCGCAGTGAAAAGGTTAACGGCAATAACGACACAAAGACCTCGTTTGCTTGTTCCAAACCCTTTCAGATTAATTGCAGCCCTTTTCGGTCATGAAAAAGATCTAATGACGTGTCCCATTCTGCTGCTTTTTTGTTTGATTCCAAATAAATTGGGAGACGTTTCTGGCGAAATACTAAAACAATTATCAATTTAGAAAGAAAAAAAACAGAAGAAAATCCTGCATAATTAATGTGTGTTTTCTTTGCATTGGATCATGTACTTCTTCCATGCAGTGCCACAGATTTCAGCTGCTGCGTATTTGTTTTTTTTTTCCCTGTTTTTTTTTTTTTTATTCTCTCTCTCTCTTTCTCGTGTGATGTTCCGCCCATTCAAGGCTGACATTTAAATGAGCGAGTATTCAACACAAACGTGATCATTTGTACAGCATCCAATGTGGCTCCATGCTGAGATGATTGCTTCTAGGAGCAGTCCGTGGCTTTTTTTTTTCCGAAGGCGGGCGAAAAAGCCAGGCAAAATTTTATCAATTTACATTTTTTCTGTGATTAATTTTTATGCAAATCAGGGCCCGACGGTGCTCCCATCTCACCTGAATCATTCGGATCATCAAAGACAAATTGAGCATCACTTATTTAAAAAAATAGGCTTTAAAATACTCTACAGCTGTGTTGGAGAATGGCAAGAGCGGGGCTTGAACTTTTCTAATGTAACAGGAACAGGCGAGAGACGGCCGTGTTTCAACATTTGTTTCTCGTGAAACAAGGACAAACATTCTCACAAATTATTTTTATTTTGAAATACAGGTATGGGACCTGTTATCCAGAATGCTCGGGACCTGGGGTTTTCCAGATAACGGATCTTTCCGTAATTTGGGTCTTCATGCCTTAAGTCTACTAGAAATTTATTTAAACATTAAATAAACCCAATAGGCTGGTTTTGCTTCCAATAAGGATTAATTATATCTTAGTTGGGATCAAGTACAAGCGACTGTTTTATTATTACACAGAAAAAGGAAATTATTTTTAAAAGTTTGGATTATTTGGATAAAATGGAGTCTATGGGAGACAGCCATTCCGTAATTCGGAGCTTTATGGATATCAGGTTTCCGGATAAGGGATTATATACCTATATATATATATATATATATATATATATATATATATATATATATATATATATATATATATATATATATATATATATATATATATATAGTGAATAAAGTACCCCCTTTTGTAAAATATAGGGATATTATAAGTTACCGAGGAGTTTCATGACCATATAAAAGTACGAGGCCGAAGGCCGAGTGTTTTTATACAGGTCATGGAACTCCGAGGTAACTTCTAATATCCTCATATTTTACAACTGGGGGTACTTTATTTATTATAATACACAAATTTCAATGAGTCATGTGACAGAAATGACATCAGAACTCACCGTTTATAACTGATGACATCAGAACTCACCGTTTATAAGGATATAATTTACAGGATATTCATGGCTTTTGTGTATTTTATATATATATATATATATATACAGGTATGGGATCCATTATCCAGGTCGTCTCCCATAGATTCCATTTTATTCAAATAATCCAAATTTTTAAAAATGATTTCCTTTTTCTGTGTAATAGATACACATTGCAGCAAGGGGTCATGGACATAGGATAAGGATTCCTGGGTCTGGGTTTGCAGGGTATATTTAATTTTGGAGGGCTGTGGGCATTTTGGGGTGTAAGTGGGTGTGGCTGGGGAGGATCAATCATGTGGTTAGGTTGGCGGAGCATTTTTGCAAAAAGTGCCATTGGTAGGTGTAAAACCCACTGCCCTTTGCCCTAGGGGCCCTTCTATGTATCATACTGCCTCATGCTTTCTAATGGCAGCCCTAGTTGTGAGAATCCAAAATGTTTGCTTATGGAGTAGTAGCTACTCGGAGTAGTGGCCTGCCAATTAGGTTGGAAATGTTTTAATTAAGTAACCTAGTTGGCAACATTTACGCCTAGTTTTTTTTGTTGTTTTAGTAGCCAAATGCTTACTCTCTAACCACTGCATGGTTGCTATGGTAAGCTGGACCCTAGCAACCAACTAATACTAAACTGGGGAGGTACGGTAAAAAATCATATAACTCAAAACCACAAAAAACACAAAATTAATTTTAAAAAATTCAGTTATCTACATCATGTAAAAAATAGTGGGGCCACAGTTGCGCCCAAAGAGTCTCATTAATTTGCAATGAGAGAGAGAAACACTGTGGTCACTCTTTGTACAAAGAAACACTCTCAACTATTGCACAGAGATGAATCTTGGCTCCTCAATTCACAGACTGCAGCTAATTACACAAAGAGACAGATCTTGGTTAGCCGTGGGGCCAGCTCTAGCGCTGCACTAAGTCTGGGCAACTGTCAGCAGACAGGTAACGAGAGAACTCAAATGTCATTTGACAAGGCAGCAGGCTTCATCACCTAAGGTTAGAAAGCAGACAAGCCATTCTGTGTTGGAAAGTAGAGACAGAGAGATTTCAAGCAGATTTTATCTGACAGAAATCATATCGGAGCTGTATCTCCTGACGAGGCCATGCACGAACGAAGCTACGCACTTTCTGTTTCCAATCTAGCCCTTTAAGATAGCATTTTTTATTTTTACTGTCACATCCAAGGTGACAGCTTGAGACTCGACGGTTAGCAACTTTTCCTCAATGCTATTCTTTGTTTGGGAGCCCTAAATAGGTGAACAACATAGAGAAGGGGAAAAAAACATCGAAATTTAAGGGGAAATAAAGATTAAGGATTATGTTAGAATCTCTAAACATTTTTATTTTACTAATGTTGAGTCGATATAAGGTCCAGTTGCCCCAGGTGTATCTGACAACCCCGTTTACGATTCAAAATCAGGGAGGTCGGTGACCACGTTCTCTACTCTCATCAACAGGAGCCAATCGGAAAGGCGTGCCTATGGTTCACTGATGTTCTTGGTGGATTCGACTTTCCAATTTTCAGAACAATAACAATACAAACAGGTTCTACAACATCATTAGCTATGTCATTATGGCTGGGATCTTGCCCTGGATCTAACGGTGGCTTCAGGATTTTCCTACCACCATTGTTCTAAATTCTTTAAGAATATTCATTTAAATTAAATATATAATTCATATTTTTCAGACTTATTTTTGACTCCCCCAAGGTGTTTTGCCAACTTGTCCTATGGCACTTAGAGCGTTTTGATCACCACTGCAATGGTGGACCAATACACCTGTCTACCTATCACTAATGTTTTTGAATGAGGAGCACCTTTTCGATTAGAGAAAGGCTTCTCCGTTGTTGATTGTAAATCCCTACCCCAGATAGAGCTTGAATTTCCCTGCATTGCTAGGTGCCCCCTACTCTCTAACTCTGATCCTGTCTGCTACTTTTAAGCAAGCTCTTTATAAAACAAAAACTTGTTCCATGAGATGGTGTCTGCCTCACTGCTAATGTGATCTCCCATGAATTGGGGCTTCTTTTAACTGGGAAGCCTCATAAAATGCAACACAAGAGAGACCTGCAGGAACAGGACCACTGGCTCTTGACCCTCTTGAAATTAAACAAGATGAGGAATCAGTGACCCAGATTTGTGTACAACACCTTGAGCTTAACAACTGCTTTGAATTCCCAGAATGATGTTTTCTTGACTGTACATTTCTTCAAGCTAATGTAATGTATCCCCTATATAAAAAAAACTCACCCCAGGAGTAAGAGAATGTGGACAGTAGAATGGAAACAGGGCAGGGGGTCAGAATGGAGACACCAACCTCAATCCAGAGTCTCTCCACCACCGAGAACTGCAGGCCACCGCCCCCCAAAAATGCAATCAGTGCCCTGTACCCCTGCCCCAACCTGCAACAGAGTGCGTGAAATAGAGGCTCTCTTTGGGGTCCCTTGGAACTGTAGACTATAATAAATCATGTAACCCCTATATTTAAGGATATTAGAATGCACTGCGGTGTTAGTTGACCCTAGAAACACACAAGGCCACAGACTGAGTGCTAACTACCCGAGGGACTGCATTATCCACTATATATTGTACAGGATATTTATAGCCCTTGTGCATTATACGGATATATTTTACGTGTTATTTATGGGTATAATGATGCATCAGAGAAGTTATTGATGTATCTAAAAGCATCTCCTAAAAAAAAACTTCTATTTTAGCCGCCATCAGAGATTCCATGCAGACGGCAGAAAACAGCTTAACTCAGATTCGCGATGAGCTAATTTGAGATTTTGCTGAATCAAGCTGTGCCGAAAATTGGTGTCAAACTGCAAAATAGTATGGCGAGGTAAAAGCATTTAGATTTAAATTTCAGGCCCCTAAACCTCACCTGAATGCAAATCACTCATATCTGTACCTGAAACGCCATCTATTGCTAAATAGCGTCTTAAATTATTTTTAGGTCCTTAAACAAGCAGTGTTCTTAAAATGAACATTTGTGAATTATTATTTGGTTTCAGATCATGTTATGTAGGACATGGCAGCCAAGCTAACATTTGCTGGGTCTCAGTTGCTCCCCACATTGCGTGGCCCAGAGATAGAAGATACACATTAAAGAAAACTGCCCCTCTGGTTGCTGAGGAGACATTTGTTTAGCTGGGAGAACCCATTCCATGTTTCATATGACATGAAGGTCTGTCTATCACAGCTCCATGTGCCTCAGCATATTTAATATCATCAGGAGCAGTCACCAACTGTTAGTGGCCTTTTGACCATCACTTTTTCCACCATATGGCAGTCAAATGCTCCAGATGCCATAGACATTAGAGCAGTCATCATCTAACAGTGGTTCATTGCCATACAGGGTCCTCAGGCTGGAAGTCAACATGGGTAGCCAATCTGAACCCTTATTTAGCAAGCTCAGGAAATAACCGGGCCCCCCTTGACAGCGTCAAAGCCATGCCGAGCCCACTGAAGTCCTGAACCTCTGAAGTCCAGAAGAGTCGAAGTGCCGAAGAGCTAAAGTCCTGAAGAGCCGAAAGCCATGAAAGGAGCCGAAGTTGAAGTCCCAAAGCCACGAAAAGACCCGATGCCACGAAAGGAGCCGAAAACTATGGGCCCTACCACCAATGGTTTTTTTTAAATATCCTCTGGGGCCCCAATGTTTCTTTTTAACTTATGGAGGGCCCTGACCACCAATGATTTTCTAAAAACTTTTATGGGAGGCCCTGGGTTTTTTTTTAATTATAAGGGGGCCCTGACTATCAATGGATTTTTATAACATGTGTGTGTGTGTGGGGGCTTATATGGGATATGGGGTGGGGCTTGGGGGCTTGGGTGGGTGGGGCCCAGAAAATTTGGTTCTACGGGGCCCCGTGATTTCTAATGGCAGCCTTGGCTTACAGTCTAAGGTTCCTATCACATTCGCATACAGTAACCTGCATGTATGTAAGTGTGGAGAAAAATTAAGTTCCCAGAGTAATCCCAGAAGCAGGAGAACATACAAACTCCTTGCAGACAGAGCACAGGCCAGAATTGACTACCTAGTCTGGAAACCCACGCCTGTATGTTTATTTGCAGAGTTGGAGGAAACCGGAGTACTGGTAGAAATCTATATATGTGGAGAACATACAAGCTCCTTGCCCAAGCTGAATTAAACCCAACGTCGCAGGTCAGAAATGCTATTCATCGAGCTACCAAGCTGCCCAAACCAAGCTGCCAAACCTTTTGGCTATATTTGGTCTATAAGGCTACTCTTGGATCACACCATGGTCTGTGCAGAGTGGTTGGCTACATGGTGCATATGAAACTAGATGGGCCTTTGGTTGTCTAGATTTTTCATATTTTTATATCTGAACATACCTAGCTGTTGACTGAGAAAGGCAATTATTGTGGGTACCTTTAATAGCCTTTGTGCCTATTTCTACCTGTATCTGACAATTCAGCACTAACAGTGGCTGATGTTCGGGTGCCTTCAAGGCTCCTAATCAAAATTTTCAGGCCAGCCCGATCGATGAACCAACCGATATCCAAGTCTTCTGCCAATATTGGTTCAGCTCGACTCCCACCATAGAGTCACCGAATATGGTGCCTGTAAACGCGACTATGGACACCTTAAGGCAAGCAGAAAAAGAAATGCAACAATAAAAAAAAAAGATGGAAATGTCCTTCCTTCATTACGATTCCCTTACAACTCCATTTATTTAAAAATCTTAATTTCAGATTTATACACACCATTTTTACTGTTTTTGACCCGTACATCCTTCAGAGGATTTTTTTTACGACTATTTCCATTTTAACTTAGTGTAAATCAATTACTTCTCTACGATAAAGCCTCATTTGCCACCTTTGAGAATAACAGAGGCACCATTAAAATTGTGACATTCTTCAAAAAAAAGGGCAACACTCAGTTGGAAGACATAAATTAAGAGCCCCTTTTTTCTGTATGTGTTGGAGATACTGCTGTGAATAAAATGTGCATAAAATCTCTATCTATTAAAGCTATTAGTCTGGTGGCGATGATTTTAAAGGAGGGGTAGGGGGCAGAATGGAAGATTATGATTACTCCTCTGACAAAATGATGTATTTCCTTTTTTTCTCCCTCTCGGTGTTTGCTACTGATGCAATACATGAGGTCCCCAGCTGGGTTGCATTTGGAAATGCCACTGAGCATGCCATGCGCGCTTCACTGGCCATCGCTGAAGCTGAGCCCTGTCGGGAACAGAGTGCATGTGTAAGGACCATCCCACCCCCACGCTGATCACCTTGACCTCCGCTGTTCTACGCATGTATGCCTGGCTGATCACCTCTCTCAAGTGGAAAAGTGTTGTAGAAGATCAATTCATGGGATTTTAAGGGCATTTAACTTCCACGACTCACTTCGGATTGATATTGCCAGAAAAAAACTTATTACTGAAGCACCAACTTCAAGAGCTGGTCACTTGCTTGACAGCATGCAAGATACACGCAATAATCTGCTTGTAGGCCCCAGTTCTTCTGCCTTGATATTTTTTTATTTGGTCTTCACCATCATTCAATAAATAGGTCTGGAACAGTACATTGCCACCATGTATGCTTTTTTGTATGTCCAGTAAACCCTTGCTTTTCCAGATATAGGGGCTGTTGGCCTTTAAGCAGCCACATGGCTGACAAATTATTTTTCTCTTTTAGATAGAACTGGCCAAACATAGATGAATGAGTAGAGTCACCAAATAGTTTCTGAACAATTAAGAGAACTACTTGGGCACTTAATCATGAGCCTATGATTAAGTGCACAAGCACACAAAGGGGCACACTAAGCTCGAGTGAAGGATTAGAATAAAATATACTTAGAATTTTGAAGTATTTTTTGGCTACTTCGACCATCGAATTGGCTTCTTCAACCTTCGACTACGACTTTGAATCAAAGGATTCAAAGTAAAAATCATTCGACTATTTGACCATTCGATAGTCGAAGTACTGTCTCTTTAAAAAAAACTTCGACCACCTACTTCGCCACCTAAAACCTTCCGAGCACCAGTGTTAGCCTATGGGGAAGGTCCACATAGGCTTTCCTAGCAATTTTTGATTGAAGGAAAATCGTTCAATCGATGGATTAAAATCCTTCGAATCGTTCGATTTTTCCTTCGATCGTTCGGATTTAACGTCAATGGTCAAATATCGATGGTTAATTAACTCTCGATATTCGACCCATAGTAAATGTGCCCCGAAATGTGTAAGGCTACTTTTGTATTGAAATGTGTATTGATCTACTTTTGGCCTGAAATAAAGTTCCAAGTTCTTTAACAAGCCTTTATGTGGGTGGCTTCCATTTTTGTTTTGGTTGAATACCTCCACCATGAGCTGTAGGTCTGGGGCATATGTACCCAGACCACAGATTTATACTGGTGAGATTATAAACTTAGTGGCTACGCACTGGGAATTTCCTTCCTTCTTGAATGAACTCATCAGTGTTGTAGGCAAGTTGGGCTATATCCTCATAAAGTCATGTCTTTTGGCTATACTATTGCATGCCACCTGATTCCTCTATAATTAGACACCCAGTGCAATGTGTAAAGTTCTATTTAGATGCATATCACCATGTTTTTTACCCCCATTCAGTGTTTTCTCTAGAGTTCAAACATAATTACTGCTGCCTGCTAATCTGCATCCACCACCACTTGCACACAATGTACCAATCTCCTGTTGGAAGGCACTACTATGTAACAAGCAGACATGGGCCGCAACAACTTTTACTGAAAAAAAGTTAAAATATGGACATCTCCAAAGGCTCTACGCATTCTGTGCTCAACAAGCACTTAGTCATGGGCTACACACTCTATGCAACATTTTGGGATGTTTTTGGCTTTAAACTTTTCCTTACACCACTTTACATGAAGATTCCAGTTCTAGCACAACAACCTGATATTTAGGGGGTTATTCATCAAGGTCCGAAATTATCTCAATATTGGCTGTTACAAACTCCGATCTAAGCCGCTCTGGTTTTTAATGCTTATTTTACCGAAAATTAGCTTTTCGGTAAAAACTCATATTTTCACAATTTTTTCAGAGGTTTCACACGATTTTCACGATTTTTTCGGAGTTTTCACCCAAAACCTCAGATTTTTGCCCGAAAACTTCGGGGTATGGCACGATACCCAGCGCACATCAATAAAATCATTGGGACTTCTCCCATTGACTTATATGCAACCTCGACAGGTCTGAGATGCCAGGATTTCAGATTTTGGGGTTTTTCAGCCTCGGGGTTTAATAAATTCGGAAAAATGTTGTGAATTTTTAAAAGCCCGATTTTAAAAAAAAAAAAATCACATGGTAAATAACCCCCTAAGACTAGGATATACATAGGATATACTGTATATATATATATATATATATATATATATATATATATATATATATATATATATATATATATATATATATATATATATATAGTATATACCAGCAAATAGCTGGGGTTATCAAAGCCTACAGAGGGGCAGTGACTATACTAGGAATGGGAGTGCAGTATGGGGAATAGAGCTTTACTGGGGATGTAAATTTATGACAATCCCTAAGCAGCCCAGACCACACTGAGCATGTGCACAGTCTTAGTCTTGCAAAAATGTTTAACTAAGTTACAAAATGGCGACCCCTTGTGGCCAACTTTGAAAGCATAAATCATTTGTTTTATTAGGCTTGTGGTGCATTAAGTTCGTGTTTATGTTTAGTATACAAAATACAGCATTTCTAGCATTATTCTATTTTAAACTTTAGATGGGTTAGGAAGTGGGGCAGATAGAATAAATGGGTTGCTTAGCAGGAAGTAGATAAGGAAGGCACTTATGAAATTAAAGTTAGTGCTGCAGACTGTAGGGCAGGGAGAGTGGATTGGTGAAGAGGGCTAGAGCTAAATAATAGGAGGTTGGGCTTGCAGGGAGCAATAAGAGGGTTATGAAGGAGAAGGGGGGCATCATTATTTTCCAGTGGTCCAGACAGCAGCATGTTATGTTAGCACGTTATGGGGTAAAAACCATAGAATATTTACCATAGGTTGGGGGGCCTATGCCCCATCTTTATGTGCAACTGTCAGTGGTGGAGTACTGTCTCCTTTGGCAAGGGGTCCCAGAAAGGAGGTTTTATGGTTGCCCATGTTAACTTGCCCATCCATCTCTGTATTGACCAGCTTGGCAGGTAGGTAATTGTGGGTCAGTTCTGGTTTTAGCCAAACATTCCAAAGGTTCCATGTCTGTATTATTTACGGGTTTTTTTCACTTAATATTTTTTAGCTGTTTATATTTTATATCGTTCCCAACCTGGAACCAGTACAAGGGTTCATTGAGCTAATAACATGAGTTATGGAATTGTAGAATTCTATTGTCTTATCCCGTAAACAGCTGTGAAAAGTTCATCCAACTGTCTTTTTTTAGCAACGCACATCATATTCCCACCCTGCATGTCACTTTATAAAAATCACAATCCTTTCCATTCTGTTAGCACCAGCGTCTTGTCATTGGGGGCCAGTTCTGCAGGGAAAGCTTGCTAGACTTCAGTATGGTGCTGCCTCGCAACTGTCAGGAGAGTCCCATTGGTAAAGTGGCAGTTCCTCCTGCCAACGCCGCTCTTTTGGGAGAGCGAGCTCAAATGAAAGGGTCACTCCAGCCTTAGGATTTGATTAGATTAGGAAAGTAATAGGAATAGGAAATCTTGAGATGAGAGGAACATGAATAATAAACAGGAGCCAGACTAGATTACAATGAAAAATAAAGAATTCAGAGTAATAAAAACATTATACAGTTTCCTAGACTCTATGGCGCCAGCATCTTGTCCTATTGGGTCAGCTTTGGTAAATGTCCCCTAGATATTCAAAAGTCATGAGATCTGTATTCAATGATGTATTATAGGTCATTCTTTTTTTTGTAGAAACAGATATACTGGAATAGAGTCCTGCAGCGGGTCGGGTACCCGCAAAAAAAGTGGGCACCCTTTGGAATGATTTTCAGATGCGGGTTGCGGGTCTGTGGGTCGCGAGTCTCATCTAAATTTCTTATCTTATGTAATATTGTCTATATTTTAATCCTTTTAAAGTTTTATCAAAGTTGTTTCTGTCCCGCCCACTTTTGATGACACCACTTTTGGTTTGTAGCACCATCACTTCCTGTTTGATGGTGGTTAGCGGGTTGCGGGTTGCAGATAAGGCAGTTGTGGGTCCGGGTAGTGGATCAAAGTGGGTAAACATGCGGGTTGCGGTTTTGGTCGCGGGTTGCAGGTTCAGGTCTTAGAAATTGGCCCACCGGGCACCCCAATCATAATACCCCTTTTCCCCCACCAGTGGGCTCTTGCGCGTTTCAGTTCCTCATGCAATGGGGTATGCGGGGAGGGGGGTATCTGGAGCAGAGCCAACTGCTGGCTCAGAAGGGCTGGTGCCCACCGGGTTTTTTCCCAGTCTCCCACAGGCCCAGTCCGACCCTGGATACCACCCCCCCCGTAGATGGGTGTGCAAAAATAGTAGTTGTTCTTCAGGAAGGAGCAGTATTCCTCAAAGGCATTTGCTTTGTATACTATAGGACCCATTGTCCAGAAACCCGTTATCCAGAAAGCTCCGAATTACAGGAATGCCGTCTCTCATACACTCCATTATAAATAAATAATCATACACTCATACACTCCATTATAAATTTTAAAAATTATTTTCTTTTTCTCTGTAATAATGAAACAGTACCCCGTACTTGATCCTAATTAAGATATAATTAATCCATCCATGAAAGGCAAAACAAACCTGTTGGGTTTACGCAATATTTAAATTATATTCAAGTTGAGATCCAAATTATGGAAATATTCCTTATCCAGGCAACCCCAGACCCAGAGCATTCTGGATAAGAGGTCCCATGCCTGATAGGAAGCACACAAATTTCTCCTGGCCATCAGTCCAAAGGGCTTTGGAATATAAGAGGGAGCCAGTGAAATATTTGTAAAATTACTGAAGTTTAACAGGCACTTTAATGGCAATAAAGAGACAAGGGGCCCATGAGGCTTATTTTCCTGTTGCATTGCTATCTGCTTCTTGTGTTTGATTTGCCTTTAAATTAGTTTTTTTGCTTCTTTTTAGTTTTAGACTTTTTTGTAATCTTTGCCTCTCATGAAATCCCTGTTCAGCTTCAATATCACACCATGGCGAGCATTGTACTCATTCTTCAGTAAGAATTAAGATGATGATAAAACACCTACCTGCTGCGTTTCATGCAGAAATGTGTACGAGGACTGGAAGCAATTTTAGGGAGTATATATGATATATACTGTATGTATATATATATATATATATATATATATATATATATATATATATATATGTGTGTGTGTGTGTGTGTGTGTGTATATATTTGTGTTAAGTGAACCAAATAAGAGCCAAAATCTGGGAAGTTAGTCCGGGTATCAGTTGTGTCTCCAGGCTGAGAGAATCCATTTAGAGGGACACAGGTTATTTATCACAAAGCCAACAGCCCAGCTGCTGCAGAATCACTTGACTAGAACGCTGTCAAACACTGTTCCACATCAGGAAATCATCTGTGGTGTCTCCCATCAGCAGCGAAGTAACTGGCAGTTAACTAAGGGCCCGGGCCCGGGCAAAACTAGAACTGGGGAAGCGATGGCTCTCAGGCCCTGGCATTAGTGATGGACGAATTTATTCGCCAGGTGCAAATTTGCGGTGAATTTGCGCGATTTGCCGCCAGCGAATAAATTTGCGAAACTCCCGCGAAAAATTGCGGCACAAAAAAAACGCGCGTCTGCGTTTCGCGAAATTTGCTAATTTTTCGTGAAACGACGCAAATTCGCCCATCACTACCTGGCATATTTAGCTGCAGAGCAAAAATCCTGATTTGAAGGTATTGATACTGTCCTATTGTTAGGGATAGGGTTCACCTTCAAATTAACTTTAAGGGGGTTATGTATTAAAGTCGGAATGCCAAAAATTTGATTTTTTTTTTTTTACTATAAAATCCTAATTTTTTGTGGCAAATTTTTTTTTGGGGAATTTTGGGGAATATATTAAATAACCGAGGGTAGTGATGGGTGAATCTGTTGTGAAACGGTGAAAATAATTAGTGTAATGGCGAAAACATTTGTGAAATGACGGAAAAATTAGCGAAACTTATTGAAGTCAATGAGCGTCAAAATTATTTTGACACAACAATTTTTACACGAACGACAATTTTTTTACGCGCAACTCTTTTGTCCAAATGCAGTAAAGTCAATGCGCGTCCGAATAATTTTGACGCACGACAATTTTTATTGCGCGACAATTTTTTTCGCTGTCGAATCCATGCCTGCCAAATAAATTCGCCCATCACTACCCGAGGGATTTAATAGAATAAAAAAGTCCTCCAACTCAGACCTGCTGAGTTCAAGTAGACGTCAATGGGAGAAGTCCTGAAGATATCCTGATCTGCGCTGAATTTCATGCAATAATCTGAAGATTTTGTGGTTTTCTGGCAAATACCGAGTTTTCAGGTGCCAAATCTGAAAAATTCGTACAATTCAAATTTTTTTCACAGTTTTATCAAGTTTCTCTCCGTTTTTTTTTTCTGAGAAATGTATTTATAAATAAGGGGAAAAAATTTGGTCGGACTATTTTACCGAAAATTATCAGAAATTTCCAGATCCCCTAAATATGGTATAGAATGAGCAATTCATAGCAACTTTTTAATTGGTCTTTAGTGATGAGGAAATTTTTTTTGGCATGTATGGAAAAGTTTTGTGGAACGGCACCAAAAAAAAAGAAATTGCAAAAAAAAATGTCACGCAAGTAGACAAAATTGTTTCAGTAAACAAAAAAAGTCGCTCATAGATTCTAATATATTTTGCTACAAAAAAAGACACAGCAAAATTTTTTTTGCGGTGAAGCAAAACAGGACAGATTCACTCATCACTATTGGTCTTCATTTTTTTAGTTTTTACAATTTGTCTTCTTCTCTTGACTCTTTCCAGATTTTAAATAGGGGGTCACTGACCCCATCTAAAAAAACAAATGCTCTGTAAGGCTAGACATATTCCAATGTCTTAATCACACCACTGCTTGGTAGCTAGGGAGTCTTGGACCCTAGCAACCAGATAGCAGCTGAAATTACCATCTGGAGATTTGCTGAACAAAAAGCTACATTTTTTTTTTAAAAACAGACACATAATAACAAATGAAGACCAATTGCAAATCATCTTAGAATATCACTCTACAACACACTAAAAATTTATTCAAAGGTGAATTACCCCTTTAAAGTAACACCAATATTCCAAAATATGGAAGGGTCAGTATTAGTGATGTGCTGATTGAGCTACCCAACTTGACTTAGTGAGTCACCCATCTTTATAGACCTGCACCCAACCCACCCATCACTGACATCACAAAGGAGGCAGGGCGGAGCAGGCGCAATACAGGCTGCAGAAGTAGAGCACTGCAAGGCTGCAGGTGGGATCGGGGAAGGAAACATTGGGCCCAAACCCACCTGTGACCCGCAGGTTTCAGACAGACCCACACATCACTAGACATTATATAGTAACCTGTTACTTTTGGATCTTAACTCAGGGCATTTACTGGACTTTTTCACTTTAGAAGCATAGAAAATAGCTCCTTTTGTATCAGACTTGATTAATAACCAGCCCGGTGGTATCATCTTTTATGACAAATGTACTCCCTTTTTTTCTGCTAACGTTGAGATGATCTCTGGGTGGAGAGAGTCCACTGAGCATGTGCAGTGCCGCTGACACTTAAAAAATGGGCTAACAAGATTAAAAGATGGGGAACTGCTGTGAACAACTTTGAACGCCTGGAATATTGGTGTTATAGGGCTGCGGAATCTCTGGGCTGGTACAGTAAGTTCAGAATGTGGCCATGTTCTATTTTTCAGTATTCAGTTGTGCTTTAAGAAACCAGCACTAAGTTTGTTGGACTACAGTTCCCCCGATTGAAGAAACATTAAATTAGATCGATTAGATAGAAAATTGGAGTATCCTGGGCAACCTCTGATATGTTCCTGGGTACAGTATATTCTGCTGTTCCTCCTTTTTGACTCTGACACGCTTTTGCTTTGCCTCTTCTTGACCTGGGCCGAATCCTGCCTACTTTGTCCACTGTTTTGCCTTTGCTGCCTTCTCCAATATGGACCTGTGGCTATATCTAATCATGAAATCTCTACTTTCTGATCCAAAGTTGCCTTAAGGCCCCCATACATGAGCCGATAAAAGCTGCCGTCAGACCGAGCCGGCAGCTTATTGGCCTGTGTGTGGGGCCATACGACGCGCTTCCCCAATCGATATCTGGCCGAAAGTCAACTAGATCTCGATCGGGCAGGTTATAAAATCCCATCAGAACGCAACGGCATCTGTGCGTCTACATGGTCCCATGATCCGACCGCCCGTATCGAATCCATTATGACAATCGAGCGGATCTCTACGTCTATGGCCACCTTAATGCTAGGTAATGTAATGACTATGGAACTCAAGGATTGTGATGGCCATAACCCTCCAGCAGAGAACAGTGGTGGTCAAAACACCCTTGTCCATCTGTCCCCACTCCTGATAGCACTGAATGTAAACTGAACACACACACAGCAGTGGTATGTGGACAAAAAGGGAAAATTTTGGCTCTAAGGTCCACCAGATTTCTGTGCTCCATCACACCAACTTGCCAGACAGTTTTGCTCAAATCTAACTATATATCACAAAGTTAGATATTAGATATGTGCCTTATCTAAAAGGGCTCCTTATGATAAGGTATGTTGCACCATCAAGCACCCAACAAGACCCTTACCTAGTAATCCAGTCAATGGACCGGTATTGGGCAAGACAACAGAATAAGGCAAATTCCATACTCGCAGCCCTCTATATTAGCTTGAAATTCTCTCATTTTCTACCTTACAAAGTTGAAATAGTCCTTTTTGACGATTCTGTTTTTTTTTATCAAAATCCAAATTTTTCTGATTTTTATAAATAAAAAAAGTCCAACCAAACTAGAATCCACGATTTGACCTTATTTATTTATTAAAAAAGCACGATTAGAATCGGTTTAATCCTGAACCGATTAAATTGTGCTTTTTTTTTAATAAAAACATCAGAAACCAAAAAACGTTTTCTGAGTTTTTTTCCCGAATTGCTCAATTTTTTTCGCCTTTTCCCAGAAAATTTTTTGGATTTCTGCCCAAGAAGGTCAGATTTTTGAGCTAATTCCAGTGCAGACCACAGAAACTTCAAAATAGGATAGGGACCGTAAATACAACCTCAGCAGGTCTGAGATGGAGGATTTTCGGATTCTGGCTTTTTGCTGCATAGGGCTTTAATGCATTTTTTTTTTCAAAAAATTGAGTTTTGCCCCAAAGAGCCCAACCGGGGTTTAGTAAATAACCCCCTTACTGTTCCTCTCCACTCCAATAAAATCAAGACAAGCCAATAGCATAACAATGTTCTGGTTGTAACAAAAATTCCATGACACCATGACACCCCAAACACGATTTGTGGTTTGTTTGTTTTTTATTTGCGTTCTATATTTTAATGAAATACTAAATGCCAACGAAATCATTAAAATAAATGTCAGCTTCATCAGTGGCAGCTGCTCTCTGCGCTGGAGAAGGGAGGGCATAGAATAGGAGTCGGGCAGCCAGCGAACCCCACAGCGCTCTACAGAGTCACTAGTGGGAAAAAAACAAAGGCCTTTCCATGCAACTAACACAGATGTGCCCATAGCCAAGCTGTCAGAAAGTGTTAGGATGACAGCCACTCACAGTTCATTATTTCCCCCTCACAGGTCACTGGGTGACAGGCTGGGTCAGGAGGCTTGTCGGCTGCTACTGTTTCCCAAATTCACTCACAGTCAAGGTAAGGTCTAATAAGTCAATATATACAAATGTTTTTGCCTTGGACTGAAAGGTGTAGAAAACAGTGTTACATCACTCCCTTATAGGCAATGAAGGATAATTGAATTAAACTGTGACAGTATGATAGAATTCTGTAGCCCCTAGTGTTTATTATAAAGTTTCATGATTATATAAAGGCGGGTGTCAAAGGCTTGGTCATGGAACTCCGAGGTGACTTCTAATATCCTCATATTTTATAGCAGGGGAACATTACAAGTGAATCATGTGACAGAAATTGCATCACTGAGCACCGATCATAACTAATGACATCACTAAGGACCACTTATAAGGATATCATTTACATTTGTGTTATTTATATATTCATCTTTGGGTTCTGCATCCAAGTTATGCCAACAAGGCCACACATTGAGTTGTACAAAGCATTGGGCATCTGAGGTCATCGTCCTATTATTATAGAATAAAGGATTTTGTTCTTGTGTTATTTTTTCATCATACAATGATCATCTAAAAAAATACACTAACATGAAGAAGAGGTGGGTTAGAGAGAAAAAAATATAATTAATAGAGATGTGCAGGCCAGGATAAACTCAACCCACACCTGACCTTAACCAGCAAACCCCAAACCCACTAACCCACAACATGTTGCCATTATAGGACCTGCACCCAACCTGTGCCCGAGTTTTCCCACTCTATACATTACTTCTGTGTGTCCCCTGGTTCCAAGATGGAGAATCTTCGGAAGCAGTGGAGGAGTGTACTTCCCCAATTAGACCCGGGCCCACGCCTAACCTGCAATGTTTGGCCAAGTTAGAACCTGAACCCGACCAACTCATGGTCAGCCTGAAGGTCACCGCATGTTTCAAGTCAACTTGCACATCATTAATCAATTTTGAGGGACTCTGCTTTATTTTTGCCCTTCACACTTATGAACTCTTAGTCTCAATCCTGACTGTGGCTCCTTGTGATTTAACAACTACTGTATTATATAGGGAATAATGTTGTTCTATAAATAATGTACAGATATGGGAAGTCACAAAAGAGTTGCATGACAATGGCAATATAAATATAAAGGAACAAGGCTGCAGGCCAAGTGTTCTATATAGAGATCATGAAACTCCAAGGTGGCTCCTTATATCCTTTTAATTTAAAGCAAAAGGGCACATGGTTTATTCTCTATTGAGAATAATATATCTGTGTTGACTACTCCATCTCTTAAGTGGGAGTTGATACCCTAACTTCTATGAAGTTTTTGGTGCCTCTGTGTGATGATGATTTCCATCAGAAGATGTAGCTGTCACCCGCCAGCCAGGAAGTAAATGGAGCGACAGTTCTCCACATATCCCATGGGATTCAGTCACAACCACCATATATATTGCAATCTGACCATCCACATATATGACAAACTTGTCTCTTGTGTAAGAGAGGAATTGTCATGGCCATGTTTAGGAGCAGGAAGCCTAGTATGTATTGGAGAAACATGGACAAAACTATGACCAAGACCTCATTAAATGTTCTTTTAACTTGCAGGTAAGAAAAGGATTCTTCAAAACAGCCACCACTATACATTAGATTGTTTAGATTGTTTACACACCTCTATAAATATATAAACCTTCATGCCCCACCTTGTTCTGACCATAACCCCACCCATTGTTTGGTAAGACCCTCCGATTCAGGCCGGGGCTGGCAATCTGTGGGTTCTGGTAAATGCCAGAGGGGCTGCCATAAGATGCCATAGAAAGTCACTATTTAGTGGGCTGGTGGGGAGCTGATTGGGCCTCTCTGTACTTGGAATGCCTGGGCCTATTTTGACAACTAGTCCAGACCTGCTCCAATTTTGCAGATTAACACGGGGACTGGCAAAGGAAAACAGCTCCAACAGCAACCTCTTAATGTATATACTCATAATTAATTGAATATCTGTAGTAGATATTAGTAGTCCCATCTCAGCTAAAGTCAGATTTTACCCAGATCAGTCCAGCAAACATGAAATAAAGACATTTTCAATTAAATCCAATGCAACCTGAACAGATGAGGGCAGTTGAAAGCAGCTTCTGGAGAGAGGGTCGGAAGTAAGTCTTTATAGTTAAAGAATTTAAAGAATTTATTTGAAAAAGTAATGTAAAAACAGTTCCATGAGAGTTCCCAGCATATCGAACTGAAATAATTGTATTTTTAGGTGGACGATTGAGTTTGAAGGCACTGCTAATGGTTTATACAAATAATAGCAGTTTCCAACGCCAACCCTTGGCAATTGCTCAAAAATGATTCTGCCAGAATTAAAGCATCTAACCTGCTTACCATAAAGAAAAGTCACCTTATTTATGAGTTTAGAAGTTTATGTATATAGAGTCTACAGTCCTCATCCAATTGGTCTCCGTAGGCCTTTTGCATGTTTCAATCATTAGCTAATAAATAGATAAACCCAATCTGGACCACTTCATGTATGGTCTACTAGTTGTGTGACCCAGATTATGTCACTGTGTATGACTGAGCCAGGTCAAAAACTACCAACCTCCAAGGCAATTCTACTTGCCCTGGTGATCTGCAGCCTGACCTCTCTCTCCTCACACCCAGAATCTCCCACCCACCACTGTTGCCTCCATAAACCTGTCCATCCAGTCAATCCTACCCTCCTGGTTCATTGGTCACTTCCCTATTAGTAGCTCACTTTGGAACTGGGAACTGCCTCCTTGCCATGATTAGATTATCTTCTGCTAATACCCTCCAAATGGTGACATACTGGAGGCCACATACAAGGATACTCACATTGGAGATCACTGGCATAATCCCCCTAACTCTTTGTACTGGTGTCTTTGTACCCCAACTCCCAAATCCAGCAAAACCATTCCCCTCTGCAGATGGAAATGGAACAATTAACATATTTAAATGTGTGATCAAAAAGCAAAAATAAATATTCCAAAAAAAGGGGTATCCTGGATTTGGAAATAAAATAAAATCAATGCGCACACTTTTATAAATGTTAAACTTTCTAATAATGTTTATATAAAACAAAAACAGAACACTAGGAAGAAGGAAAACCATATTTGCTTGCGAGCCAGAGGGCTTTTGAGATATTTCAATAGTAACTGAGGAATCAGTGTAACATAAAACCGAAGGAAAACATCTAATGTCATTGAACAATAAATATACATTCTGTCAGTGGCTTACCTTTAAGCTGAAGCCTCAGGATGGTTGTGTTTGAGCTTCCTCACCAACGCCACTTTCAGATGCCTCGGTACCCCTGAGCCACCTTCGGGCAACCGCGGGCAACCAATGGTTGAGGAGGCTGCTGATCGAGATGACTGACATGAGTCTGCAGGGCCTTCAACATAAAATGCAGCCATGTCATAGTATCTGTGTGCAGAATATATATATAAACATAGAAGTACCTAAATACTGGTAAATTGTTCCAAGTCTGAAAAGCTCTTTAATTTAATCCATAGTTCTTCTAAATCCCTTCTATTAAATTTAAGTCCCTAAACAGCACTAGATATATATTTATACAGTCCCTTCTGATATTCTGATGTAATATTAGCATGTGAACTTGGTTTGTTGACTTCCGAGTGTTAAGTAGGCCATGCACAGTCTGATACTTGATGGTGATGGACAGATACCATACGAATGGGCATATATGGGATGGACATCTTTCATGCCCAGAGCATGCCAGTGCCTAGTCAGATGTTGGAAAGCTTCTGGGACAGCAGGAGGGTCATCACATTGAGGAATATGGTGGACAGCCTAAGAGGCTGTAATTCAAAGGATAACAGTGGATGTGCCTGCAGTTGTCAATGAGCCATTGACAACTGCAGGCACATCCACTGTTATCCTTTGAATTACAGCCTCTTAGGCTGTCCACCATATTCCTCAATGTGATGACCCTCCTGCTGTCCCAGAAGCTTTCCAACATCTGACTAGGCACTGGCATGCTCTGGGCATGAAAGATGTCCATCCCATATATGCTAGAGTTAATGGCATTTGATGCATTTGCGAGTTACATTATGATCTTCTGTTTCTCCTGAAACTCACATAGATTTCGACTCTTAAGCATCTGTGCTAAGAAATTCATACAGTGGCAACATGAGTGCTAGGACATACTCTTTAATGTATTCAGACAATTGTTACCTATGAGTAAAAGGGCTGTTGAGCAAATGAAATATGTAGTAACACACACTCACGCACAACTGTTTGTTGAGATGTTCTGTTTTCTGGCTGTGATCTTGCAATGATGAAGATACCACACACTGACCTCTGTTGATGAGATGTTGCCCTTATCCTGATGATATCCAGCGTCTTCAAGAATACGCCCAGTTCCCCCATTACTCTTCAATTCAACCCTCGGTAGGTCATTACCAATCTGGGTAAGCCTGACAGGAAGGAAAAGAGGAACCAGGAACACCAAATGATATTATAGGAAGTGACAGGGTATTTGATGAGATATGGGAAGATGATAGGACTTGGAGTAAGCGGTGGTTTGTTTTTGTTTTAGTTCTTGCTATATAAAGGCAAGACTCCTATTAAATGTTACCAGTTCCTAGCATTCCCAGCACACTGAAAGTGACACACACACTAAAGGGGTTATTTATCAAAATCTGGATTTTTCCGATTTTTTAAAATAAAAAAGTCTGATCAATTTTTTTGATTCTTGGCAGGTCTGAAATGATACATTTTCTGATTCTGTCTTTTTGCATCCTCGGGGTATAATAAATCTCAAAAAATTCTAGTTTTTTTTCCCCACTAAAAATTTGGATTTTATAGAGAGTTTTTTGCATTCAGACTTAATAAATAACTCCCTAAATGTTCTATTATAGTGATTTTTAGACTTTTTGAAACACACAAGGATGCGGGCACAAGAAATATGTAGAACACACATGAATAAAATGAATTCGTGTGACCTCTTGTCCCCAAGCTGAGGGTCTGGAGGTGGTACACCTAGACCACTTTTGTTGTTTTATGAATTTTTCTACTCTTTGGGTTAAACTGCCTCTAGATTGTCTACAACAGTGATCCCCAACCAGTAGCTCGTGAACAACATGTTGCTCCCCAACCGCTTGGATGTTGCTCTCAGTGGCCTCAAAGCAAGTGCTTATTTTTTGAATTCCAGGCTTGGAGACAACCAGGTGTCCTGCCAAACAGAGGCTCCTGTAGCCTGCCAGTCCACATAGGAGCTACCAATAGTCAATCACAACCCTTATTTGGCACCAATCAGGACCATTTTTCATGCTTGTGTTGCTCCCCAACTCTTTTTACATCTGAATGTTGCTCATGGGTGGAAAAAGGTTGGGGACCCCTGGTCTACAATATAGTTTAGTGCTCCATGAATGGCTGCATATGATATATATTTCTATATTCTATTTTTGAAACTATGCAAAGTGATACAATCCTCACTATGAAACCATGTGCCGCAATTCGGGCACTTTTCCCAAAAGGCAGGCGTTTATTTGATCCCCTATTGGTTCATCAAAGTTGCAGTGCACTAATTAGTGTCCGCTGCTGTGAGTAGTAAAGGAGGATTGTCTCCAAATTTTGCACTTTAAACTTTTTAATTTAGCCCTTAGAACTTTCATAAAATTGCCGGATACATTTTTGCCATAAAGTTTCTTTTATTGGAGAGTTAATCTGCAAAGCCCCATAATCGCCTTCCGTATTCATTTCAATGGGTTGGCCAACTGCTAAGAAAATCTGAGGCTCAGCTCAATTCAGGGTCATCCAGCTTAAAAGGGGGGAGTGGACATTAAATATGTTAATAGTTGCCTATCTTCTATATTCATTTCAATGGTTGCCCAACTGCTAAGGGGATCTGAGGGTAGCTCAACTCAGGATCATCCTAGCTTGAAAGGGAGAAGCAGACATTAAATATGTTAAAAGAACCAGAAAATGAAACACACAGTCCTAATAAAAAGGTCATGATAGCTGAATAATCAGGATATTAAGAGCTTCAGAAAGTTGACTGTTCCGTTCAAGTTGGTGGTAGAGCAGCTATCATTGCCTCTAATCCTTTTCACAGGAGCAGCGGAATTTTACAGCTCATTGCAAACCTCTGATATTTCCTTTGTGCATTCGCCTGAATGTGTTTCGCAGGGTAATCATTAAGGTCCCCTAACGTGTCACTTGCTGTCGTCCTAATACTTGATTTTCCTTCAGATATCTATGTGCTGAGAAAAAGCAGCGGTGAACCAGAACTGTTGTAAAACAACTGCGCTACGCAAGACAATTACACAAGAAGGGGATACAACTCTGACTCCTGTAAGAATGGACATAAACACAGTAGAGCTGGGGTAAGGTTTCATTGATGATGCTGGACTACAACTCCCAGTCAGTGACTGGGTACATGACAGTTGTGGTTACTGAACCATCCCTGAACAGAGAAGAGGTGCACTGGAGCTCACCCATGTTGTATGGATACAACCTTTTCTGAATAGCTTCAATGAGCCCTCATGAATGATTCTCTTTGAATACTGTTGAACCCAGACATAACCCTTCCATAGTGGTGTTACTCTACCCAAATGTTACAACTCCCAGCACAAATGTATTACCAATGGTTGAAGCATGATGGAAACTCTGTGGTTCTTCTGGCTCTTTGTAGCTCAAGCTAGAAGCATTAAAAACATATAATCCAGCATTAACCACCCAAATAGCTCTTTAATGTTTCATTTTATGATTGATTTCTTTAACTGTGTGGCACCAACAAATTACACAGAGCATTACAATAACAGGGGACTTAGCACAAATGTTCAAATTAGAATTCCAAAATGAAAGAGGAGTGAAATTTCAGATAACAGAGAGGTCACTAGTAGAAAGGATCTTTAAAAGAGAATTCTCTTGCTCCTGCAAGTAAGTATGGGCCACCTGCTTCTAGTTTTATGGAAGGTGAATCCCCCCTTTCTCTCAAGTGGGTCAGTGGGTTGCTGGGATAACTGCTGGAGGGCTCCAGGCTGAACGTCCTTGATTTATACACTAACAATATCTGACATTTATTACACAATATGTATTTCATACTCCCCATGATGCTTGAGGCCCAGAGGAAAATCATTTGCTGCCCTCTAAAACCATCCCTGATCTCTGTGTGTGGCAATGGGAATGTCCAAGGGGCAGATTCACTAAAGGGAGAAGTGGCTAACGCTAGCGACTTTTTGCCAACGTTGCCACCCGCAGGGACATCGCCAATTCGCTAACAGGCGCAGGCGCCAATTCTCTAGCGATTGGGACCATCGCAGCATTCATTCGCACTCTATCACCAGGCGACTTTTCTCTCTGGCGAACGATTGTTACTCCACAAATTCACGAAAGTGCGGATTTTACTGAACGTTACCTCTTTTGCCAGAGTTGACTTTGCCACCTCATACCGGGCAAAGTGCTATAAAGTAACTACATCTTCCTCAATCTTCTGTCACTTACATCATATCCTGTGAGCTGAAAATGCATTAAAGTTCTAAAAACGCTGGCGACTTTTCCTTTTTTTTAAGCAGGATTGGCTGCAAAAGTCCTGACTTTTTGGGTAACCGTTTTTCTCCAGACATTTTATAACATATGGAACATTCATTTTACAGTGGCTCATGTGTAGGGCATTATATTAACTCTCTTGTCTTTATTAAGGTTCCCTGGACATAATAAAAAGTGGTAACTTCAAGCATTTGCCCCAACATTTATAATAAAGACGTCAATACAACTTTAAATTGCCCGCCGTATACAAATTGACCAAATTTTCGCTAGGCACAAGCGAACACTAGCGCATCTTCGCTATGAAATGCTTGCACTGCCAAAGTAACAATAACGAAAAGTCGCCATTGTTTGGCGCCCAGGGTGCAACTATTAATATTAGTGAATTAGCGTAGTGGTAGCGAATTTGCACCTGGTGAAGTAGTGCGATGTGTGCGAAGCGGTTGCTGGCGACAATTCGCCCTTTAGTAAATCTGTCCCGTCTTTTGACCCAGTGTGTTCCTACAAACTCATTGGTCAATACAGGTTACCGATCCACTAATTTATCAAACAGGATCAGTCGGGGGAGTTTTGTAGCCGTTCTCCAGGTGATTATACCTTTGTGAAGGCTGAACTTGCATTTACCATTAATCAAGGTCAGTCCCCCTGAGATGTCATGTTGATTCCCTTGATTCATTGGCTTGTTTGGAGCTGGACACAAGGGTGCCAGAATTGGCCATATTTGCCTGTTTTAGCTGCTGCTTTTGTTTGGGAATTATTTATTCATATTTCGCAGAGATTTCTCTAGAGATTTACAGCAAAGCACAAAGAATTTGATGGGTGACGTTGCTTTGCATTAGACTGAAGCGCAACAATCACAAAGGCAACAGTCGACTAATGGACTGGCACCATGTACTGGATTAATGTTTCTTAAAAAGGATTCAGCTAAATATCTACACTAAATCCAAGGCCTAATTTGCTTATTCTGGTTTGGGCAGAATTAAAAAGTGCTACTACCTGAATATAAATCTGTTGTTATCTTTGTGCATTGGAGATTTGTGATAATAACAGCTTGGATAAGGTCAAAATCTAATGGTTCCTCCAAATTGAAATCCTGTATTCAGCTGCATCCCAAACTGAATCATTGATCCCATTCATGCCATATTTTTTTTTGGATAATAAAATTATGAACTATTCACCGTACAGTGCTCTTGTCTTTGGGGGGGCCACACCATGTTTAGATTGCCGCTACTTATACAGTACATGTAACAGTGATCAAATTGCTGCTTCCCTACAGATTATTTCCCATTCACATAAATGGGCTTTTATTAGACCATTAAAAAAAAAAATAATAATAATAATATAATAAATAATAAAATAATGATGCCGAAAGGGGATGATGCATCCAATTTGGCAAAAGTAATGCAACTGCGCAAGCATTTCTTTGCAAATCAAACGCAATTGTGCAGAATCCCATATGGCGTTATTTCTAGTGTGCGCGTGATTCTTTAAATGCAAATGAAATGCGCCTATTAACGCATGGCACAAAGGGTTCCCCTTCATCAATAGCTGCAGCCGCGATCAGATCAGAAAGGAAGGTGGGAAGGACTGAGTGGTGCTGAGCAACTATACGGAAATGCAAAGAGTGCATTTTGATGCAAGTACAGGTATCGGACCTGTTATCCAGAATGCATGGGGTTTTCCGTAATTTGGATCTTAATATCTTGTCTACATGTGAATATTAAAAAAACCAAATAGGCTGGTTTAAGAAGGATTAATTACATATTAGTTTGGATCCAGTACAAGCTACTGTTTTATTATTACAGAGAAAAAAGGAAATCATTTTTAAAAATTTGGATTATTTGGATAAAATGGAGTCTATGGGAGATGGTCTTTCTGTAATTCGCGGCTTTCTGGATAATGGGTTTCTCGATAACGGATCCCATACCTGTACCTTTAATAAAGGGGTTTAACCCAACAGAGAAAAATTAACTAACCTCATAGAATCCAACCTCTCATATGAAAAACATGCAGCAACAACCCTTAAGCTGGCCATAGACTCAAAGATCGGCTCATTTGGCGACATGACCAAACGAGCGGATCTTTCCCCGATATGCCACTAACAGCATGGCCATATCGGGGGTAATTTGAACGTTCGGCCATATGGCTGAACGATCGAATTACGATACGCCAAGGGGCTCTGACGGGTCGGTCGGTTAAAAATCAAACCTTCCCGATCGATATCGTGGCCAGATATCGATCGGGAAGACCCGTTGGAAGCCCCCATACACGGGCAGATAAGCTGTCAAATTAGTCCAAACGGCCGATATCGGCAGCTTTATCTGCCCGTGTATGGCCACCTTTACCCAGCTAAAGACCTACCCAATTCCAAACTATGGGAAAATGGAAATATAAGCACCAGGTATCCTAAAGCAACTATAAAGAACAAGAGCCATCATAGCCTACTCAGCCCAACTTTAGCAGCAAAACTTCTGAGCCCTATACAGTGTCGGACTGGGGAGTCCAAGACCTATGGGGCTGCCACCTCAGGGTCCTCAAACCTCCCTCACCCCCCCCCAGTTGTGAGATCAGGTCCTCCAAAGAGTAATCTCTCAGCACCCCCCTCTCCCTACCTCCTTTGTAACTACGATCGAGAGGGGAGGTTATAGGGGCGCAGTTCTGGGTCAGTGGGGCCCAACAGGTTCCCGCCAGCCGAGTCCAACACTGGCCCTATAGTTCCTTAGCAAGTGTATCTCGGACACAAATCACAATATTTTCTCCCATATTTGCATGCACTGGGGGTCTATTGATGAAATCCGCTGTGGGAACATGGCTTTCCTGGAGGCTATAGGCGCAACTGTGCATCATTCATCAGAAGAGCCAGAAAAGAACATGGACATGCCAACAACTGCTTTGATTTAATTTCAATCACACCCTTTCATTTAGGAAGATTCAGGGTCGGACCCGTGGGCCCCAGCCCAGACCTGCTCCTCCAGCTGCCCCAAAAACACTGGCTCCTGCACCAATGCCACGTCATTCGCACATTGGGGGTGAGAGTCAGGAGGTCGGGAGGGGGCCCCTGGGGATTGGCAGGAGGGCCCTTCATTGGGCAACCCCGGTGGGCCCCCAAGGCTCCAGTCTGACCCTGGGAACATGGAATAATGTATACCCATAATAGGGGAATCCTCGCTCTTATTACAGTAAATGGATCTAATTAAATAAATTCATTAGGGGACATGGACTGATGTCCTTAACATTCAGTTTCTAGTTGGATACTCAGCTGCAGGGCCTGGTTGTATTACCATACAGATATTTATCTGATTTATCCCAGCACAAGCATATATTTGTTAAATTGAAGGGATTAAGCCTTTAATGCGAATTTCAGCTGCACAGCTTTTGTACAAAGACAATTATGAGAAGATAAAAAAAAAAAAACAAGGCATAATGGATTTTTTTGTCCCAAATATAATTCGCCGTCTGTGCCAAAAACAGCGGCGTTAGAGCAATCTAAAAAAAAACAAAATCCATTCTTTTCAGCCTCGGCTAATGAAGATTTCCATCCCCTCTGTAATGCAAATGGGGAGACTTAAGGCCCAAGAAAGGGCAGAACTACCCAACAGAGACATATTTCTGTCCCCAAACAATTTAAATGTATCAGCTTTAGATCAATTGCAGGATTCTTGAACCCTTGAAATCCAAACCCAATAGTAAGATTGGATTTTAGCCCTCACTTAGCAAACACAATCCAGTCAGAATCAATTATTTGTATCCGATCTTTGGATGTTATCTGTATCCAATGACCTGTAAGGTTTAAGTCTGCTTACGGCTCCATTCATGGAGAACTCTGTTTGGCACCGAATTGCCACTATTGTCTGTTCCAACAAAGGCATTTGTCTCATGCTAAGGTTCTGGGTTATTTTACTTATGTTAAATCCATAAGACTGCAGAGTTTAAGAAACAGGTTGATCCCAGATGTAGAAAAATAAAGGTTTTGTTTGGGGAATACTCAGAGAAGAATAGAGCTTTGGGCTGTGATATCTCAATTTTAGACAGAATTTGTCACACTTGTTTGTGTGTGTTTTAATTAATACTCTTGTCGTAGTTTTGTCCCCCCCCAGGCATAAATTAACAATGCAAATGTACATACGGGTTATTCATTCCATTAGCATTCATGTATTTGATTTTATATACATGTTTGCACACTGCAAATGGTGCCTGCCCTAGTTTAGATGTTTAGTATTCTGCCATATCGGGATTTTGTTGGATCTGAAGGGCTAAAATCAAACACTTGTTTCCATTTTTATCGCATTAGATCATTGGAGACTCCACCATTTGGATGTCAGGAGATGATTATGAAATTTGTTGAATTATGGTTTAAAGACAAATCAATGGTGGAGCAATTAGTTTGTACCCTAGGACTTAAAGTTGTTGATGAGCTACAACTTTCACTCCATGCTTCCCACTTGTAATCATTCAAATGGGTGGTTGTAGATGGGCAACAGCAGGATAATCACATCCCTAAAAGCCACATTTATAATTGCTAAAAAGAAATATTGAAAGTGTGCTCCGGAAGAGACGCAACCCCACTTGCCCCCCTCCCGATTTGCAGCAAAAGGCAAAAACGATTGCATCTGTTCATATCAAAAGCTAGAGTCCTGTTCGGATCTATTTTCTTATACGTGTACCCGACCCATACCCACTACCTGTGACCCGCAACTCAGACTTGCAACACTCAGTTTTCCCCCACTGATCCACTACCCGAGCCAACCCGCAATAGGTCAACTAACCATCCAACCCGGGGACACACAAAACTTTGAACCGGAAGTGTTGTCACTTGTCACAAATTTGCACAAAATAGAAAAAAAAACAAAGCATGCACCTTTTTCGATACCCAGCCTCAGGGCAGCCATCAGGGGGGGACAGGGGGGAGAGTTGTAGGGGGCCCCAAGGGTAAGGAGGGCCCTGCCACGTCACACTTTCTTGATTAGCGGGGCCCCCCTGCTTTTTGAGAGCTGCTGACTTCAGGAAGGCAGGGCGGGAGCACAGAGGGAAGTATCTTTTGTCCATTACTTCCCCTTATTGGTCACTGAGTTTAAGTCCCGTTGAGCTGCTCAGGGATTGGATAGCTGAGGTTTGAACTTCTCCTCCAGCTCATCCAATCACCATGCAGCTTTACCAGGACTTTTAATTCTGTGACCAACAAGGGAAGAAAATACTGTCACTGGAAGAAGATGCAGCCACCTGTGCTCTCCTCCTCCCTTCTGTAGTTGGCAGCTCACTGACAGCAGGTGGGCCACACTAGTAAGTGCAACATGGCAGGACCCCCCTAAAGGTAACCCTGGGGCATCAATTTGTGGGGCCCTGGGCATCAATTTTTTCTAAACTTCTGGGGGTGAAAGTTTTTTTACATGGACGTTTAAGGGGGGCCCTGGCCACCAATTTTCTTAAAACGTAGGGGGGGCCCTGGCCACCAATTTTTTTCCCCATGTGGGGTCCTAGCCACCAATATTTTTTAATGGGGGGCCCTGACTACAAATGTTTTTTTCAATGGGGTGCCCTGACCACCAATATGTTTTTATTAACATGTGGGAACCATAGCCACCAATGTTTTGGTTTTTTTTAGTGGGGGGTGGACCTGTGGGGTGGGGAGGGCGGACCTGTAGGTGGGGCTTGTGGTGGGCGCAGCCCAGGGGTCCCAGGAAATTTTTTTGTATGGGGCCCTGCGATTTCTGATGGCGGCCCTGCCCAGCCTGGTTACTCACGGACTGCTCGCATGCCCAGGGAATCGGGGACTTTTTTCCCGAAACCTGACCTTTTTGAAGGTACTCTGCGGGTACCCGACCTGGTGCAGGACTTAAAAGCAACTGCAGCAGCAATACCACTGGAATTTTAGGGGGAACCCTGCATTATGGGTAAAGAACATCTCGATATGCATCCGAAATTACACTTTGCATTTTTAAATGGTGCCTATAAATTTCTGCTTTCGATCTATCTCTTTAAAACCATGTTGTTTATGGATATTGACTTCCCTGTATTTAAAACTCCCCAACATTTTGCAGAAAGCTTTAATGGAGCACTGAAACATCTGATGAGCATCGGGCCATGGCATAAATATCTGTACAGCTGTGTCTGTACAATCCTGCCCAAAATAAATATATATCGGCAAATCAAGCTGAAAATCCGTGTTGCTGTACTAATACCACCTGCAAATAATATCTCGTCTGATTCACACAGCCAGCACCAGGTCATTACTTAAAGAGGGGAGTCAATGAAATTGTGGGATATCTTATAATACACATTAAAATAAAGCTTTAGCCGGATTTAGAGTTACAGTGGTAATTTTAGCCAATAGGCAACATTTTGATTTTTTGTAGATCTTGAATATTTTAAAGCAAAGATGAATAGAAGAGGGTCTGAACAAACCCAGACCAACATTCTCAATGCCTACATCATACTAAAGTGAATTTTAAGGTCAACCGTTGCTTTAATGTGATCTAAGGGCATTGTAAGAAAATAGTATGACTGTATTGTCCTCTTGCCCTCAAGCCAAATTGGTGGGAAGAAAAAGGAACCTTGAGGATAAATTCTTTTTTACTATCAGATCATGCTTGATTTGATGGTACCCAACATTTTATTGTAATACTTCAGTTCTTTACTCAGTATTCCAAACAGCTTTATTGGTCATGTAGGGTCAGCCAATCTGAGACGGCTGTGGCCTGCTTAAACTCTTTTTCTATCTCACTTACTTGTCTGAGCGTTAGCTTGGGTGCTGTGGCTTATCTCTAGCTCTCAAATCTTCTTGCCTTGCCTTGTATGGTCCTGTCTCAGTGCTGTCTCTGCATCTGCTCCATCCAGTCCTGCTCCTGATTTTATGCCTCAACCCTTGTAAAGTTTATTTTTGAATTAGATAACTAGATAACTGCTTCTTGCCTTAAGACCCTTCAGATTATAAATAGGGAGCTGGGGAGGTGCAACATGGTTAACGGCAAAATGGGAAGAGTCACTTTTGTTCAAGATTGGTTCAGGTGGTGTCTTAGTGCAATCTGGAGACATCACCCACTATAACCCAACCCGTTTAGGTCAGAGACTGGCCAACTTAGAGGCCCTATGGCTTTTGGATAGGGATGTAGCGAACGGCGGAAAAAATGTTCGCGAACATATTCGCGAACTTGCGTCCAAAAATGCGAACGGTTCGCAAACGTCGCGAACCCCATAGAATTCAATGGGAAGGCGAATTTTAAAAGCTAGAAAAGACATTTCTGGCCAGAAAAATGATTTTAAAGTTGTTTAAAGGGTGCAATGACCTGGACAGTGGCATGCCAGAGGGGGTTCAAGGGCAAAAATGTATCTGAAAAATACATTGTTGACACAGCGCTTGCGTTTTGTGCTGTAAAGGGCAGAAATCACACTACGTCACTCAGGTGATGTTTCTGGACACGGAATGTGAAAAAGCTCACACAGCTAGGCGGCACTTGGTTAAAGACTGGGCAAACAATGCCTGCAAGGGCAACGTATACAGTAGTGGATACGGAATATATTATTGCTGCTGTAAAAACATCACTCAGGTGATGTTTACGGACACGGAATTATTATTGTTATTTAGACAGAATGTGAAAAAGCTCACACAGCTAGGTGGCACTTGCATACCTCCCAACTGTCCCTCTTTTGACCACTCAACCCCCTGTCCCTCTTTTGTACTGGAAAGTCCCTCTTTTCTCTGCACTGAACAGCCAGAAAAAAAACAGTTTCTAACTTAATTGGCTTTTGGCAGAGAGCTCAGAACAGCTAACAGGTGCAAATAAGATACTTTGTAACAATTTTGACTCTGGTTGGTGCTGGTAGTGGTGAACTACTAGGAGGAGCAGCACACCAGTCCCACTCCCCAACACAGCTAGACTAATAGCACTGGGCTCTTATAGTAGCAAAGTAAAAAAACAAAAAAGAAAATAAAAGCAGTCCTTACAAGGACTATTGGGTTACAGGCAGCAGTCAGCAGATGAGATCAGAAGCAGTGCCCACAGCAGCTACATACAGAGCACTGCAGTAGAAGGTAGATTACTAGTCAGCAAAGCTACCTAACCTGAAATGTCCCTCAAATCCCTGCAGAGTTCTGTCCCTACAATACAAAGCAGTATCAAGTAGATTACTAGCCAGCAAAGTTACTATCATCTGTCCCTCAAATCACTAAACAGCTCTCTCCCTACACTAGCTCTTCCAAGCACACACAGGCAGAATGAAAAAACGCTGCAGGGCTTCAGTTTATATATGGAAGGGGAGTGGTCCAGGGGGTGTGGGGGTGGTCCAGGAGGGAGAGCTTCCTGATTGGCTGCCATGTATCTGCTGGTCTGGGGTGAGAGGGCAAAAATAAGCGCCAGCTAAGGCGAACCCAAATTGGCGAACGTCGCGCGACGTTCGCGAACATTCGGCGGACGCGAACGGCCGATGTTCCCGCGAATTAGTTCGCGGGCGAACAGTCCGCGACATCCCTACTTTTGGACAAGTCAGTACAGAAGACTATTTGTGTTATTCACAGCATTTTTTTGTGACTATTCAAAAATCAGGGTTATGGTGAGATGTATTTCAATATATCTCAAGGTGTTGTAGTCACTGTGCATGAATTCTTTCCATTGCCACTGCCTTCTCTTTTAATAGTTTTCTTTCTTGATGTGGCAAAGATGGAGCAGGCCATAAGTTATCATTTCGCATGCAAGCAACAGAACTTCAAGGCATCACAAAGAGTAAAAAACCAGTAAAGGGCATCGTGGTGGACTGTGAACATAATTTGTTAAATAGACCCTCAGTATAGTATAAAACTATGTTGAGGGAGCTATCTCATAGATGAAGGCTTGGTTATATAGAGCAGATCTTAACAAGAAGCAGGCACCCAAGTTGTTAGTATAAATAAGGGTTAATCTGTCTGCTGGAAATGCGTTGCTCCCTCAGCAATGGATGGAATACACTGTGTCAATGATCAATTCTCTTCTGCTCCAGTGGCATTTTCCTGAATTATGAAGCCCGAGGTGTGCCCACTACAAACAAAGCTGATACAAAGGACACAGTTAGGTATAGCAATTTGCCGAGGCACAAAAACATTTTAAAATGACAACAGGTGCCTGGAGTTTTTGGGGGGCCATTGTCACCTTTAGTGTAGTGTGCACCCTATTGAGATCTTGGGTTATAGCAAGCTGTCCCTACCCTGACTAGTTCAATCAATGTACTACTGACGGAAAGGTAAAAATATTCCCACGCTTGGTCACAGGTAGATCCGTCATTTGCACAAGCCGACCTGTCAACGTATCTGAGCTGCTAATGTATGGATCTGCGGTCTTGTCAGAATAGCCCTCAACTCTGCACTGTTGGAGGTCTTTGAAGAATGACATTTTGATCCAGACCACAGGCTAAAATATTCCTCGGTGTGTTTTTATTTATGGAACATCATTTTATGGACGTTTCCAGCTGCTGCTAAAATTAAAGCAAATTGGAAAATCTCAAGCGGAATTAACTGGATTTTTTTTTTTTTGCATAGGAAATGCATTAAGAGTGAATGTTGGTTTTTAAACGTGTTCCCCGCGTTAAAGGGGAATGATAAAGAGCAAATTAGGGTTTAGAAACCAATACATATTTGGCAGGTCCCTTTTTAAGTCACATTCAGAATTCCCCCATTTTTCATGATAATTGGGCCACTCAAGGAACTCACCTATCAATGGCTACAATTAGAGATAAAGGGCCCCACTAATAGAAATCATGGAAAGCTAAGATTCATTTATAAGATTTCAGAAATTCACAATTGTAATTTCCCATTGCATACAATATAAAGTACAGTACAGCAGGATGGGTCACTGACTCTAGACCAGTGATTCCCAACCAGTGGCTCTTAAGCAACATGATGCTCACCAATCCCTTGGCTGTTGCTACCAGTCGCCTCAAAGCAGCTACTTATTTTTGGATTTCTGGCTTCAAGGAAAGCTTTAGTTGCATTCAAAACATGTCTACTGACAAACAAAGCCTTCTGTAAGCTGTCGGTCCAGGGTCTACGAAATAGGCAATCACAGCCCTTATTTGGCACCCCCAGGAATTTCTTTCATGCTTGTGTTGCTTCACAACTATTTTAACAGGTATAAAAGGTTGGGGACCCCCACTCTAGATGGTGAGTGATACATTTCAAAATGTTACCCTAACTATGGCAATGGTCAAAATTATGCCACACTACACGTGCCACTCATGAACTTATCTAAATAATAGACACATTCATCAAAATCCTAGTTTTAACTTGATTCAAGTTTTAAGTACCTTTTCTCACATTTTCTCAAACTTGAGTGTTTATCATTTCTTTCACTGACCATGAAGACCTTCTTGAGTTTTGAAAGCTTCTCAAAGAGTTGTATGAGTTCTGTTCTTGAGTAGTCTTGAGTAAGTAGATAGAAAGATGTACTACTGCTGATCTGATCCATTGGTTTAGATGGATCTCAGGGCCTCTGAGCTTCTAAGATTTTATGTCGAGAAACATGTAACAATTGATATATGTAGGATATGGTCTTTGTATTAATGATCTAAGCAGAAGCCCCAGAGGCAACACCTACTGTACCTATTGAGTCAACAATGTATCATTGAATGAGGACCACCTAGTGAAGAGCACTTTAAAGTTCATCCGATCTTTGATACCATTAAGAACATTTGAACCAAAATCTAGAAGCAGATCCCTTTTTAAACACTTCTCTCTTTTTATTCTAAATTGAATCAAGCCTGATGTGTTACTAAAGTTTGGAGCATACCAAACCTGTTGTATGTAGGTCATCTCTTTCTACAAGATATTCTGTCTTAATCTAAGCAGAAGCCCCAGAGGCAACACCTACTGTACCTATTGAGTCAACAATGTATCATTATAGGCTTGAATGAGGACCACCTAGTGAAGAGCACTTTAAGGTTCACCCGATCTTTGATACCATTAAGAACACTTGAACCAAAATCTAGCAGCAGATCCCTTTTTAAACACTTCTCTCTTTTTATTATAAATTGAATCAAGCCTGATGTGTTGCTAAAGTTTGGAGTATACCAAACCTGTTGTATGTAGGTCATCTCTTTCTACAAGATATTCTGTCTTACTGTTTCATTAACACAGAGGATACCAGCACCCCTATAAAAAGAGATGCTTAATAAAATGCATTAGGCTGGTCCATTTGGAAGTCTATGGAGCCCTCCGTCATGCATTATTCATACCCAGTTAAAACCAACACCTACAGGCATTACTTGTCTGACGTCCATTAAGGGTTTAACACCGCACGCCTGTCAGGGAGCCGGGAGCTCCCTCCAGGGAGGTTGTCAGGATCAAGGAGGAAGCCCTCTTGAGGGAACAAGGTCGCGGTGTCCAAAGGGTTAAACGAAGAATAGTCAGGATCAGGCAAGAGTTCACAGGCAGGCAGAATACAACAAGGTCCAAAGTCCAGGCAAAGGGGTCAGGAAACAGATCAGGAACAAGATTTGGCAATAAGGTACACAGGAAACCCAGGATACACTTTAGGGAAGGTAATCCTATACTTGGGCGCCATTCTGGCGTCTAAACAGGCTTTTTATTTGAATTTGGCGCCTTAGTGACGTCATTGACGTCCTTGCGCCGACGTCGGCGCACTGACGTCATCGCGCCGGCGCCGCTTACCCACGTGGCGGCCATGGGCGCCGCCATCTTGGGAGCGACGCCGGCAGGAGAGGACGCGCCGCCCGGAGCTCTTGGACCTGCTCCGGGCGGCGCTCGTGACAGTACCCCCCCCCTCACGGGGGGCCTCCGGACCACCAGGATTTGGCTTCTGGGGAAATTTGGAGTGGAACTCCCTCACCAGACGAGGAGCGTGAACATCACGGTGACCTTCCCAGGAGCATTCTTCAGGGCCAAAGCCCCTCCACTGAATGAGGTACTGAAGAGACCCTCTGGAGATCCTGGAGTCTAGGATTCTCTCCACCTCGTACTCGAGTTGACCCTCCACAGAGATGGCAGGAGGAGGAGATTGACCGCCAGAGAACCGGTTGGTGATGGCGGGTTTCACCAGAGACACGTGGAACACGTTGGGGATTCTCATCTCTGGTGGTAGTTGGAGTCTGACAGCCACAGGGTTGATTATCTCCAAGATGGGAAATGGACCCAAGAATTTTGGACCCAACTTGGGAGATGGTATCTTCAACCGGATATTCCTGGAAGAGAGCCAGACATTATCACCCACCTTGTAGGGAGGAGAGGATCTTCGACGACGATCCGCGAAAGTCTTATGAACAAGAGCGCTCTTCTCTAGGTTCAACTTGGTAGCAGCCCAAATAGCAGACATATGGGCTGCGGAGTCGTCAGCAGCCGGGACATCAGATAGCACAAAGTCTTGGGGAAAAGCTTGAGGATGCAGACCATACACCGACATGAACGGAGACCTCCCTGTAGAGGAATGACAAGCATTATTATGAGCGAATTCCGCCCATGGGAGGAGATCAGACCAGTCATCCTGGCAGAGGGATACGTGGTTCCTCAGGAACTGTTCCAGGGCTTGGTTGACACGTTCAGCTGCCCCATTCGTTTGCGGATGGTATGCAGATGAAAACTGAAGAACAATTCCCAGGTCTTTGCATAGGGAACGCCAGAATTTGGCAGTAAACTGGGTGCCTCTATCGGAGACGATCTCCACCGGGAAACCATGCAGGCGGAAGATGTACTGGATAAATAACTGGGACAACTCCACCGCAGAGGGCAATTTCTTCAGAGGGATGAAATGGGCCATTTTGGAGAAGCGGTCAATAACAACCCAGATCACAGTATTCCACCGGAGGGAGGAAGTTCGACAATAAAGTCCATAGAGAGGTGCGTCCATGGACGAGAGGGTATCGGCAAAGGCTGTAACAACCCACTGGGGCGGGAATGGCTAGGCTTAGAAGTGGCGCAGACATTACAAGCAGCCACAAAGTCCTTTACATCCTTGCGGATATCAGGCCACCAGACTAGGCGCCTCAAAAGTTCAAGGGTCTTGGCCGGACCAGGATGTCCAGCTTGCCTGGAGCAGTGGGTTTGTTGCAGGATGGCCAGGCGAAGTTCTGGAGGGACGAAGGCCATGCCAATCGGAGTATCTTGAGGAGCCGAGGACTGCCCAGCCAGAATCTGGTCGGCAAATTGGGGATACAGAGAGGCAATGATCTTGACTTGTGGAATGATTGGTTCCTGTCTCTCAGGGTCACGGTCCACCGGAGTGAAGCTACGAGACAAGGCGTCGGCCTTCAGATTTTTGGAACCTGGGCGATAAGTCAAAACAAAGTTAAATCGGGAAAAGAAAAGGGCCCACCTGGCTTGTCTGGGATTTAGCCTCTTGAGGGACTGTATGAACTCCAGATTTTTGTGATCAGTGAAAATCTGGACAGGAATTTCAGAACCCTCCAGGAGGTGACGCCATTCTTCAAGGGCAAGCTTGACTGCCAGGAGTTCTCGATTTCCGACATCATAGTTCTGCTCTGCGGATGAGAACTTCTTGGAGAAAAACGCACAGGGGTGCAATTTTCCATCAGAGGAGTGTCTCTGAGACAGGATAGCTCCGGCTCCGACTTCAGAAGCATCAACTTCGATGCAGAAGGGTAGTGCAGGATTGGGATGTCGAAGAACAGGAGCAGACGTGAAGGCCTCTTTCAAGGACTGAAAGGCTTCTATGGCAGATGGAGGCCACAGGCTGGGTTTACCCCCTTTTCGGATGAGGGCCAGGATAGGTGCAATGCGGGAAGAGAACCCCCGGATGAACTGTCGATAATAATTAGCAAATCCGATGAATCTCTGGATTGCTTTGGTACTCAGTGGGAGAGGCCACTCCTGGATGGCCGACACTTTCACGGGATCCATCTCAAATCCCTCTGGAGAGATAATGTATCCTAGGAAGGGGATCTTGGATACCTCGAAAACACACTTCTCCAACTTGGCGAAGAGAGAGTTCTTCCTCAGACGAGAGAGTACCTCCTTCACCTGGGAGCGATGACTTTCAAGGTCCTTGGAAAAGATCAGGATGTCGTCCAAGTATACGACTACGAACCTTCCTAGGAGATCTCGGAACACATCATTCACAAACTCCTGGAAGACGGCAGGGGCATTGCATAGGCCGAAGGGCATAACGAGATATTCATAGTGCCCATCCCGAGTGTTGAATGCCGTCTTCCATTCGTCACCCTCCCGGATGCGAATGAGGTTGTAGGCCCCCCGGAGATCCAACTTGGAGAAAATCTTTGCCCCTTTCAGCTGGTCAAAGAGCTCGGCAATCAGGGGCAGAGGGTATCTGTTTTTCACGGTGATCTTATTCAGACCCCGATAGTCTATACAAGGCCGAAGGCCTCCGTCCTTCTTCTCCACGAAGAAGAACCCAGCCCCTGCAGGAGAGGTAGAAGGGCGGATAAACCCCCGCTGGAGATTTTCTTGGATGTACTCCTTCATAGCGGTAGTCTCTGCAGGAGAGAGAGGGTAGGTGCGCCCTCTGGGGGGCATAGCTCCAGGCAGGAGTTCAACCGGACAGTCGTAGGAGCGATGTGGGGGAAGGAACTCTGCAGACTTTTTACAAAATACATCGGAAAATCCCTTGTAAGTGGAGGGCAAAGTCTTTAATTCCGCAGAGGAGACATTCACCTTCTCGAGGGGTTTTGGCGGAAGGCAATGTTGCAGGCAAAATGAACTCCAACGAGAGATCTGCCCAGTGGACCAGTCTATGGTGGGGTTATGCAGACGTAACCATGGAAGACCCAATATCACTGGAGTAGAAGGACAGGGGATGATGAAGAATGAAAGTTTTTCTTGATGCAGCGCCCCAACTTGTACAGATAGTTCCGCCGTGAACTTTGTGACGAATTCAAACTCCAGGGGTTTGTCATCTATGGCAGTAATTCGCAGGGGAGAAGACAATGGAAGCAGAGGAATCTTCATGCGTTCGGCAAAAAAGGCATCCATGAAATTGCCATCCGCTCCGGAGTCGAGGAAGGCCCTTTCGAAGATAGACTTACTTGCCAGGTGAATCTGCAAAGGAAGAAGAAGCCTGCGTGAATTTTCTTGATACTTCTCCAGAGAACCTCGAGTGATGCCCCCTACATGAGAAACCTGAGACATACCTCGGGGTACAAAACTCTTGGCTTTGGCAGGACAGGCGTTGGCAAAATGGGAATGCCCACCACAGTATAAACAGAGACCTGCCATACGTCTTCGGAGTCTTTCCTGCTCGGAGAGGCGAGTCTTTCCTACTTGCATGGGTTCCTCCAAGGGAGACGTCGACACATGGGTCACAGGAACAGCGGGTGTTTGCAGAATCGGCCTTTGAAAGCGAGGGGCCAACATGGGAGAAAATCGTCTACTGCGCTCTCTCTCCACCTGGTGCTCTCTGAGACGAGTGTCCACCTTAATGGATAGAGCGATCAACCCTTCCAGGGTGTCAGGAATCTCTCTGGAGACGAGATCATCTTTGATGCGGATGGATAGGCCTTGGTAGTATACGGCCTTGTAAGCGTCATCACACCAGGAAGTCTCCGCCATCAGTGTTCGGAAGTCTATAGCATACTCATTGACACTGCGGCTTCCTTGCCGGAGCTGCAAGAGACGGGCAGGGGCGTTCGTAACCCGACCTGGAGCATCAAAAACTATACGAAAAGCCTGGAGAAAGTCTTTAACATCAAAAGTCAGCGGGGAATTCTTCTCCCAAAGAGACGTGGCCCACTCTAGTGGCTTGCCTTCCAATCGAGACATCACATACCCCACCTTGGAACGCTCGCTAGGAAACTGTGTGGGTTGGAACTCAAATTGAATTTGGCATTGCGTGGCAAATCCCCTGCAGGCTTGTGGGTCCCCACTGAAACGAGGGGGAGGTGGAATGCGAGGCTCACCTGTCGGGTAGCTTGTGTTCGTGGGGGCTGCCGCCATGGGGGGATCCCCAGTAGGTGGAGCAGTGGAGGACGCAGAAGGCACTTGAGCCAGCAGGACATCGAGTGCTTGCCCAATGCGAACCTGCTGGTTTTCGTAGTCCTCCATGCGGGATGCCAGTCCGCGGAGCGCTCGTCCGACATGAGGTGTGGCTTCCTCAGAAGGATCCATGGCCCAAGTATAATGTCAGGGAGCCGGGAGCTCCCTCCAGGGAGGTTGTCAGGATCAAGGAGGAAGCCCTCTTGAGGGAACAAGGTCGCGGTGTCCAAAGGGTTAAACGAAGAATAGTCAGGATCAGGCAAGAGTTCACAGGCAGGCAGAATACAACAAGGTCCAAAGTCCAGGCAAAGGGGTCAGGAAACAGATCAGGAACAAGATTTGGCAATAAGGTACACAGGAAACCCAGGATACACTTTAGGGAAGGTAATCCTATACTTGGGCGCCATTCTGGCGTCTAAACAGGCTTTTTATTTGAATTTGGCGCCTTAGTGACGTCATTGACGTCCTTGCGCCGACGTCGGCGCACTGACGTCATCGCGCCGGCGCCGCTTACCCACGTGGCGGCCATGGGCGCCGCCATCTTGGGAGCGACGCCGGCAGGAGAGGACGCGCCGCCCGGAGCTCTTGGACCTGCTCCGGGCGGCGCTCGTGACAACGCCAATACCAATGTCTTCTAGTTCATGTTCTATGATGCTGTAACACATAGAAATGTTCATTTTTTCCATTCATGCACAGTCTGTTTAAAAGTAGTGTTACCAATACGGAGGGCTGAAAATATCTATTTTAGCTATTCAAGATCTGCAGATGAATGGCTTATGAGAACTGACAGCAATAAATGGAAGAAAGTCCATGCAAACCAGCTTGCTTACATCTTAATTTATAAAACATGCATAGTTCTGGGTATTAATTAAAGCCATAAGTACATTAAATTATTCAACCTCCCTCATGTATTATAGAATGACTTACTAATGCTTTGGACTGCAATCTAGCACCATTCATTACATTTACAAATGGTTATTACATATCAAATAATGCAGCCTAGATGTCAGTTATAGTGTTTTAGTAGTCACCAAGGGGGTTCTCTCGCCAAGGCGGTGGGGCCACAGACTGGGTGCTTTTAGATACAGGAGGGTGTATACGCTTTTTTAAGTCATGAATATTTATTATGAATTATTATTAATGTTATTTCTTGGAAATCAAAAAACGAATTCCAGGTTTTTACAGGGAAATGGATAATTTTAAAAAAAACTTTAGGGCATTAATCTAATGTAACAAAACAAACACCTCTGCAGCCCCTTTGTACTTCCCTGGGTGAGCCACCAATATTGCTTATCCCATGGGTGCCAAGACAGTGGGCCATGGGGATGAGCAAAGACCCAATAGCTGGGGCATTGCTTATATCAGATCATGTGTTTTTTTATAAATATGCCTAGGGGTTTGCACCTAATGAGTAAATAAGCCTTAAAATATGTTAAACCCCAGTGGAAGAGAAAAGAAGAAAGGAGGTGGTGCCTTTACATTTGTGCACACACAGAATAAATGAAATAAGAGGTAATGTTGACATCCAAAAAAGCCTACGAAAACCAAAATTTAAGCCTAGGAACTGTGGGAAGTGATGTGCAAATTGGGGATATATGGATTTACAGTATCCTGGTAAATCCTTCCTAATTAGAACTAAAATATTTATGATCTAGTCAATTCCTCAATGGTTTTGCTATAAACTAGTCTCAGGAAAGTGCTTTTCTGATTATAATTTAATCCCATTTCCAAGGACCTACTAGGGGTCCCCGCTGCACTTAGCCCGACCCTTCCATTTATAAGGGTCACTGGAAGGCAGAGAACAAACACGGGACATTAGAGCTTCCTATAAGCCCCTGGGGCCCCATTCTGTACGACAACATCAAAACCCTGGTGTAGTTAGTATATTAAAATCTGCCAACTGGAAATGTGGAACAGAACAATTCCAAACCAGAAGGACCCCCCATAGTCACATTCTAGATCCATTCTGTGCTCATAGATTGTCCTCCCTTCTGGCAAGATTGTTGCAATTTTTGGGTATATTGTATGTAAGTAAATGTAATAATTATTTAACCTTATGATATCACAATACTTTTATTGTATAACTCTATATACATTAAAGTATGTCGGCTACTGAACATTCTCTGGAGCGCTATACTCATGAGTTAGCTGGAACCAGAGCTCATTTAAAAAGCACTAATGGGCACAAATCTCCATACTGTTACTCACAATGCAGCATTTTTCCTTTGAATTCCATAAATACCATAAATGCATGCACTAACTAAACAGTGCAGTAACCTGAGCATGATGCATCCTATACAGTGGCAAATGAATGCCCACTTTAGATAGTGGCACACATTTTCATAGTGGCTGAAGAAGCAGGATGGGGTGGAACTTGAAGGGTGTTATTTATTAGTCCAAATTCCAAAAACTCAAAACACTAACATTTTTACAGATTTATTATACCCCGAGGATTGAAAAAGTCTGAATCCGAATATCCAGCATATCAGACCTACTGGGGTTGTATATAAGTCAATGGGAGTGGTCCCTATCCTATTTGGAAGTTTCTTTGGCCTGTACTGGAATTAGCCTGAAAATCTGACTATTTCAGACTTTTCTGGCAAAAATCCAAAGAATTTAGGCTTTCCCTGAAAAAGCCAGAAAAAATCAAGCGATTCAGGTAAAAACTCCAAAAACATTCATACGATTCGGATTTTTCGCTTCATTTTTTCGTGTTTGCCCCGATCTTGCTTTTTTATTTATAAATAAGGTCCAATCGTGGATTTTAGTTTGGTCTGACTTTTTGAATTAAAATAATCGGAAAAATTCGGACTTAAGGCCCTAAATGTCAAAGGAGGGTGGTCAGTTGGACGATGAGAACCGAGAAAAAGCAGAGATTCTAAACTATTACTATTAATTTTCCTCTGTCTACACAAATGAGGAAACAACTAATGAAGCTTTCCTTCTTAATAGTCCCAAATCTAGTAACACAACAAATGATGCATGGTTCACACAAAAAATATAGACAAACAACAGTGCAATAACCATATTTATTGCTCATTTAAAAATGTCAAAGGAGGGTGGTCAGTTGGACGATGAGAACCGAGAAAAAGCAGAGATTCTAAACTATTACTATTAATTTTCCTCTGTCTACACAAACGAGGAAACTACTAATGAAGCTTTCCTTCTTAATAGTCCCAAATCTAGTAACACAACAAATGATGCATGGTTCACACAAAAAATATAGACAAACAACAGTGCAATAACCATATTTATTGCCACTAGAGGTTCAGTCACTGTTGCAGATGGTCTCAGCAGCTCCAACTGTTATGAATAACTGCAGATATGCAGACAAAAGGAGAAAAAATTATCTCCTTAAAGGACAAGGAAACTAGGTAGGCCCTTCATTGGGGATAATACTACTGGTTGCATTACTGTCCACTCATGAGTCTAACGGAGAAATCAGGTAAGCAAGGGGAACAAAGCTAGTGATTTGTGGAACTCCCAGTAAATAGGGCATTTCTTGTCCTTTAAGGTGGCCCTACACAGGTCAGTAAAAGCTCAACAACCAGCACTGCATGATAGCTGCTAGGCAGGTTAGAAAACCCTGTCTGACTAGGAAGGCATACTAGTGTTGAAATGGTCATCTCTGAACTGGTCTCCCTAGTTCCTTAAGCTGGCACTTGGATCTTCCCAACCCAGCATGTTAGATAAAAATCCAATCATCTGGTGACCATAAAAGCAGCTCTTACAGCAGATGCCCATCTTTATTCTTCACTGTCAAGTTTAAGGGGAAATAAGCCTACATCTAAAAATATATAAAAAATAAATAAGGTTATATATTCCCTTTAAAGTATTATTCATGGATTCAGTCAACATTTCCTTTATTCCTATGCAGCAGTACAGTCCCTGGACATTGTGGGCTGCTCAACAAGCTTGTGCCGGCTGGGTTTTCTCCATCGCGCCACTGTAATCAGCAGCCTATCTGCGCTGTTGCTGGAGGAAAACTAATTTCACATGGCTCTCGCTATAATGCAACCCAGTCCCCTGAGATGAAATGTAATCATAACATCCTACCTTGCCTGTAATGACCCTCACTGAGAACTGAAGCAATGCTGGAGCAGTCATGTTAAAAGTGTTAAAGAAACACATTTTTGTGTACCGGGGTATATTATTTTCTATGTGTGTTGGCAGCAAAATGTATTCAAAAACAATGTACACAAGGAAAGAAATAAGAGAACATGAATCTTGTTATACCAGTCTGGACTTGTTATCTAGAATGTTCTGGACCTGGGGGTTTCCTGATGAGGGATCTTCATACCCTAAAGGGATACTGTCATGGGAAAAACCATTTTTTTCAAAATGAATCAGTTAATAGTGCTGCTCCAGCAGAATTCTGCACTGAAATCCATTTCTCAAAAGAGCAAACAGATTTTTTTATATTCAATTTTGAAATCTGACATGGGGCTAGTCATATTGTCAGTTTCCCAGCTGCCCCAAGTCATACACACATATGGCACAGACAAATAGTGCTCCTCTATATGAAATGCCATTAGTGCAATAAAGTGAGTAAATGCCGTGTTTAATTTTGTTCCCACGATGCACTCCTATATTTTTCTATAATAAATCAAAACGTTAAAATAAATATATACAAGACCTGTATTAGGCTGATCTTGCTCACCCTGTATGTCATTATTAGAAACCATAGACTAGAGTAAAAGATCCCATGACAGTACGAAAAGCGTTGCCGTCTGGTCTCATACTATATAGGGTAATATGATAGGGAAACAAATGTATTTTCAAGAGAGCGAAAAGCAGAAGGAGCAGGATTAAAGATATACACATTCATTTGCTATGGTTGGTTAAAAAAGGAGAACTAGAGGGGAGCGGAGTGCTTTAAGAAGCTTTTTCAATTACCATCCATTTCTCTCTTAAAAAGGAAGAAAAATAAAGGAGGGGAAAACGGGTCAGGTCCGCCTGTGGCAATGACAGTGTGATGGGCTGAGACCCCCCGTGGCGTTTCCATCTGCTATCATTAAGGTGACTATTCAGACATGAAAAAATCCCTCTTGCTGTGTTGATAGGCAGCCATCAAGAACTATGACAAGGCATTAAGGACTGAGTCAGGGAGCGCCTTGTCATATTCCCAAACAGAAATGCCTCCAACAGGACTGCAGCTATTTTATTGGAATTTTAATATCTGTCACCTGGGTGGGGTGAGCGCTCTTTCCTCTTCATCACGCTGCAAAAGTGTTGTTGTGTTTGTAAAGGGGAACTAGAGCCTACTACTTCGGCAAGAGCATCGGATTATACCGGCACTGAGATGTACTGAAATTGCAATCTTCTATACAGGGTATTCTTCTCCTGAATATGAAACAACCCCATTTCTAAATAAATCTATTCTATAGAGCTTCATTACACTAGAGACAATAACCTATAAAATATATCCTAAGTGTCTGGACATTGGTCAAAGCACAATGGAATACTAAAAGCAAAAGTTACTCCAGGTCTAGTGACCATAGCAACCAATGAACCATTTGCTGCAGTTAAAATGATGAAAGCCAACACGTCATTGGCCGTAAATCATTGGCAGCCGATACATTTTAGGGTCATACAAGGACCTGGCCAAAAATCGAATATGGCAGCTTAGCAATAAATGATAGAGCAATCTACTTGATAGACGTTCCCCTCAATGGTCCTTTTTCTGGGGGACAGAGTAGGGTTGCCACCCAATCGGTTTTGACCAGGACAGCCCAGTTTTTAGAAGGAATGCCTGGGTCAAGACTGCTTGTCTACCTTGTTTTCAAAATAATTATATTTAATTTTGAGAAACTTTTTAGCCAGCTCCCCCTGCCCATGCCCTATAAACCAATTTATGCCCCCAATCTGCCTAGTTACACCATTGAGCCCCCATAAACCCCTACATCTGAATTTCATAGACATGAAAATATGGGGAGATGTCAGGTAGATGGAGATGGATATTAAGGTGCCTGTCTGTACACTGCACCACAAGGAACCTGAGTCCTTTGGCCTAAGCATTGAACTACAGGTGTACAAGCAGAAGCCGAAATCTCCTCTGTTGTGGTGGGTCTCAGGATTAAACACATTACAGTTAAATCATTTGTTATCTGGAAACCCTTTATCCAGAAAGCTCTGAATTACAAGAAGGCCATCTCCCATGGAATAATTCACATTTTTAACAATGATTTCCTTTTTCTGTGTAATAATAAAACAGTAGCTTGTACTTGATCCCAACTATCATATAATTAATCCTTATTGGAGGCAAAGCAATTCTAGTGGGCCTAATTAATGTTTAAATCATTTTTTTTAGTAGACTAAGGGGCAAATTTACTTACCTCCAAAGTTACGCCAGCGTTGACTTCGCCGCACTTCGCCAGGCGTAGATTCGCCAGGGCTGTGCAAATTCACGAAGATCCGAAGTTGCGCACAAGTTATTGATCGTTTGCGAAGCTGCGCTAGCGGTATTACGATCATCGGTTCAAAGTTACGCTAGCGATGCCTAATTTGCATATGCGTATATATAGCAGCAAATACATTACACTACACAAGCCTGGGAAAGCTTCATATAATAAAATAGAGTTGTTATATTGCCCTACACATGTGCCCACTGTATAGTTTAGGTGCCATATGTTAGGAAATTTAGGGGGGAAGGAGAGTAACCCCAAAAAAATTTACGATATTTTTCAGTCTATCACCCTTAAAAAAGTAAAAAACACCAGCGTTTTTTGGGACTTAGAAAAAATTTCAAATTTTTTTTTAAGCAAGTCCTATCTACTCTATTGCACTTCGCCTGGTCTGAGGTGGTGAAGTAAAGTCTGGCGCAAGAAGTAACGTTCACGAAAATCCGCAACTTAGTGAACTAGCCTAGTTACGTCCCTTCGCCAGAGCGCAAATTATCCTGGCGTAAGGGTGCGAAGTAGCGGTAGAGTAGGTGACAAAAAAAAAGTGCAAAAATGACTTCACGCTGGCGGATAGCCACTTCGCCCTTTAGTAAATTTGCCCCTTAGGGTCAGGGCACACGCTCAGATTTGGGACGGCTAATCTTCTTCGGGGCAACTAATCTCCCCGAACTGCCTTCCGCTGTCTAGAATGTAGATCACCTGCGGGATGGCACTCAGAGCACTTTGTTATCTGAAGTCGCCTGAAGTTGCCTCACTTTGGGTGCCTTCTGAAAACGAAGCACCATCACTCAGATGATTTACATTTTAGCGTGATGGCCAGCAGTTTGGGAAGATTTGTCGCCGGGCGAATCTGAGTGTGTGCCCTGACCCTTAAGGTACAGAGATCCAAATTGAGGAAAACCCCTTATCCGGAAAACCCCAGGTCCCAAGCTTTCTGGACAACAGGTCTCAGTTCTCATTTAAATCTGTAAGATACAGTCTAAAGTATTTACTTTTCCTTTTGCTTATAACTGGTGTTATAATTGGGTCCTAAAAAGAATTGGGGCCAAGGCTGTCTGCAAACCCCTTAATCTGAAATACACGTGGTATCAAACAAAATAGACGTAAAAACCTAAAGCGCTTAAAGCACTGGGGGTTTTGCCAAATCCTTGTTGCTCTATTACCAGCGAAGCCCAAACACATGCTAATTAAATTCATATACAATGTTAAGGGAAGTGTGAAATGATTGCAATGTTTATCTCAGTCCAGAGAAACGAAATGAGCGCAGGCTTTTTACCAGCAGGGGGTGCAACAGGATTATGATTGAGCTCTGACCCCTCCGCACTGAGGCTGGAAGCTGATTTGACAGTTATTCAAGAGCAGACACTCAGTGGATGAACACGGCATCGGGGGTTCTTTGTAAAAAGGGATATATTTTTGTCTTTTTTTAAATTTAATCTGCCTGTTTTGTGCATCATGTACTACATTCTGTAAGTACGCTTGCTAATGGGCTTGTCAGGGTTTGCCTTACGAAACCAAGCAGAAATCAATAAGGAGTCATTCGTCACACAAATGCCTTATTTTCCCCTCTTAGAGCGACCGCTCCATATCTTTTATTTGCTGCTGGCACCATAGCAAAAGGTCTGCAGCACTGGGCACTAGGGCCGTAAGTGGTAACATTTTAAACAGATTTAGTACCATATATACTCGAGTATAAGCCGAGTTTTTCAGCCCCCAAAATATGCTGAAAAACTCTACCTCGGCTTATACTCGGGTCAAGCGCAAAAACGGTCGCCAACGTCTAAGAATAGTCGCCGGCATCCAAGAATGGACGTCGGCGTCCAAAAACGAGACGCCGGCATTCCATATGTTCTATGTATGTAATTAATGTGATTTTGTTGTATAAACACATTTACTTTACAGTGCTGCGAAATATGCTGGCGCTATATAAATAAATGTTAATACTAATAATAATAATGTTCTACTATATAAGGCTTATGGAACATGGGGTAGACTTCAGATATGTGCTCCACTGCCCCTAAACTTGCCCCACCCCAAACCCTTTAATTGACAGCACTGGGGGTTTTCACCTTAAAATATACACTACAGCCAAAGAAAACTTACTTAGCACTTTATAGCTGCGACACATGAGAAATAGTTGGATTTATAATTAAAGGAGAAGGAAAGCTAACGAAACAGTTTATTGCCAATAGATTAGCCACAATAGTGCAAGCTATAACACTATATTTATTCTGCAGAATGCTTTACCATACCTGAGTAAACAGCTGTAGAAGCTCTCTGTTTGTTTAGGATAGCAGCTGCCATATTGGCTTGGTGTGACATCACTTCCTGCCTGAGTCTCTCCCTGCTCACTCATAGCTCTGGGCTCAGATTACAGCAGGGAGGGGGAGGAGGGAGGGGGAAAAGGAGAGAGGAGCAAACTGAGCATGCTCAAGCCCTAGCCCTGGAGGTTTAAGCTGAAAACAGGAAGTCTGATACAGAAGCCCATGAGTACAAAATAGAAGGAAAGAAATGCGGTGTTTCTTTTGACAGAGGACTCAGAGCAGCATTACTTTGAGGGTTTACTGGTGTATTTATTAGGGATGACCCGAATCCACTATTTTGGATTCGGCCGAACCCCCGAATCCTTAGTGAAAGATTCGGCCAAATCCCGAACCGAATCCGAACCCTAATTTGCATATTCAAATTAGGGGTGGGAAGGGGTAATTTTTTTTACTTCCTTGTTTTGTGACAAAAATGCACGCGATTTCCCTCCCTGCCCCTAATTTGAATATGCAAATTAAGATTCGGATTCGGTTCGGCCAGGCAGAAGGATTCGGCCGAATCTGAATCCTGCTGAAAAAGGCCGAATCCTGCCCGAATCCCGAACCGAATCCTGGATTCGGTGCATCCCTAGTATTTATATAGACCTTTCTTACTTACTTAGTTTTAGCCTTTCCTTCTCCTTTAAGGATGGATCCAGATGTCTGCCGCCTTATTGCTGCTCTACTCAAGTTGTTTGCACTCCAGCAATGTTAAAGTACATTATGGACAGTAAAAAAGTGTTTATTCAAAGCAGCTTCTGTCTATATACATTTCACACCTTTGGTGACGGCGGGGTCCCTCTAAACCTCTCCATGCCACGGAGAGCCGGCTATCAGCCATGGGGTCCTGGCGAGGTTAATAGCTAACATTTATACAGAAGTCAGATGCATGTGTTCCATGTAAACACAGATGACTTGCTTTTCACAGATAACTGAAGACATATTAGCACGCTCACTAAACTCCTTATTTGCTTGCTGGCCCAGTATCTTCCAGATTGGCTGTTATTTGGGGCGGTGGGTGGGGAGGGAGGTAGAAAACAAACACCCAAAGATCATGTTTGTAGATGCAGGCGCTCATGTGAGATACATTAGGGATCTGGGTGACACTGCAAGGAATGAACTTACACTAAGGACCGAGGGTTCCCTGGACCAGAAGGAGGCAACAATATCTTGTTTTAAAGGCAGGGAAGGTTTTCCTAATGATTTATCGGTGAATTAAAGAAATAACCTGGGGGAACTGCACACAGGACAATACACTGCAGGGACAATATATTGAAAGAAAACTATAGAGTCAGGCGGCAGGTCGCTAACTTGCTGTGATTTGTAGGTTTTGATGGGACTTGTTTATTAGTTGGTACTAAGGGGCCCGTACCAATTGCAGTAGATACTATTTTCCACATATTGCAACGTTAACGTTTTCATTTTTTTTCTTTTATGGATTAAATAAAGGCGCATAGTTTGTACATAAGGTCGCCAGGTTTCCTGGAAAAAACACAGCCTTCATATACTTTTCACCTTTTTCCCTATTAATGTCTATCTATCTATCTATCCCTCTAACTATTTATCTATCTCTATTTATCTTTTATCTAGATTATGTCTACCTATATTTTATCTATCGATATTCTATCTATCTAGCATCTCTCTATCTATCATCTATCTATCTATTATCTATCTATCTATCTATCTCTATCTATCTATCTATCTATTATCTATCTATCTATCTATCTATCTATTATCTATCTATCTATCTATCTATCTATCTATCTATCTATCTATCTATCTATCTATCTATCATCTATCTATCATCTATCTATCTATCTATTATCTATCTATCTATCTATCTATCTATCTCTATCTATCTATCTATCTATTATCTATCTATCTATCTATCTATCTATCTATCTATCTATCTATCTATCTATTATCTATCTATCTATCTATCTATCTATCTATCTATCTATCATCTATCTATCTATCTATCTATCTATCTATCTATCTATCTATCTTATCTATCTATCTATCTATCTATCTATCTATCTATCTATCATCTATCTTTATGTTATTGAGCTATATTTTATTGCTCTACCTTTCTATCTCTATCTATCAATCCCTCTATCAATCCCTCTATCAATCCCTCTATCAATCCCTCTATCTATCTATCTATCTATCTATCTATCTATCTATCTATCTATCTATCTATCTATCTATCTATCTATCTATCTATCTATCTATCTATCTATCTATCTATCAATCTATCTATCTATCTATCTATCTATCTATCTATCTATCTATCTATCTATCTATCTATCTATCTAGCTATCTAGCTATCTATCTACCCATCCCTCTAACTATCTATCTATTTATCTATTTTTTATCTAGATTCTATTCATCAATCTATCTATATTTTATCTATCGGTATTCTATCTATTGATCTATCTATCTCTTTTAAATCTATATTTTATCTATCTATTTATCTATATTTTATCTATAGATATTCTATTTATCTATCTATTATTTCTCTCTCACTCACGCTATCCCCTGTCTCTTTCTAGACTCCTTCAGTCAATCAGCTGTCTATCTATCTCTTCCTATTATCTAAGTGGGACGACCTTCTCAGTGCTCTGATAACTCTTGCTAAACAACAACCTGCAAAAAACATTAGTCTCATGGATAGATAATTAATCTGGCAGAATTCCTGAGAAGCAGATCAAGATTTAGCAGAACATAATTAAGTAATGATATTATAGTGCTGGTTAAATCAATATGCTAACTAATGTACCCCCCCCCCTCACTTCTACCCAGCATATAATATAGAATTATGCTAGTTCTGCATATTTGTCATGGGCACAACTTCACACAAATTACTGATTGCCACAACATTTTGAACCAGAATTGTCTGTTTCACATTTGAACCTATCTCAGAAGCATTGTGAAGCCTTCCTTCTATTTGTGGATTGATTTGACATTTACATGATGTAACACTTATCATTCCAATGATGGTACCTTCTGTTTGAATAGCATCTGCAACACAATCAAGCCCCATCATTGACTTTGAAGACCAACGACACAAGCTTGAAGTTTGCCCAGGATTCACGTAGTGTCTACAGGCCACGTCCTTCCCGTCTATTCTGTGTTGATGGACAGTCTTTGTTTTTGGTATTTATAAGCAATGAGTATATGAGAGAGGAAGAGAGACAGGCCTGTGAAATTCAATTAAGTTAATATAGTCAACTTTATTTGCATTCTAGAAACACTGATGTCTACAAGAACAATTATGGCCATATGATCACACACAAATCCTTTCCCCAGCGAGATATAGATACAGACATATAAAAGGCAAACCTGACCTGTCCAGCACAAACTACCCTACTGGTGGCTCTGGATTGGATCAACTCCATAATTTCTCCTGCAGAAAATTCCAACTTATAGAATAGTTTTGTTCCTCTACGTTAGTGAACCCCAACAAGTGGCTCGTGAGCAACATGTTTCTCACCAACCCCATGGATGTTGCTCTCAGTAGTTGATCTATTTTTTAATTCCCGGCTTGGAGGCAAGTTTTGTTTGCATAAAACCAGGTGAACTGCCAAACAGAGCCTACTGTAGGCTGCCATTCTGCATAGGAGCTACCAAATAGCCAATCACATGCCTTATTTGGCACCCTAAGAACTTTATTCATGTTTGTTTTGCTCCTCAACTCTTTCTCAACTCAACGTTGGGGACCCTTGCCACCTAACAGGATGACGGAGCATACTTTAATTTCAATCATTATAATTTGTTGTGCTCCTATAAAATACAACACAATGGTTCCTAAAAGAAACAGACCAAAGGGAGACTGGTGAAATTGAAGATTCTACTACACAATAATAACACTGCAGAGTTGCAATTCGATGAAAGGCAGATGTATCAGAAACCAAACAAGTCATGGACAGGCTGTTGGGCAGAGAATGTCAGCATGTAAGCCATGTTTTCCAATTACTTCTACAAGAGCAGATCCATTACAAGGACTCACATGATAAGTGCAGGCCCTACAGAAGAATTACCTTTGCTGGATGGTCATTATTGTGCTGCTAGACTAAAGTGGAACATTACTCTTGTTCTGCCTGTAAGCGCAGGGCGCATGGAGAGTTGACCTTTGCATGTCTTGTTAGCTGCATTCTGTTCATCGGTGGTTTTATTTACCTGAGTTGTAAGACATGTAAACCAGTCTAACTGAATCTTACCATTATAATGTTATTACACTATATCATAGATGCTTACTATGGCAGGTAATCTCAATATGGCACAACCTATTGCATTTAGAACTGCTCCTATCCTGCTGCATTGGCATTGACACAATGGTAACTTTAAGGCACTGGTATATCTTAAAGGAGAAGGAAAGGATAAAACTAAGTAAGCTTTATCAGAAAGGTCTATATAAATATACCAGTAAACCCTCAAAGTAATGCTGCTCTGAGTCCTCTGTCAAAAGAAACACCACATTTCTTTCCTTCTATTGTGTACTCATGGGCTTCTGTATCAGACTTCCTGTTTTCAGCTTAAACCTCCAGGGCTAGGGCTTGAGCATGCTCAGTTTGTTCCTCTTCCCCTCCCTTTTCCCCCTCTCCCTCTTCCCCTCCCTGCTGTTATCTGAGCAAGAGCTATGAGTGAGCAGGGAGAGACTCAGGCAGGAAGTGATGTCACACTAAGCTAATATGGCAGCTGCTATCCTAAACAAAAGAGCTTCTAGAGCTGTCTACTCAGGTATGGCCAAGTATTCTACATAATAAATATAGTGTTATAGCTTGCACTATTGTGGATAACTAATTAAAAGTACTTGCACCTGAAGCCGCTCTTTTGATGCTGGGGAACCATATTACTAGCTTTGGGGTTCCCATGGGGTTCAATAGATGCAGCTTACTTTGACAGCAAAATGATAAAATCTCAACAATTTTCAGAACAAAAAACATGCCTTTGACTACATTTACCACAATTGTTCCAGCCACCAACTCATGGTTGCAAGTACGCAGAAATTGTAGTAGAAAAAATGCATTGTGGGTGAAAAGCAAGACAACTTGCCCCTGAAATTGCACACTGCGCTTGCAGAAATAATAATTACCCTCCACCAATGGTAGAACATTGGGCCATTATTTATTAAAGTCCGAATGCCAAAAACTCAAAAAATTCAAGGTTTTGTTTTTACTATAAAATCTGAATTTTTAGTGGAAAAAAAACCTCAAATTTTTTGAAATATGTTAAACCCCGAGTATGGAAAAAGTCAGATTCCGAAAATCCGTCATCTCAGACCTTGTATATAAGTCAATGAGGTCCCTATACTATTCAGGCATTTCAAGAAAAAGCCCCAAAAAATCAAGCGATTCAGGAAAAAAACTACAATTCAAATTTTTGCACAATTTTTTTTCTGTTTGTCCCCCATCTGATTAAATTGTGTTTTTTTTAGTAATAAATAAGATCTAATCGTGGATCCTAGTTTGGTCGGACTTTTTTTTAATTTAAATAGTCAGAAAAATTTGGATTTTGATAAATAAGGCCAGAAATGCTTCCAGTATTATAATTTCCAACTCAAAACCTTATAAGGATCTAGTGAGTGACTACAAAAGTACGTCTATATGGAATGTCGCCAATAGAAGCATCTTCCGCCCCCCCAACTGGAATTGATCTTAATTTTTCCAGAATTCCGTATGTTCTTAAGTGCTTTTTCTTAAATAAAATGCTGTATTGCAATACAGTCAAACTCAGATTTTACATGTCCCCATTTTACATTTTCCTGGATTTTATGTTCTTTTTTACAGTCCCTTCATGTTCTAATGTATTTCAAATGGAGCATTTCCCCCGATTTTAAGAATATTTTCCCACATTTTACATAATTTTGCTCCAATTTTCCTTAAAAACCCAATTTGCCCCTGAATATGTGAGTCTTTCTGCATTTTAAGTTTTTTTTGTTGTTTTTTTTTCACATTTTCCCAGATTTTGTGTTTTTTTGGTTCCCTGGAAAAAGTTAAATTGGGGTTTGACTGTATTTTAATAGTATAATACCTTTGTTATTTACAGTTGCTGAAACAATTAAGCCTCAATTATTTCAGACCTGGCTTTTTTGACGCCAAACAATCTAAAAAAGTTGTGGGGGGGAAAAGTGACTTTTTGTTATTATGCGACAAAACTGCGACAATTTAGAAATACGTAATTAATCCATCTAAAACCTTTCAAAATCACATAGAAGTCAATGACAGATGTCCCTTTTACAAGTGCATGATCTTTCTTTGATTCGTGAATTTTTAGGTTTCCGGGTGTTTTTGACGCTGGCTTTTGTGTGACAATACAAATAGATTAAAAAAAGACGCATTTTTCACAAGTCTAATAATTTAATAATTTTCATGACGTTCATGATTTTTGAAAATATTTTGTTTATAGTTCTGTTGCAGCCATGGCTTGGTTATTTTTTGATATATATATATATATATATATACTGTATATATCTATATATATCTATATATATATATATAGATAGATAGATAGATAGATAGATAGATAATTAATTTGAGAAAACCATATTGGACTCTAAGAACAGGAAATTACCAGTGATGGGTGAATCTGTGCTGAAAAATTTGCGAAACGCATCGAAGTCAATTGGCTTCAAAATCAGTTTTTATACGCGCAACTTTTTTGTCCAAATGCATCAAAGGGTGTCCAAATAATTTTAATGTGCAACAAATTTTATATGTGCGACTATTTTGTAGCGCGGTAATTTTTTTATTTGAAGCAGCGGATTTTATGCCAGCAAATTAATTAGCTTGCGACTAAATGTAGAAATTGCCCATCACTAGAAATTACATCAGAAAACTATTTACAATACGAAGAATTTTCACGGCAGCCAGATATCTCCTCTTACCATGGCCTCCAACCATTTTCATTGGGTTTCTCTCCCATCATTAATGTTCTGGTAGATGTAAATGCAGCTTTTTGTAGATATCTGAATAAAGAAGACACTCTTCTAACTTTCATTTTACAACTTTCTTCTCAAATGGTGTTAAAGTAGAATAAAAAATGTTCTCCCCTCTTACAATTCTCCTTTTTTTCCCCTCTTTTCCAAGATAAATTCTGAATGGAGGTTTTTTTTTAAAAAAAAAGAGAGAGTGAGGGAGACAAAACTTGACCTGTTGTGATCCCACCATTAATAGGTCTGTTCATAATTCAATCTGTTTGTGTGTAGGAGCACCCATGTGGAAACCTGCAAGCCTCAGAGACATAAAGACTCTCCCTTCAAACATTATGTGACCCTATCCACTCTCCGCACAAAAGGAGGCTTACGCATCCATACGCTGGAACGGAAAAAAAATAAAAAATTCACACTTTCTGCAGATTTCTTACTGTTCTTTCTTTAGTTAAAAAAAAACACAGCATGGAAGGGAACGTTCTACATGAATTGGGTGGATCGGAGGTAAATGAGTTGATGACTTGAGAAAGGGACTTAGAAGGGACTTGTGAAAACATGCTATAGTGATGGCAGGGGAGGAAGAAAGGGTAACAACTTTGCTGGAATATCTTTCCATTCTAATAGAAAGGCTTCCCACGCTTATTTGCTGCTGTTGGGCAGAGTCCAAGGTGAACGCTACAGTTCCTTATTAGCAGTGGGGGTCTACAAGGCTGGTTTTAGCTCAGACAGGACATTAGTAGTGATGGGCGAATTTATTTGCCAGGCGCGAATTCGCGAAAAAAATTCACGAAACACCAGTGAAAATTCGCTGGCAACAAAAAAATTTTGGAAAAAAACGGACGCTGGTGTAGGAAACAGAATTTTTCGCCATTACGCAAATCTCACTAATTTTTCCGCAAAACGGCGCAAATTCGCCCATCACTAGACATAAGTAGCCCCCAGTATCACATAGGAAGGGAACAGTGAGAAAGCGAAACACAGCTTTATTATGTTATTTAGACATTTTTACGTTTTTTTACGGTTTAATTTTTCCTGGTCAAATCAGGAGAAAGATCTTATAGTGAATGGCCACCTTTATATTAAATCTACTGTAACTCAAATTCTTCGCATGACGTGTTGGAGCGGTAGCATTAGCGTTTGATTTTTGGGGTTTGTTACTAGTGGTGTATTATTTTGTTTTTAGTATCATGGTTTTAAATAACACCTTCAGTCAGGGTCGTACTGGGGGGCTCCGGGCCCACTGGGGCTTCTGCCTCAGGGCCCCCCTCCGGACCCTGGGGTCTGCTGCTTTACGGCTTCCCATCCCTCGCGGCAACCCCACCACCGCGCGTGTATGCATGCACTTCAGCGTACACTCATGCATGCACATCAGCGTGCACTCATGCATGCACTTCAGCGTGCACTCATGAATGCACATCAGCGTGCACTCATGCATGCACTTCAGCGTGCACTCATGAATGCACATCAGCGTGCACTCATGCATGCACTTCAGCGTGCACTCATGCATGCACATCAGCGTGCACTCATGCATGCACATCAGCACGCATTACCATGCATCAGCGCACAAACTTGCACTGCTTTTTTTGCCATGACCAGGGTGCGGATCTCGGTCGGCGGGGCCCACCAGGTTTTTTCCCAGTGTCCCACTGGCCCAGTCCGACCCTGCCTTCAGTAACAGGTGTGTAGAATAAAGAATAAAATGAATGATCATGAGCAAATGAACACCGTCTAAGAATTTCAAACAATATAATAATACCTATATCCATTAAGTTTAAAGCTTCCATAGGGTGCACAGTTTCATTTTTAGGACATGGAATATACAAATATATGAAATTTGAAAATATAACTCTTCTGTCCCTTGCAAGCCCTGGAAGCAAACAAGATCCAATATCCTAACGTCCCTTACCCAGCTATTGCACAAAGCAAGATTAGCATTATCTTCATGGGTGGGCAGTTGTTCCTCAGCCAGGCTCAGCCAATCACGCGGGAGAGAGACAATGCCGATGTCAGCGCTGATAGTACATAAATAACAGATGATTGTGAGATGATAATAAGAGAAACATATTCAAGATAACAGTTCCGTGTTTACAGAAAAAAGGGCATTAAGTACATGTATTATTCATTAGCCAGCAAATTTCTCTTCATCTTCAGCTCCTGATGCTAATGGACCGAAATTGGCAAATACGGCTTTTACCTAAAATAAAAGTGGTTCCTACATTTGTGAAATCTGCATGAAATAATATCCCACTTTTGCCGGGGACAATCTTGTGCGATTATTTCATTTATAAACCCGTGCTGTCAACTTGCCAGCGTGAGCTTCAGAAGAAATCCACTCGGTTTAACCCACTCTATCCTACATATAAGGGGGATTCATAGCTGCTCCCCAGGGGTTAGTCTATCTCTTTTTACATAATAGCCTCCCCTGGTGCAAACGAATTGGGATCTTTTGAAAGGAATGAAAATTAGAACACTTCTGTTTAAACCAACATAGAAAGCAGAAGAAGACCTTTTACCAAGAATGGTCATCCTTAAAGTATTTCATACATGACTTTTCATCTACTCCTTCTGCTTTAATCATTTTCTTCGGCTTTAGGTAAATCATAAATAAACTTTTGGAGGTTCCCAGTTAATATTGATTTTCTGACAAATGGGAAGAGCTAAAAAAATAAATAAATCAGTCCTTGCATACCAGAATAGACTAATGAACTTGAAGATGGGTCTTTAAATGTCATTGAACAATTCTCATAATTTGGTTGAGTTGGTAATGCGGCAAACGGAGGTTGAATTGATCACCGTCTTACCTCTTCATGTGGAGGATAAAGTTCTTCTTCTGTCAGGGAAAAGTATTTCTTTTTTGAGTGAATTTATGTGTCAGGCCATTCATGAAATGCTCTGGCTGCAAAAACGAAAAAGGGAAGATGATAAAAAAAACAAAAAAAAAACTGAGCCGATCATCTGATTTGCACTGAAGCAGCAACATTCTATATAGAATAAAAGATTGCTAACTGAATTACAAGGTGGAAAAAACACAATGAATACTTATGAAGCAAGATTCCAAAGCTTAGAATGTTGCCTGAAGCAGAAGAGATAATTATCTCGTTTTACATTCAGAGATACCCACATAACGTCTGTTGATTCCACATCCCGACTCATGTGGAGCATCAGGGGGGAAAAAAAAATGTTGTAACACTAGGAAAAGCATCGGGAGAGTCGTTTTTTAATGCTAATGTGACGAAAAGACTTGAATCTTAATTAAGGAAACCTTGGTTGTCCTAGTAGAACGGATAATGACATGAGGGGGCACATTCACCAAGCTCGGGTGAATGAATAGAGAATTCCGAGTAGTTTTTTGTGCTCCTCGACTATCGAATTGGCGTAAATTCGCCTGAGTAGAATGATTCGAATAGATCGAGCGGAAAAACGTTGCGACTATTCACCCATTTGATAGTCGAAGTACTGTCTCTTTTAAAAATCATTCGACTGCCTACTTCGCCAGATTAAACCTACCGAATTGCTTTAAAAGCCTATGGGAATGTCGATCCAATGAAAATCCTTCGATCGAATATTCAATCGTGCGACTATTCGCCGGGCGAATATTCACCCATTCGACTATTCACCAGAACTCCCTATTCGATTCTATTCCCCAGTCGAATTTCGAGGGATTTAACCCCTCGAAATTCCACCCTTGATACATCTGCCCCAAAGTATTTGGTTCCACGCTGTGGCAGCAGTCGGTACAGTGATACTGGGTGAGTATTATATATGAGTACTGGGGAATGATTTTGTATTTTGGGACAGCCTGTTTTTTTGCAAACTGGGCAAGTTCAAAGTCTTGTAGAAGTATTAAGGGTAAGGCCAGACGAGGAGATTCGGGGAGATTTTGTCGCCTGGCGACTTATCGCCACGTCTTTTGCGCGACTATCTCCCCGAACTGCCTCAGCGTTTTTTCCCCATAGGCTACAATGAAAAATCGCCTGCGCTAATGCACACGCGGCGATGCCTTTTCAATAGTCGCCCAAAGTTGCCTCAGCGATTTTTCATTGTAGCCTATGGGGAAAAAACGCTGAGGCAGTTCGGGGAGATAGTCGCGCAAAAGACGTGGCGATAAGTCGCCAGGCGACAAAATCTCCCCGAATCTCCTCGTCTGGCCTTACCCTAACAGTGTTGAGGTTCAAGAAAGAGTAAATTGCCTTTTTATCAAAAAGGTCATACCTAGTTTTAATTATAAAGCAACATTAAGGGGCAAATTCGCTAATGGGCGAATTTTTGCCAGCCAAGGTTTCACCACACTTCGCGATACTTTACCAGGCGTAAAATCGTTACCACTACACTAATTTACTAAGGAGCAGATTCACTAAAGGGCGAAGTGGCTAATGCTAACGACTTTTCACCAGTGTTGCCACCAGCAGGGACATCGCCAATTCACTTACAGGAGCAGGCGCCAATTCACTAGTGAACGGGACCGTCGCTAGGGTTCATTCGAACTCTATCACCATGAGACTTTCCGCTCTGACGAATGATCGTTACTCCGCAAATTCACTAAAGTGCGGATTTTACTGAATGTTACCTCTTTTGCCGGTAACTTCGCCACCTCATACCAGGCGAAGTGTTAAAAAAAAGTTAGATCTTCCTCAATCTTCTGTCACTGACATCATATCCTGTGTGCCGAAAATGCATTAAAGTTCCAAAAACGCTGGTGACTTTTCCTTTTTTGAAGCAGAATTGCCTGCAAAAGTCCTGACATAAACTTTTTTTGGCTAGCAAACTTTTTTTGGGTAACCGATTTTTTTTGGGCCCCGGCCTTGGCAGGTGTTTTACCGGCTAGGCTGGTAAAATACCGGCTGGGTAGCAACCCTAGTCACAGGCCGGGCCAAAATATCAGATAACTTCAGGATCAGAGAGAATGGTCAAAACACAGGCAGGGGTCAAAGACAGGCAGTAAACAGGAAGGGTCAAACACTAATAGAAACACAGAGAATCGCACCCAGGAACTACCTTGAAGTTGGGCAAAGAAACTACACAGAGAGCTCTTTAAATAATTAGAATTTCACGTCACCGATAACGTCACATTTTGCACTTTCCGGATAAATCCGAGTGCCGCGAACCCGGAAGTTGACTGACGCCAACGAAGATGGACACGGCGGGCGTCCCCATCGCACCCCCACTAGACCACTGATTGAGTCCTTACAGTATTCCTATACAACAGCAATTGCCCCATTTGTATATAAGAATAAAGAAAAGAAATGGAAGTGATTTAAAGAAAACAGAAAGTCAATGACAAAAGAAGGAAAAATAGTTTGGAGAGTGGGCCTGTGGCCAAAGGTTTTCTGGTGGGCCCCAGGCATCCCAGTCACTCTCCCCACCCCCATTTTGAAAGCAGAAGAAGGAGGCAAACCATTCAAAAACTATTAAAAATAAAAATGAAGTTATTAAATTATCTGGTGTAAAATACCAAAAGAGAAGGATTACATTAATCATGGCATCAAACCTAGAACTTTATATTTTATACCACCTTAAAAAAGGGTCTAAATGACCAAGACATTAGCATTTCAGACAATGTATAAAATAAGTTCGCTAATTAGGAGGAAATTGGGTTCCCCCTTCACTTGCTTTGGCCTGGTTCATTTGATTTCTCCAAAAAAAGTTTTCTAAATCGTTTACTATGGACAGAATATCAAAATGTTATTGTTTGCTTAATTTGGAAAAAGTGATTATTAAAGATTAGTGTCTTCGTCTAAAAATTAGCGAAACTGATAAAAAAATCAGAAAACACCAAAAAATTTGCAAAAAGCATTAAAGTCAATGGGCGACAATTTTTTTTTTTTTTTTTAGCGAGCAACACATATTTATGCTCACAACTCTTTTTTTCTCACTTTAAATGCATTAAAGTCAATGGGCGTTTTTACGTGTGGCAACTTATTTTGTCTCTGCGACTTTTTGCCCAAATGCATTAAAGTCAACGGCTGCTTTTTCTTATGGCGACTATTTTGTCTCGGCAACAATTTTGTTGCAGTGAATTTTTCGCGGTTCATTTTTTCCCAGTTTTACCTTCATTTTTTTCCAGTTTTACTAAAAAAAAATGCGGAATCCATGCCTGGTGGAAAAAAAACGCTCATCAATATTAGAGATTTATATTGTGTGATAATTATATATTGTATATCAACAGAATGTTATTGGATCTATTATATATGAAATATATTATAAATAAACCGTATAATAAGGATTGTATCATTATCATTAGAATTATTTTAAAACATTTTCCAAGGTAAAATTTTTGTTTAAAAAAAAATGTCTTCCTTCCAAATCAATTGACAAGAATGAGATTATGCCAGATCTAAGCAGAAACAGAATTTAGGGTGACAACAAAGGCTCTCACATTCCCTTTATTGGGCTTATTTTGAACATGCTTCTCAAGTACGTTTCTCTACAAATTTAAAGGAATGATAAAAACACATGATATGCTATGAATACTCATAATGTTGTAAGGGAGAAGCAGCTTATTTATAGTAAAAAATCTTTTAAACATTTCATTTAGATGTACATTAATACTTGGGAGGTGCAAGCAAAGTAGGACCATGAAATTGCATGATTAAAAGGTGGGAATGGGGTATGAAAGTGTAGTTAACGTGTCTCTAAAAGTCAATGCACCTTTACTGCGTGTGAAATGCACTAAACACTTCTCATTGGGAAGTGCTCATGCATGCAGCCTCTTCTATGCCATGATTCATGGCTGGCTTTAATAACTAGTCTTGAACAAACTGGTTCTGTGATCACTTCCGTGTTGAACTGAGATGTTTTCGATGAGCCAAAAGGGGATGGAGCCATGACTTGAGGCCTCTAATACAAGTCCAAAAAGATCAGCACACCATCAGACCAAGCAAAGGGATACTGTCATACAAAAAATGTTTTTTCAAAATGAGTCCGTTAATAGTGCTGCTCCAGCAGAATTCTGCACTGAAATCCATTTCTCAAAAGAGCAAACAGATTTTTTTATATTCGATTTTGAAATTTGACATGGGGCTAGACATTTTGTAAATTTCCCAGCTGCCCCAAGTCATGTGACTTGTGCTCTGATAAACTTCAATCAATTCTTTACTGCTGTACTGCAAGTTGGAGTGATATCACCCCCCTTCCTTTTTCCCCCCCCAGCAGCCAAACAAAAGAACAATGGGAAGGTAACCAGATAGCAGCTCCCTAACACAAGATAACAGCTGCCTGGTAGATCTAAGAACAACACTTAATAGTAAAAACCCATGTCCTACTGAGACACATTCAGTTACATTGAGAAGGAAAAACAGCAGCCTGCCAGAAAGCATTTCTCTCCTAAAGTGCAGGCACAAGTCACATGACCAGGGGCAGCTGGGAAATTGACAAAATGTCTAGCCCCATGTCAGATTTCAAAATTGAATATAAAAAAAACGTTTGCTCTTTTGAGAAATGGATTTCAGTGCAGAATTCTGCTGGAGCAGCACTATTAACTGATGCGTTTTGAAAAAAACATGTTTTCCGATGACAGGATCCCTTTAACTACTTGGGCGATAATAGAAGAAACAAAAAGATTTAGACCGCTCCAAACTCACCTTACGTGTGTACTCCTTAATAAAGCTCCATGTGGTATCCCAGCGTTTCCACTGTTGATCCCTGTGCTTGACAAAATAGAGATAGGCGGCACTCCGGATAAAAAAAGGTGGTTTATTGCAACAGGTCAAGGACCAACATCACCGGACGCATTTCGGGAACAAACTCTCTTAATCATAGGCCTATGATTAAGGGAGTTTGTTCCCGAAACGCGTCAAGTGACTTTTTTGATCCGGAGTGCCGCCTATTTCTATTTTGTCAAGCACGATAGTATAAAAGAGCCATGTCCTGGATTGTCCTTATACTTGTAGCTAGATCAAGATGAAAAAAGTTCAGTCAAAGCTGAACGTCTCAGTTTGATTATTTTCTCTAAACTTGGTAATGTTTGACTGTGTAAATCGGGGATGTTTCCAGGTTTCTACAAGAGCCAAGTCAGAATTCATCTTGGTCATGTTCTACTAGCCTTCTGAACCCCATGAGCACTGTAGCATGCTGCACACTGACATGGAATTCATACTTTTGGTTGCCAGCTTTCAGAAACTTCCAAAAATATTATATTCAATCTTAGATTGTTTATTAGACCTGGGGAACCGGGTGGATTCAGGTGGTTTATTAGACCTCAGGAACTGTGCATATGTTGGTGGCCTGGGTTTTTAAGTCTAGCAAGGTAGCAATTATGGAAGTCAATATGAGCATTCTAATTAATGAATTGTGATCGAGTTGGAACTGAATGGACCAGATGATCAGCTGAGGACTTCTATGAGTCCCTCAATTGGCCGAAAACTCAACCGACTTCTTTGATTATCTGACTTTTACTTTCAACAGTAATAATCAAACCACCATGGAAACACCCAATGACTCTTATAAACATATAGGTTATTAACGCTGCATGGCTGATTAGGAAGCTGTAGGTGCCGGCTCACTTTGTAGCCTGATCATTTCTCCCTGTTCCACTAGTAAAATTATCTCACCCATGCACATGTGACCCATTTATCTCGTTCTCTCTCTTTTCTGTGTCCCTAATAGTACAGTATCCCACTGACAGCCGTTGCCTGATCTTTAGCAGCCCTGTAGAATTCTGGGTTCTTGATTCTTAAAGTAACGCCGTTCAATAAAAACTTTCCCAATCCTATTGCCTGGTCTGTATAGAGCCAGCCATGTCTTTATTCCTGCTATCAGAGCTTGAGGCTCTAAATTATTCATTTTAGCTCCAATTACATAAAAAGCTCTATCGGGCAAATTTACTAACCTCCGAAAATTCGCCAGCGACGGCTTCGCTCACATCACAACACTTCGCCAGGCGTAGACTCGCCAGGACAACGTTAATTCATTAAAATCCAGGGCGCTGAATTCTGGCAAAGTTGCTCTAGCATTACTGTGGCAAGCAAAGCGAAGTTGCGATAGCGTTGCCTCATTTGCATACGGCGGGAAGTTAAATTTCAATGGACGTATATATATTGCAGCAAAAATTTACAATCTTTTGCAGCCTATCACCCTAAAAAATGAAAAGTCGCCAGCGTTTTTTTGGAACTTTTTCAAGTATTTTTTGAGGAAGTCCTATCTGCTCTATTGCACTTCCCCTGGTCTGAGGTGGTGAAGGCAAGTCTGGCGCAAGAGGTAACGTTCAGTAAAATCCGCATCTTAGTGAATTTGCGTAATTACGTCCATTCGCCAGGCGTTAGGGAGCGAAGTACCAATAGAGTCTACAGTATATCCTTCACTAGCCTAGCCAGCGGCCGTTATTAAATCGGTGAAGTACTGAAGTGAGGTCACGTTGGCGAATTTTCGCTAGCATTAGTTACTTCGCCCTTTAGTAAATCTGCCCCTATATCTCTCTGTCCTATGTTTAATTAGAATAATATCTTGTACTGAGTTAGATTATAGCTGGCACAGCACAACAGTAGGAATGGGTGCCATGGGCAAATCATATATATATGGAATTCAATTTAGGGTGCTTATGGAATGGAAGAGTTTTAGTTAAGGGTGGCATCGCCTTAATGAATCCCCCTTATAGGGCAATAGTTCATTTCCATTTCAGTTTTCTCCTAATCCTGAAAATCGGAAATGAAACACTTACCTATCATCCTTATTCTAATGTATTTATTTGGTGTGCACCAAAGGCACCATTACAGTTTCTCCCGAGCTTCCTGCGACTGTTTGTACACAGTATTTTGAAAGGATGAATTGTATTAAATAGAATTACGGCAGCGACGAGAAGAGAGGGGGGTAAAAAAAAAATTCTCCATGTTCCCCCGGCTATTAGCCCTTTTTTTTTTTTTATTTTGCCACTGCAAAAGCCTGACCCAGTCTGTAGAGCTACAAGTTGGCAGCTGTGATTGCAGTACAGATTTCACACAGTGTAATTACTGCAGTGACACAAGGACTGAGAGGTACAAAGGAAAAAAAAAATAAAAAGAGGCCCTACAGGTTATTAGCACTAAACACTGGGAGAAATGAAACGAAGAGTCAATGCGTAATTTCGAGGCATATCAAGCCTCATCAGAAACAGCAGGGAGGAAAGTGCTGCTCTTCATCATCTCACTCTCTGACTTTTGTTGAAAATTACAGTAATTAAAAGAGAGCTAAGTAGTTCTCAGGCAAGGGGTCTCTTTCTTTACCCATCACCTTTTAGCTGGCTGCTGATTTTGTGTGACCTTTTCCTTGGCTCTGTCTGTTGCAGTCAACACAGATCTTTGTTTGAATGGCTCTCTCGAAACCTAATTACTATCTGCCGGCTGATTCAGTATTGATCAGAAAAGGTGGCATAGCAAAATAAGAGGAGCAACACTGTGGCCCCGGCAATCGAAAAGTAATTCCAGGCCCATACAAACGATTCTTCCATCCCACTTATTAGAGGCAGCTGCGAAGTTGCCAAATCGATACGCGCCGCTGAATTGCTTCTTTGACTAAAATGCTGTTTTGTTGTTGTTGTTGGGGTTTTTTTTCTCTGTTTTGCTTCATTTTGACTTATTTTGCAGCAGCAACGGCAGCAATCGGCAGCCTCTGTCTTTAAAAGATAATGCGAGGATGCTAAGTGCTAAATTATTACAGGTGGAAAATGCAGAGGATGGGTAGGATAATGTTTCCGTGCATTAGTCAGAGACAGTACGGGCTGGCGGAGAGGTTTCCACAACAGCAGAGATATATCAAAGCCCAGTGTAGGGCAAATAAACAAGAGCTTTGGAAGTACAAACAGCAACACAAGCCCTGAGACACATGACTGAAGAGTTTAATTTCTAGTAAATGTATACAAGCCAGCAAATCTGATCAGTACATCAGATCAGATTATTTATGGATTTTCGCTAACTCTATCTACATCAGTATATTTACCATTAGGTCTATCTATCTGTCTATCTATCTATCTATCTATCTATCTATCTGTCTGTCTGTCTGTCTGTCTATCTATCTATCTATCCCTCTATCTATCTATCATCTCTCTCTCTCTCTCTCTCTCTCTCTCTCTCTCTCTCTCTCTCTCTCTCTCTCTCTCTCTCTCTCTTTCTCCATGGGGCAAATTCACTAAGCGCCGAAGCGTCTAACGCTAGCGTCAATTCACTAGCGTTGGTCATTTTCGTTACTTCGCAAATTCACTAACGAACGCTGGCGTACATTCACTAGTGTTCCTTCGCCTGACGAAGTTGCGCAATGGACGTAACTACGCAAATTCACTAACGCGCGCAGTGTACTGAACGCTACCTTTTACGCTAGGCTTCCTTTGCCACCTCAGACCAGGCGAAGAGCAATAGAGTAGATAGGGATTGCTTCAAAAAAAGTTCACATTTTTTCTAAGTCCCAAAAAACGCTGGCGTTTTTTCTATATTATGGGTGATAGGCTGAAAAAGATCGAAAATTTTTTTGGGGCTCCCCTTCTTCCCCCCTACATTTCCTAACGCATGGCAACTTAACCATACAGTGGGCACATGTGTAGGGCAAAATAAAAATTTTATTTGATGTTTTGAAGGTTTCCCAGGCATTTGTTGTGCTGCTACATATTCCTCCATTGAAATTTGAATTTGGCGCTGTATGCAAATTAACCATCGCTAGCGTAACTTCGCTTCGCGAATCAACGCTAGCGCAACTTCGCAAACGTACGCTACCCCTGAGCGCAACTTCGGATTTTAGTGAATTTGCGGAGCGCTAGCGAAACTACGCCTGGCGAAGTGCGGCGAAGTTACGCCTGGCGCAACTATGAATCTTTGTGAATTTGCCCCCGTCTGTCTGTCTGTCTCTATCTATCTGTCTGTCTGTCTGTCTCTCTGTCTGTCTCTCTCTCTCTCTCCCCCACACTGTCTGTCTATCTATCTATCTATCATCTATCTATCATCTCTCTCTATCTATCTATCTATCTATCATCTCTCTCTATCTATCATCTATCTATCTATTAATCTACCTATTTTTATACCAATCCATGTACTATCCTGCTTTTCTATCACAAGGTATCTGTCTAGAAACCCTTTAATCTTTCTACTGATCAGTCTGTCTTTCTATAGTTCATACCCCAAACACACACAAATCAATTTTATGAAATAACCTGCCTTTTGGTGCATGGGAATAAAACCATCCAAAATAAAAAATCCCAGTGCTAGGCCGTCATTCTAACCACTGCATCACTGCAGCTATTTAGAATTATATTATAGCTCCATTAATTTGGTGCATCTCTGATCTTGGCTGACAAACATTCCCTGTTCATTTCAAAAACTGGCTGTGAGTATAGAGGACCCATCTGCCTGTTCAAGCAAACATCCAAATGAGTGAACATGTGGCCAGTTTGGTCTCACACTGGAGGACCAAAGAAGAAAAATGATGCAGTCTATATGCAGTCTTCCAACAGTCAGAAGCAGACCTCACCCTTACAAATCTGCCATTATAGTGCTTTGGCCAGCCAACCAGAGGGAGCCAACACACTTCTATGCACTTTTAACAGAAGACATTCGACATTAGGAAGAGGAAGCGGCATAATGAACAGAATAATTTTAGATTCATGGAAAGCCACCTTGCAGATCAATAAGTTCCCCTACAGGGTCTTCTTCATTTCTGAGCTCCCCAACAGTTACTTTCCCCAATCTTTACACCCCATTAGGAAGCCATCTCTTCCTTGAGTGCCTGATATAAATCACATTCCACTAGAGAGAATCAAGTCAACCAGTGAGGGTTGGGTAAGTATTAAACTGAAGTAGGGGGCAAGACTAGTTGGCTCTTATGAAATCGGTGGCAGAACATGATCCCACTGATCTGTCCAAATTGTACTTAAGCAAGTATCAGGCCATGTATAGTGAGCATGATTAATAAATTAGAAAAAATACATGTAATACAGGTATGTGACCTGTTATCCAGAATGCTCAGGACCTGGGGCTTTTTAGGATAATGGATCTTTGGATAATGGATCTTTATGTAACTTGGTTCTTCATACCTTAAGTCTACTAGAAAATCATTTCAACGTTAAATAAACCCAATAGACTGATTTTGCCTCCAGTAAGGATTAATTATATCTCAGTTGGGATCAAGTACAAGTTACTGTTTTATTATTACAGAGAAAAAGGAAATCATTTTTAAAAATTTGGATTATTTGAATAGAATGGAGTCTATGGGAGACGGACTTTCCGTAATTCGGAGCTTTCTGGATAACGTGTAAAGAAAATTCATACTATATTTAGTAGTACAGGTATGGGACCTGTTATGTTACTTTCTGGATAATGGGTTTCCAGATAATGAATCCCATACCTGTACATGTAAAGACTGATACCGTATTTAGTAGTACAGGTATGGGACCTGTTACCCAGAATGCTTAGAATTTTGATGTCCGTGTCAATTTTGACACACGCATTAAAGTTAATGGGCGTCCGAATAATGTTGACGCACAACAGTTTTGACATGAGTGACTTTTCCGATGCACATCAAAATTGATTTGATGCTGGTTTTCTTATGGATATGCACCCATGGACTGGGGTGAACTGTAAGTATATCCTCCTCCCTATAATTATTTTGCTTATATATACTATTGATATCCTATTTACTGTGGTTGGCTACTGATATTGGCTTTTGGCAACTATCTTTTTTATTGTTACGCTGCTGAAAAGGCAGATGTATGTTACTCCCCAATAGGGTAACATATAAAAAAAGGCTTATGTTTGGCCACATCTAGTAACCCATAGCAAACCAATCCATTGTTTGCTATGGACTTCAGCCTCTCCCCAAGGTTTCTATTTTTGTTCCCTGGCTTGGCAGTCCCACAGTTGGGTAACTTATATTTTAATAGATGTTAGGGACGCACCAAATCCCAGATTTGGTACAGTTTTTGGCTGAATCCAAGAAATTTTTTCTTGCAGAACTTGGATTAGGCTGGAGTGGCTGGCTGAACCAAATCTGAACCCTAATTTACATAAATCCAAATATCGAATTGTATACATTTGAAATTCAGTGGGTCCCTAATAGGTATACAGGTATGGTATATGTTATCTGGAAAAAGATTATCCAGAAAGTTCAGAATTCAGACTTCATGTTGTCCAAATGTTTAAAAATTATATATCTATATATAATTTAATAACTATATCTATAGTAATAAAACAGTATCTTGTACTTGAACCTAACTAAAATATAATGGCACAAATTTAACAAGGGACATCGCCAATTTACTAACAGGCATAGAGGACTATTCGCTAGCGAAAGAGCTCAGCGCTAACTAAGTTTCACGCCCTTTCACCAGGCGAATTTTTGCTCAGACAAACAATTTTTGCTCCTGAAATTCATCAAAATGCAAATTTTCCATTATGTTACCCACTTCTCCAAAGTTTCATTCGCTAGGTTATACCTGGCGAACTGATAAAAGAAAGCTACATCTTCCTCAATCTTATGTCAGTGACATCATATCCTGTATGGCGAAAAGTCATTAAAAAAAGACAAACCACTGGCGTTTTTTTTATATTTTAAAGTGGGATTATGTTTAAAAGTTGTAACTGTTAAATTTTTTTAAATTTAAAGGGCATGCCACATTTATTTTAGGGTGGGCTCATGTCTCAGACAATAGAGGATCTCTTTTGTCTTTATTTTGCTTCGGTGGACCATTTTTAAGAATAAGTGGCCACTTCAAGCAATTTCACCAACATCACTAATAAAGACATACTTTATATATGACCTATATGTACCTGCCTTTTCAAATTGACCCAAGCATAAGTGTCTTAATGAAGTTTCGCTAAGCAGAAAATAACGCTTGTAAAACTTCGCAATGAAATGCGCGCTACAATGAATTTTCACTGGCGTCGCTTCGCCAACGTTCTTCTGGAGAGATGTAACTTTGCATTTTAATGAATAAGCTTATGTGCTGCAAATTTTCCTGTATTGTAAATTTCCCCCAGTGAATCCTTATTGGAAGCAAAACCAGCCTATTATGCTTTTTTAATGTTTACATGATTTTCTAGTAGACTTAATGTATGAAGATCCAAATTATGGAATAATCCGTTATGCGGAAAACCCCAGGTCCCGAGCATTATGGATAACAGGCCCCATACCTGTATATGAAAACCACAAGTGCAAGAATCTCTATAATGTCCCTGGCAAAAAAAAAAACTTGTCTCTTGCTGGAGTGACCTTCAGTGGCCTTTATGAAATATACTTTCTCTCCCACATCTTTTTATACATATATTACAGAGGAAATTAATGAACTGAGCTTGCTCATCAAGCTACTGTGCTATTACAAAATTACAAAGAATTTAAACAGAGCTGTCTGACCCTTCGCTGCAAACTAATTACATTGCCAAAAGCAAAGGGACAGTTCAATTACTTCCAGGGCTTCACTCGCTGCCTATGAAAAAAACAGGAGGGCAGCAATTTAGTAGATGTTACATATGATTTGCATAAAAATGGAAAAAATTTGAACGGCATTCTCACTTGTAACGTATTTCCCCAAAATAGATTTCACAGGGGTTGCGCTCGCGATGCACTTTACAACTGATTAAACCTAAAAAATTATCAGCTCCCGATTAGCATTTTTGACGAACTTGATCTTCTGTGTTACATTTGACAATCAGCACGTTTAGAGGCTTGTGATAATCTCACATTTCCACCTAAAACATATGGCATTACCCAGGAACAAATGTTTTTTTGTGTGTGTCATATTATTTAAGGAAGATTTGTTCAACATCTTTACACCGACAGAACACACTCATAATGAAAACTGGCCACACACAAACAGATCTGAATGTTGCCACCTGGGAAGTCCTATGAGATGTGAATAATAAACCTTTAATGCAGGCTGGCCTTTGGGTAAATGGTGCTAGTACAATATATTTTTGGGTTTGGGTTTATGAATAACCAGACCTAGCATGCCCAAGGGTTGTCAATGCATTAGTCATTTTATGTAAACAAAATACCAGTGCATTAGAATATTTTAGATATAGAAGGAATCTGCTTTAAAAAGTAGTGTTTCTGGTTACTTTATTGAAAATTTCTGCAAAATCCCTTCTAGTCCTGCCTATCTGTTCTACTTGCTGCGGCCTCCTCTCCCAGGCTGTGCAGGGGAGCCAGCAGCACTCTCTGTACTGTAGGATAGGAACCAATTAGCAGCTAGGTTGACCTGATAGGGAACTGAAGACTGTCTTTGCTTGTGTGACTGTAGGGCTGTGATTGGCTGTCCCCCCTACTGTGCTTCTGGCAGGGACCATTAGAACACGCCCACCCCTCATTTGAAACTTGGACAGGGATCATATCAGCTCTATAGGACGCTCCAATAAAGGGGCCTTTTTTTAAAGGCCATATTTCTGGCCAAAAATAAAAACAGCACTATATAGTATACATTATTGCCTACAAATAAATGAGCTGAGCTCTATAAACTCACTCCAAAGAGTCAAGGAGCCCTAAGCCTGGAGCTTACAGTGAATCCAGCGCAAAATCCAAAAAATATAGGCACCAGACCTATGAGTTTGTGCTAAACACAAAAACAATTTTTTAATGGATACAATAAAAGCAAGTTTTAATTAATACCCGGTTGGATGTTTGGTGTGCAAGAGTGCCCCCTTCCTATGGATTTTGGCCCTCGTTCTCTACCTTGGAAAGGTAGGGGGATATTTATTGGTTTGACTTTGATGCTTTAGAAATGGGGGATTTTGCAGATACACCTCCTTTAATTAATTGAATACACTTTATGACATTTGTTTTAGATTCCTCACTACTTTGATTGAACCTTAGGATCATTCCTGTTCTAGGTCACCATCTACTAACTCTAATTCATTAGTATGTTGTGTTTGTGGCTTCCTTTCTACATTAGCATCGCCTGTCTCCTTGGTTTGACCTTGTCTATCTCTGATCACTCAACCAGTTCTATTCTTTGGCTTCCTCTCCCTTGCCATTGTTGGCCTTTTTACCCTGTTCCTGGCTAATTAAGCAGAAGTCCTTGTATATGTTTTATCCAGGGGCTTAACATGTCTGTAAAAGTAGTTGCTGTAGGCACCGCCAGGTCAGATACTAAGAAACGAGATACAGCATAGTGTTTTTAAGGGAAACAGAAAGACATATAAATAAATTATGATTTGAAGTCAGTGTTGTAACTTCCCTGTCTATTTTCCTCTTATAGACTGTAGGAATTGCTAAAGTCAAAAAAATCTCCTTTCTGTCTGTCAGAGCCATGGACTCCCATATATACAGTAAACTATGGAGAAGTTCATAGTCTGACACTAGTTGGATCTCCCACAGGGTTGACACATTTACAAAGAAGATTGTTCATCATTAATATCAGTCTTTGCTCTCAGTGGCGCTTACAAATGAGGTTCTCTAGTACTTTCACACACTTAAGGCTTCATTTATTAAAGGTCCTCATGTCAATTTTGTTCATTCTTGATGAACAATATACGTTTCTCCCACAGGTCAATTTTTTTTTTTTTTTTTGGAACAAATGAAAAATACCAGAGAATGGAAAAAAAAAATCAAGAAATGCTCAGGAAGAATTTAGTATTAAATATCAAGAAGAATTTTCAGATTTCATAAATTCTCCCCTAAAGGTTAATTTTATTATAAACAAATAAAAATAAAACTTAAAATAACACTACATATTTAAATTTAATTTAACACTGGAATTCAAACACAGGCTTATACAAACAGGACCATCTCAGAAGAATTTAATGCAGTAAATTTATTAAAAGAAACAAAAAGCCTTACGCGTTTCGTGCCTTTTAATTTAAAAAAAAAACGATTTTGCTGCATCATATTCTTCTGAGATTGTTCGCTTTGTGTCAGTTCAGTGTCCATAACCTCCCCTAAGCTGAAGGTTTTAGGGGAGCACCCAGACCCCAACAATTTTTTGGTGAGTTGACTATTTTGATGAGATATCATTGGATGTAAAATAATTTAAATGTAATCCTAATGAATGTACATATTTAAATCAGTTTGCAACAAATATTGATTTTATTCATTTACATTTAGGGTGATAAAATGTGATGCAATAAAAAGTAATTTATTTAAAGAAAAAACATCTCAAAAGGCCTTACGCGTTTTGTGCCATTTTCTTTAAATAAATGTATTTTTACTCAATTAAATTCTTTTAAGATGGCCAGTTTGTGCCATCTTGTGTTTGTAGTCCAGTTTTCACAACCTCCCCTAATCTGAAGGTCTGGGCTTGAGCTACCAGACCCCAACAATTTTCTGTGAGTTTACTGTTCTGCTGGAATAGTAAATGGATGTGTCTTTAGAGTAAAATTTGGGTTTTGCTGCATCCAATTCTTCTGAGATTGTTTGCTTTGGGTCAATTCAGTGTCCATAACCTCCCCTAAGCTGAAGGCCTTAGGGGAGCACCCAGACCCCAACAATTTTTTATGAGTTTACTATTCTGATGAGATATCACTGGATGTGTCTGAGTATAATAATTTAAATGTAAACCAAATAAACGTACATAATTAAAACAGATTGTAAAATATTTTGATTTTATACAATTACATTTTGGGTGCTAAAATGTGATGCAATTAGAGTAATTTATTAAAAGAAAAAACATCTCAAAAGGCCTTACGCGTTTTTTGCCTTTTTATTTAAATAAATGTACTTTTTACTCCATCAAATTCTTTTGAGATGGTCCGTTTTGTGCCAGCTTGTGTTTTTAGCCCAGTTTCCACAATATAATCTTCTGAGATGATCCGCTTAGTGTCTGTTCAGTGTCCATAACCTCACCTAATCTGAAGGTCTGGGCTTGAGCACCCAGACTCCAACAATTTTCAGTGAGTTTACTATTCTGCTGGAATAGTAAATGGATGTGTCTTTAGAGTAAAATAAATTACATGTAAACCTAATACAGTGCATATTTAAATCAGATTGTAACAGATATTGATTTTATACAATTACATTTAGGGTGATGAAATGTGATGCAATAAAAAGTAATTTATTTAAAGAAAAAACATCTCAAAAGGCCTTACGCGTTTTGTGCCATTTTCTTTAAATAAATGTATTTTTACTCCATTAAATTCTTTTAAGATGGCCAGTTTGTGCCATCTTGTGTTTGAAGTCCAGTTTTCACAACCTCCCCAAATTTGAAGGTCTGGGCTTGAGCACCCGGACCCCAACAATTTTCGGTGCGTTTACTATTCTGCTGGAATAGTAAATGGATTTGTCTTTAGCGTAAAATAAATTACATGTAAACCTCATAAATGTTCATTTTTAAATCAGATTGTAACATATATTGATTTTATACAATTACATTTAGGGTCATGAAATGTGATGCAATAAAAAGTAATTTATTTAAAGAAAAAACATCTCAAAAGGCCTTACGCGTTTTGTGCCATTTTCTTTAAATAAATTAATTTTTACTCCATTAAATTCTTTTAAGATGGCCGGTTTGTGCCATCTTGTGTTTGTAGTCCAGTTTTCACAACCTCTCCTAATCTGAAGGTCTGGGCTTGAGCACCCGGACCCCAACAATTTTCGGTGCGTTTACTATTCTGCTGGAATAGTAAATGGATGTGTCTTTAGAGTAAAATAAATTACATGTAAACCTAATACAGTGCATATTTAAATCAGATTGTAACAGATATTGATTTTATACAATTACATTTAGGGTGATGAAATGTGATGCAATAAAAAGTAATTTATTTAAAGAAAAAACGTCTAACGCGTTTTGTGCCTTTTTATTTAAATACATTGACTTTTTACTCCATTCAATTCTTTTAGGATACACATTTCAATCAAATTGTAGCATGTATAATATTTATTTTATATCATTACATTTGGGGCGATAGAACAGCCCTTCGTTTCTCATTCCTGCCTCCGTAGAACTTCCCATCACCATGGCATTGGGATTCTGAGCCGCACAGACTCCGTACGTGGCATAACTGGCTGGAAACCAACACCGCATTAAGAAAGAACACATTAGCCATTAAATACATAAGTAAATGAATGCTCGGAGGGAATTAACAATAGAATAGTTTGCCGCGTGAGGAAAAAAAAAAAAAAAGGTTGCTGCATTAAAAGTCAAGCGATTTTACAAGAATACCAGGTGTAATTTCATTTTGACACTGCATATTTTATATAAACTCTAGTGTATAATAGCAGATCTCTCTTTAAGATTGTGAATAGTGTCAGCGTGATAACCTGCACCCCATCATCAGTCACTTCATGGTTAGTGTGATTTTAGTTCACAGCCTGTCTATTGACACCATAGCAGGTGCTCACTAAACATCCTTATTGTCTCTCTCTGTAGTAGAACACAAGCAGCAGAGAGCCTTAATCCCTTCTACAATCCTCCTCCGCCGTATTTGGAGAATTTCAATCACAAAACGCTTTGATATCTTGAAGATCTAAAGTCCGATTCAATGGGGTCTTTTTTTTTTTTTTTTTTTTAGGGGAGGTTTAATTGGGAAAGACACTTTCTGTTATTTTATTTTTTTTTTCGTTTTCATTAAAATTTTATAAACGTGCTTTTTACTTTTTTTTTTTAGGTAATGTTATGCTTAAAAAAAAAAAACTCAAATACAAATTTCCAGCCTTAATTTAAACCTGCATAATTCATCGGCTCATTGTGCTGTTTTCTTCAAATGGGTTCAAATATAGTCTCTAAATAAAACATTTGTTTAATTGTTAGTTGGGCCAGAAATGTGCCAAATACTTTAATGTTTTTCAAAGAGATTTTAAGAAACAGATGCTTTACTTTACTAGTTTTCTTTTGATTTCGATTCTTATTTTATTTTTAGAGAGTATGTCAATGAAATGTATAAAATTCAACTTAAAACTTAATTTTGATTCGGTTTGACAAGTCTGCTGTTTCATAATAGACAAAAATAAATAAATAAATTCATAAAATATGTCCAATTGTGTTGTTTGTTTTAATTTCTGGATTTTACAATTTCCATGTTGATGTCATTTATAATGTCCAGTATTCGATGGTTGTGAACTGAAGCCTGTGATTTTGCTTGGTCCATAGTCATCATTATCATGGGACTTCCCACTGTGAGCTGTAGACATGACATCGGGAAAATCCATTTTTAGGAATATTAGGAGCTTTATTACAGACAACAGCGCACTGAATACTTTACCAGTTGACACAATACACCTCCTCTGAGAATACAGTGGGAGTTCAGTTCAGGTCTTTACCCACCCAGGGTGGAACCACACCGATTTAACACACCATTGTTTTCTGTGCTGCCTCTCTCTGTACATATATGGCCTGGCTGAAAAACATAGTCTTTCCTGTTCCCGTCATGGCTCAAATCCAGGCTACAAGTTTGCACCAACCATGCAATCCATACTTAGATGTGAGCTGGCCATACACTGGCTGATGCTTGTTGGTATCACAGTGTTACATGATATTTGGAGCGAGTACCTCTTTCTAACATTTAGGATTGGCATTTTATTTGCAATATTATGGGACACGTGAAGTCAATATTTTGAGCTGCCGACGATTCGCAATCGTTACCGCTTTCAGGCACTTTGCCGATTTACTAACGGGCGCAGGCGTAACTTCACTAGTGAAAGAGACAGATGCTAACGGTCATTCGCACGCTATAGCCAGGAGAATTTCCAATCTGGCGAATGGACGTGTCACGTTACTCTGCATAGAGTCCATAGATCTTCCTCAATCTTCTGTAACTTACAGTGGAAAAAGTCCCAAAAAATGCTGGCGTATTTTCCTTTTTTCACAGTGATAGGCTGCAAAAGTCCTTAAATTTTTTTTTGGGTAACCGGGTTCCCCCATATATTTTTTAACATATGAAACTATACACATATACACATAAACTATACACTAGGCTCATGTGTAGGGCAATATAACAACTTTATTGTCTTTATTAAGGTTCCCTGGACTTGTGTAATGTAATGTATTTGCTGCAACATACAATACGTCCAGTCCACTTTATAATTTCCCATCGTATGCAAATTAGCCTGATCGAAGACCTCTAACGAAGTTGATAAGGTGATAAGCGTGGAGGATGCCGTTGCCCCTTGCCCGACCCCTACCTCTTGACTGTCCCTTGGACTGGTGTCAGCTCTACCTTCCATTTGTAATTTTGTGTCCGCACTCATTTTTTAATTTCCTTTCATATTTTTTGGCACACATTTTTTTGTTTGTTCTTTTGTTTGGGACAGTCTAGTTGAGGGTGCATCAGGATGCAAACATGGGAACCTTCCCGACCCAGTACAGTCGATTAGTACTGCCAGGAGTGGGGAGTTCGGGCAATATTGGTTTTGGGGGCAACTTTGTGTGTTTTAAATGTTTTTAAACTAAGCCTGTTATTGATAGTTGGTCACAATAAATATGTATTTATTATCATGTTCTGAGTGTTTATACATACAGGATCTTGGCTAAATCTACGTCTTCCTTGCGGATTTTTGCAAATTGTATTACATGTGTGTTTTCCTGGTTTGTACCTCTTTATTTTCCACTTGGATACTGATTTATGTGCTGGGCATATGACCATTTCATCTTATGGGTATCTGACATATTGGCCATGGGTCAAACAGATGGCGGGTTATTTATCAAAAACCGATTTCTTCTGATTTTTTTGAATAAAAAAGTCTGACCAAACTAGAATCCATGATGTGACCTTATTTATTAATTAAAAAGCACAATTTAATCGAACCTGGGACAAACGTGATAAAATCGTTCAAAAATCCAAAACGTACTTTTTTGGGAGTTTTTCCCCGTACGTTTTTTTCATGCTTTTTCCCGAAAAGCCCGATTTTTGCTCGAAAAGTCTGAAAAAAGTCTGGATTATTGGGCTAATTCCAGCGCAAACCACAGAAACTTCCGAATAGGATAGGGACTGCTCCCAATGACTTATATAAAATCTCGGCAGGTCTGAGATGCCGGATTTTCAGATTCTGACTTTTTGCATCCTCGGGGTATAATAAATCTTGAAAAATTCGAGGTTTTTTTCCACTAAAAATATGGATTTTATAGTAAAAAAAACCCACATTTTTCTAGTTTTTGCCATTTGGACTTTAATAAATAACCCCCTCAAAGTTGTGGTTTTTCAATGTACAATGCACTTGGTATAGAAGATGGTATTCCATTATTGCCCTGACCAACATTTATTAGCTGCAGACAAGAAGAAGAATAGGAATTGCATATGCCTGTGTGTACAAAATAAATATATTATTTATCAAAATCAGAATTTTTCTGATTTTTTTATTTAAAAAAAGTCTGCCCAAGCTAGAATCCGCGATTTGACCTTATTTGCTATTAAAAAAGCACAATTTAATCTGGTCAGGGAATCTTGCGATTTTTCCGAATTGCTTGATTTTTTTCAGGCTTTTTCCCGAAAAGTCCGGATTTTTGCCAGATTTTCAGTGCAGACCACAGAAACTTCCAAATAAGATAGGGACCACTCCCATTGACTTATATACAACCTCGGCAGGTCTGAGATGGTGGATTTTTGGATTCTGACTTTCTCAATCCTCGGAGTATAATAAATCTCGAAAAATTCATAAAAAAAACCCTTGAATTCCTTCATGTTTTTTGCATTGGGACTTTAATAAATAACCCCCTCAATATTTAAACCGCACAAGCACTTAGCAATGTGTCGGTATTCCTAGAAGGATCGGTGGTATCCCAGGATTGGGTGGGCAGGTATTTAATTATTGCTCCATACAATAAATGCAATGGTAGTTTCCATTTATTCTTTATCAGGAAATCAAGCCTCGGATAACCTTTTCCTTAGTTCTCCTACATAGCTTTTGCTTTCTTTGAAGGAACTAGATATTTAGATATTCATGAATCTCTTTCCTGGAGGCCTGCAGGCTATCCACAACATCTCCACAAATTTTGCTGCCTTTTTCTTTTTAATCCTACTGTTGGTTTAGGTCGGCTGTCAGATCCCATCATTGCTTGTCAAAGAGGCCTCACACTTCTTTCCACAAAGCCATCACACCTCTTCATTGTCTTGACTACCTTTGGCCTGGAGGCTCATGTCGCTTTGCAAAGAATTATCTTAAACACTGTGCCCGGTGTCACAATACATAACAGGATTCTAAACCTCCCTTGTTTTTTTTAACACTCTCCTAACTCTTGTTTGACTTTCCTAATCCACTGCTTGCCCACAGCCAGAAGGCCTGAATATTCTAGTTGTTTGTGGGACATTTCCGGAGGCTTGTTTTTTCTTATCTACAATGCTTGCAGCTTGAATGGTTTGTTTTCATAACCTGTAGATACTCTGGAGAACCCATTCAGTTCAGTTATTTCAGCTATAAAGTGTCTACTGTCTTACTATCTATAAAAGGTATAAAAGTACCATTGTCTAGTTCTGTTGGGTGATATTGGCTTCAGTATCACACATTTCCACAGTTATATCATTGGTCTTTGTTTGCCGGTTCCAAGATAATTAAAAAAGAAATTGCACCATGATCTCCAAAATAAAAAGCCGAGGAACATTGTGACTGCTCTTGCTTGTAGACCTGCCGCTCTACAGAACCTTGTCCCAGTCCAGTTAGAAATAAGGGCAGACGTTTTCACAATACACATCCAAGTCGTTGCAGCGCACTCCAAAGTCAAAAAGATCGCTCAGATAGATTATCAGTTAAAAGATCATCCTTTATTGATTTACATCAGGTTAAAAAAGAAATGCTAGCTCATGGTCTGAGGCGTTTCGTAACTATGTACTTCATCAGGTCTCTGATGAAGTACATAGTTACGAAACGCGTCAGACCATGAGCTAGCATTTTACACCCTTAGCGACAGACTCGGGGCGGCAGCACGCGGGTCACCCCGTGGAGAGGGTAAGCTGATCCTTATATTTATCTATGAGTGCAAATAACCGTTGGAAATAACGTGGGAAGGATTGTGTAATAAACGCAGGGCTCGGGGCAGGTGCACCCGGGCCAATTACTACCAACGGTGAGCGGATTTTAACCGCTATTAATCTTTGTGTTATAGAGGATCAAGCGGATAGAAATTACTTATACTAATTCAGAACCTAATTCAGATTTGGTGTTGGGATATATTTTTTGGAATGTTAATTAGAAATAAGGGCAGAGACACGTGGAAATTCGGGGAGATTTCGTCGGCCGGCGACAAATCGCCTCTTCTTCGAGTTCAGGGGACTAATCTCCCCGAACTGCCCTCCAGCCAGCTAGAATCTAAGGGGTCCGTTTACTAAAGTGCGTTAAAAATATTCGCACAATATATAGACAGAATTTTCGACAAATATGTTTTCGCCAGTTTACTAACCTGCGGTAAATATAAATTTGCAAATTTTCTTGGGCCAAGAATAATTGTTCGGCAGTTATCGCATTCGCTGAAAATAAGGCATAAAATATTCGCAAAGATGTAATGAACGATTCGAAGGATTTTAATCCAACGATCGAAGGAATATACTTCGATCAAAAAAACTTAGGCAAGCCTATGAGGACCTTCCCCGTAGGCTAACATTGACTTCGGTAGCTTTTATCTGCCGAACTAGGGGGTCGAAGTTTTTTTTAAAGAGACAGTACTTCGACTGTCGAATGGTCGAATAGTCGAACGATTTTTAGCTCGAATCCTTCGATTCGAAGTCGTAGGTCGAAGTAGCCCATTCGATGGTCGAAGTAGCCCAAAAAAACCTTCGAAATTCGAAGTTTTTTTACTTCGAATCCTTCACTCGAATTTAGTGAATCAGCCCCCTGAAGTCAGATTTACGGCACTTTAGTAAACGGACCCCTAAATCTTCATCAGGACGGCACTCGGAGCGATTAATTTTCCGAAGTCATCCGAAGTTTTCTCGCGAGGCATCTTCGGGTGACTTCGAAAAACAAAGCTATCCAAGTGCCATCCCGCCAGCGATTTGGATCCTAGCCAGCGTGAAGGCAGTTTGGGGAGACTAATCGCCCCGAATCTCCAGGTATGTCTGACAATTTATTGAAAGTCACAGCAAAAAAATATGATCTTTTTTCACATTTTATTGCTGAACTCAAGTTTTCAAAACTTATAGGAAGGTTAAAAAAAATTGTAAATGAACTGAACCTGGCGGGCGTCTATAGAAGTGGATGGGCGGTGTATTTTCAACATTCCATCGAGTCTTTAAAAATACATTTAACATTTTAATTATTGAGTTTTTCTAAACAGTTGAATTTGTGAAAATGAATGGAACAATGTGATTTGTATTTTTTTGCAACTTTTTCTGAATTTGTGTTTCAAGAGGTAATCGAAGAGAACGGATCTTATTAGCAATTTTTTCTGTTTTGCAACCATTTTTAAAAAAACAAAACAAATTTACATTCGAAAACTGACAAATCAACATGCTTGGGGCAGATAAATCAAACATCAAGAAACATTTTATATTTCCTAATCTCACCAGTAAGAATGCCCCATTTTTTTTCTCAGTTTTTTTTTTTTTGACTAAAGACTTAATTTTTAACCATTCTTCATGATTATTTATTTATATGCAGGTATAGGATCCCTTATCCGGAAACCCAATATCCGGAAAGCTCTGAATTACGGAATAGACTCCATATTATCCAAATAATCCGAATTTTTAAAAATGATTTCCTTTTTCTGTGTAATAATAAAACAGTCGCTTGTACTTGAACCCAACTAAGATATAATTAATCCTTATTGGAAGCAAAACCAGCCTATTGGGTTTATTTAATGTTTATATGATTTTCTAGTAGACTTAAGGTATGAAGATCCAAATTACAGAAAGATCCATTATCCGGAAACCATTCTGTACTTGATCCCAACTGAGATATAATTAATCCTTATTGGAGGCAAAACCAGTCTTTTGGGGTTATTTAGGGGCCGATTCACTAAATTCGAGTGAAGGATTCGAAGTAAAAAAACTTTGAATTTCAAAGTATTTTTTGGGCTACTTCGACCATCGAATGGGCTACTTCGACCTTCGACTACGACTACGAATCGAAGGATTCGAACTAAAAATCGTTCGACTATTCGACCATTCGATAGTCGAAGTACTGTCTAGCTAAAAGCTACCGAAGTCAATGTTAGCCTATGGGGAAGGTCCCCATAGGCTTGCCTAACTTTTTTTGATCGAAGGATATTCCTTCGATCGTTGGATTTAAATCCTTCGATTCGAAGGATTTAATCGTTCGATCGAAGGAATAATCCTTCGATCGTACGAACGTAGCATTTGCGCTAAATCCTTCGACTTTGATATTCGAAGTCGAAGGATTTCACTTCTTAGTCGAATATCGAGGGTTAATTAACCCTCGATATTCGACCCATAGTGAATTAGCCCCTAAATGTTTAAATCTGTTATCCGGAAAACCCCAGGTCCATCATTCTGGATAACAGGTCCCTTACCTCTATATATATATATATATATATATATATATATATATATATATATATATATATATATATATATAATACCTGCTCATTATGGAGTGCATTATATGAACAATGCAACAGAGGTCTTCAGTAACAAGAATTGGCAGATTATATCAACTTGTTTATGGCCAGCTTTACACAGACAAAAAAAAGGTTTCAAATATAATGAACATTGGGACTGAAATATAAAATATATGGAGTGCAATCCTGGTTAAATTTATGCCATTGTGCCAATCAGTTGAAAGTCCTGCCAGAATTTCCTTGTCATTCCAAAAACTGGGCTGTTCAGGTGAAAACCAGACAGGTGTTCGGAAGGGGGTTTCCTGATAACGGATCTTTTCGTAATTTGGATCTTCATACCTTAATTCTAATAGAATACCATGTAAACATTAAATAAACCCAATAAGCTGGTTTTGCTTCCATGTACAAGTTATTATTTTATTATTACAGAGTATAAAGCCAATAATCTTTAAAAATTTGAATAATTTGGATAAAATGGAGTCTATGGGAGATGGTCTTTCTGTAATTTGGAGCTTTCCAGATAACGGTTTTCCAGGGAACAGATCCCATAGTTGTATTCATTAGGTCAACCATGGCGGGTGCACTAGACCCAGCAAGGCCTGGTTTATTAATTGCCTGCAAAATGAATATTTTCTTAATGAGTTCTAATATATCATGTATGATGTTGATAAAACATTTGTTCTTCAATAATCTCAGCTAGAAGATTATAAAATAGAGTTCCTCTGATAAACACCCTGATGTCTATTCTCTACACAGTGACGGGGCTTATTTACTCTTGGGGGGGGGGCACACTAATAAAAAGTCAAATCTTCTCTTCTATCGATTAACCTACATTTTCCAAACATTATACCCAATATAAAGCAGATATTCCAATTGCCTTCTGTTTCACTAGAGAAGAATGAAACGCTTTGGGGAATTCTGAGGCTTTACTGCTGGTTTTTGTACTCAGAGTTGGCACATGTTGTCCCAAACAGCACTGAACCAACCTAAAAATGCTCATTATTGGTTTCTGGCTTATATATCACAAACAGTGGGAAGGCAATGTTGAAGATAGCACCAGAGAGAGAATACTTAGACTGAAGGCTTCTCACTGGGAACCTAATGATGAGGAAAAAACACATGCTAGAAATGTTCTCCTTAGGATGTGAGCCAAGCTGTGTGATAGACTTGGACAATGGCAAATGCCACTGCTACATAAACCTGCTCAAAGTAAAGACAATTGATTGGATAAATCCAGCCCTGGCAGTAATATGCCTAGTGCAAAATGTGAATCAATTCCATAGGTTTATTATATTGGGTGAGACGGCAAACAAAGTCTTAAACAATTTCACTCTTCTGTTTGCAGCCTAAATGCAATCTGTTATCTTCTTGTCTGTACAACAGGGGAGCTCTACTGCCTCTATTGCACAGAACCTCTTACATCTGCAAAATCAGGGGCAGCTGTAGCAAAGGGTATTTGCATATGGTACAACAACTGCATGACGTTATGTGCCCCTATGACGGTGGGATAGCAGGTATAGTAGGGAGAGATGGTGTCTATAGTAACAGTGGGTAATAGTCTCTGGGAAGGGAGTGTGACTGTGGGATAGCAGGTATAGTAGGGAGAGATGGTGTCTATAGTAACAGTGGATAATAGTCTCTGGGAAGGGAGTGTGACTGTGGGATAGCAGGTATAGTAGGGAGAGATGGTGTCTATAGTAACAGTGGATAATAGTCTCTGGGAAGGGAGTGTGACTGTGGGATAGCAGGTATAGTAGGGAGAGATGGTGTCTATAGTAACAGTGGATAATAGTCTCTGGGAAGGGAGTGTGACTGTGGGATAGCAGGTATAGTAGGGAGATATGGTGCCTATAGTAACAGTGGATAATAGTCTCTGGGAAGGGAGTGTGACTGTGGGATAACAGGTATAGTAGGGAGAGATGGTGTCTATAGTAACAGTGGATAATAGTCTCTGGGAAGGGAGTGTGACTGTGGGATAGCAGGTATAGTAGGGAGAGATGGTGCCTATAGTAACAGTGGATAATAGTCTCTGGGAAGGGAGTGTGACTGTGGGATAGCAGGTATAGTAGGGAGAGATGGTGCCTATAGTAACAGTGGATAATAGTCTCTGGGAAGGGAGTGTGACTGTGGGATAGCAGGTATAGTAGGGAGAGATGGTGCCTATAGTAACAGTGGATAATAGTCTCTGGGAAGGGAGTGTGACTGTGGGATAGCAGGTATAGTAGGGAGAGATGGTGTCTATAGTAACAGTGGATAATAGTCTCTGGGAAGGGAGTGTGACTGTGGGATAGCAGGTATAGTAGGGAGAGATGGTGTCTATAGTAACAGTGGATAATAGTCTCTGGGAAGGGAGTGTGACTGTGGGATAGCAGGTATAGTAGGGAGAGATGGTGCCTATAGTAACAGTGGATAATAGTCTCTGGGAAGGGAGTGTGACTGTGGGATAGCAGGTATAGTAGGGAGAGATGGTGCCTATAGTAACAGTGGATAATAGTCTCTGGGAAGGGAGTGTGACTGTGGGATAGCAGGTATAGTAGGGAGAGATGGTGCCTATAGTAACAGTGGATAATAGTCTCTGGGATGAGACTGTGGTTATGGGGTAGCAGGTATAGTAGGTTGAGATAATGTCTGTATTCTTGGGAGAATAACTTCTGTGAACAGGCTGGTGCCGACAGGAAACGGGGAAAAAATGGCCCAGAGCCGCTCGCCGCCAAAATTTGTCACTGCTGTAAAAGAGAAAAAGTATGCGCAAGGGGCAGATCAGATATTTGCTTTCATTATTCTATTAGATTGATCTCACCTTATTTCTTGGTTGGTAGATGCCCTGAAATATTTACTTTAAAATGACGGTTGAGTTAAATAAAGGTAAAAAGTGAGATTGTCTTTGTTTTCCATAAAATGATGGCGACTAGGGTCTCACTGATATTTGGCCAGTCATGTCCTAGGGTTGCAGTGGAGCAGAGTTTAGAGGCTTTTTATTCTTCTCCAAGTTTCATGTTTGCCTTCACTTAAACCATAGAGAAAAGAAAGAGGCTAAATAATTGTTCCCGGAGCTCTTGAACAAGTACAGAAACCCCTTACAATTTCGTCAAGTGCTCTTAATACACAGAAGGACCCTGTTAACTAATTAAGAATGAGTGGATGTGCAAACAGCAATCCTCCAGTATACACGGCACTCAACGGCACATCCCTACTGACCTCTGCTCAACACACGCTGAAAGCTTTCCTTATTGAGTTCCCATCAAAGGGCTGCTCTCCATGCTGGTCCCTCTGAGCCAAAAAATTGGGTTAAAAGAAGAAAGAGACGCTAAAAGCAATAAACATGTCTCAATATCTCATGCTGCCTTGCAGCGCTGGGGTCCTAGGTTTAATTCCAGCTCAGGCACTACCTTAAAGGGATACTGTCATGGGAAAAACATTTTTTTCAAAACGCATCAGTTAATAGTGCTGCTCCAGCAGAATTCTGCACTGAAATCCATTTCTCAAAAGAGCAAACAGATTTTTTTATATTCAATTTTGAAATCTGACATGGGGCTAGACATATTGACAGTTTCCCAGCTGCCCCAGCCATGTGACTTCTGCCTGCACTTTAGGATGGAACTACTTTCTGGCAGGCTGTTATTTCTCCTACTCAATGTAACTGAATGTGTCTCAGTGGGACTTTGCTTTTACTATTGAGTGCTGTTCTTAGATCTACCAGGCAGCTGTTAACTTGTGTTAGGGAGCTGTTATCTGGTTACCTTCCCATTGTTCTTTTGTTTGGCTGCTGGGGGGGAAAAGGGAGGGGGGTGATATCACTCCAACTTGCAGTACAGCAGTAAAGAGTGATTGAAGTTTATCAGAGCACATGTCCAGGGACAGTTGGGAAATTGACAATATGTCTAGCCCCATGTCAGATTTCAAAATTGAATATAAAAAAATCTGTTTGCTCTTTTGAGAAATGGATTTCAGTGCAGAATTCTGCTGGAGCAGCACTATTAACTGATTCATTTTGAAAAAAAAAATTTTTCCCATGACAGTATCCCTTTAACGACATTTTATCAATGATGAAATCAAGGACAAAGAGTTAGCCACAGCATTTTAGCTTTGAACGTCGAGTGTATATTTTAGCCACAACGAACTTCAACGCAATATATTTTCTATCCTTACTTACGTGTTGTTTGATGTTACATTTCATATATTCCCCCATGGCAACACAAAGGTGGCAGGGAATACCTCAATTGCATGTCATATGTAATCTCGGCTTCTCAGCGATTGCGAGAATGTCTATTGAGAACGTTACAAATTGCGAAGCCATCAGCTTTGACTGTCAACAATCTGCAAAGGGGGCTTTCAGATGTGGGGGGGGAGGCTTTTACATTTCAGTTTGATTTTGCAAATGTCACACACTGTGTAATCGAAGTGTATCAGTTAATGACACAAAAGTGGCTCTTAATTAACCTTTTGGGTGCTAGAGGAGCTCTATAATGCACTGCTGTGCAACGTTCAAGTGGGGCTTTCTCCAAAGCCAGTGAAACGCTTCCAATGGTTGAATGACTTAGGGCCAATGGCACCCAAAAATATTTGGTCTTCTCAGATAAACTCAAAGAATTTTGTAGGGATCAATAAACCTGGCACAGTAATGGTTTGACCCCCCCAATATATTCTGTTAAACTTTTTTAAAATCTCCACTGACTCTAAAGTGGTAGGGATTTCTCTATAAGGTATATACAGTACAGGTATAGGATCCCTTATCCGGAAACCCGATATCCAGAAAGCCACGAATTAGGGAATGGTTATCTCCCATAGACTCCATTTTATCCAAATAATCCAATTTTTTAAAAATGATTTCCTTTTTCTGTGTAATAATAAAACAGTCGCTTGTACTTGATCCCAACTAAGATATGATTAATCCTTATTAGAAGCAAAACCAGCCTATTGGGTTTATTTAATGTTTAAATGAATTTCTAGTAGACTTAAGGCATGAAGACCCAAATTACAGAAAGATCCATTATCCGGAAAACACCAGGTCCCAAGCATTCTGGATAACAGGTCCCATACCTGTATATGTTCCTGGGTAGGTGGGCCAAGCTGTAAATTCCTAATCTAAACTCTGAAATGGTAAGGATTTCTCCAGGCAGAAAGGGATTATTTTCCCCTTTAAGCTATAAATCCCTTTAACTGACTCTGAAGTGGCTGAGATTTCTTTATAAAGTATATATATGTTCCTGGGTAGGTGGGCCAAGCTGTAAATCCTGTGAAGAAACCCCTCTAAACTATGAAATGGCAGGGATTTCTCCATGCAGAAAGGCAATCTTTTCTCCCTTAAAGGAGAAGTAAACCCAAAAGTTAAAAAACCCCTACCCTCCTACCCTACATAGACCCTCTCCCTCCTCTCCCCAGCCTAAGTTTTACCCTGGGAAAATGCCCCTTTCACGGGCGCCATCTTCTTCTCTTCTGTAATCTTCGTAATGAGACCGGCGGAGCGGCGCATGCGCAGTTGGAGCAATTTTCTGTTTCGCAACAACTGCACATGAGCCGAAACTCACAAAAATTGCCGAAGTGCTGCTCTCATTCCGTAGATTACCGATGCGCCTGAAGATGTCGCCCGTGAACTCTGATGGCTGAATCTGCACTGAGAGGAAAGTAAAAAGTTAGGGGCATTTGCCCGGGGTAACACTTAGGCTGTGGGGAGGAGGGAGGAGGGGGGGGGGTCTATGTAAGGTAGGGGGAAGGGGTTTTTAACTTTTGAGTTTGCTTCTCCTTTAAGGACAAATATGTAAAACCCTTTAAAAAGTTGCTCACAGTTATTCCCAAGGTTATATTCTGGATTGGTGGGTTTGTGAAGCTCTCACATTTGACAAGTTCTATGCCCTCCACCTTTTCTGGAACTATACTTTAACACTCCACTCCAGATCATTGTAGTTATACATTAGAGCAGGGATCCCCAACCTTTAGAACCTTTGAGCAACATTCAGAAGAAAAAGGAGTTGGGGAGCAACACTAGCATGAAAAATGTTCTTGGGGTGGCAAATAAGGCCTGTGATTGCCTCCAAGCCTGGAATTCAAAAATAAGCTCCTGCTTTGAGGTCACTGGGAGCAACATCCAAGGGGTTTGGAGAGCAACATGTTGCTCTCGAGCTACTGGTTGGGGATCACTGCATTAGAGTATTCACTGGGACACAAGTTTCAGAGATTTAAATCAGTTGTCCTGAAATGCTTATGGTTCTGCTAGATGGGCATTTCAAGCCAACCTTCCCATTTTTTCTATGCCTTGTCGGGTGTTGTTTAATGGGATATATTTCATATTCCATTGGGCAGATGCCAGAGGCAGCTAAATGTGATATCTGGCTGGAGCAAGAAAGGTTCGGTCTATCCAGGTACCACATTTGACGTTCTCAAAGCATTCCTAAAACAGAGCCATCATTAGAAAGCTAAGTTAAGCCTCTGCAAGTAGAACAAATTTGCTTCCATGAAAGGTAATTTACTAGAGTCTAATAAAGAGTTCACATATCCTATTTTGGAGAAATGAGTCATTTTTTTCTGTCCCACTTAAAAAAAAAAACCCTCTCTTTACAATGGCAGAAATGTAGGCAAGGAATGTCAAATAGCACATACTAATTGTTGCGATTAGGGCTAACAAGAAGGCTTCCCTGCTGTTCAGAGAATGTCTCTGACTTTTGATCCTGACATCTGTGTCTTACAAGAATCTTGCTCCACTCTGACATTCCTTCTGATGCCGATCCAGGAATTAATGGATTGTGAAAGAGCTGGCAGGATATTATTTAAAAAAAAAAATGGAATTCTTAGCAAACAAGTGATGAAAAGGTATCAGAATGTACATATTTTGTGTCCGATAGTAACACTTTTAATGTTTTTTTCCCCCTATTATAGCAGTGGAAAATGAGTAACCCAGCCAAAATGTTTTCAAGTTTTCTATGAGCATCATTGAGGCTATCAACAGTGATGGTAGTGCCATATTGCTTTTCTAAACCATTGAGGATTGGGTTGTAGTAGACATTCCCACTAGAAGCTGTGTGCTATTGTATTGTAAAAGCCTGCAACTTGGGACCAGCACAAGCCAACAAGACTTTTTTGCATTATCCCCTTACCAGATGGAAACACGTGGAATTAATAGTCATTGAGTAGAGCACCCATGTATAATCATGGGTTTTAGCAACTTTAAGTCAAACATTTCACCAGGGTTGAAATTAACTACAACTAATAACACATTGTTTCAATTCTTCTAAATGCATTAGACCTAAGAGAGACCACTGATTGACAAATTAGCCATTACACTACATGGCCAAAGGTATGAGGACACCTGCCTGTTCAACATCTCATTCCCAAACCAAGGTTTTAATATAAAACATCTCATTCCCAAACCAAGGTTTTAATATGATAGGTTGGGTTGAGGTTTGGGCTCATTTAAGGGTAGTCAAGTTTTTTTTCAGAGTAAACCAAACTGTATAGATATTATTAAGTTCATGATGGGCACTGAACAGAAACAGGAAAGTGAGTTCTGCCCAATTTTTGCCACAACTTAGAAGTGGCTTAAATAGCCATTTCCAATAACTGTCCACATCCTTTTGGCCATACAATGTGTGAATGAATTGAAAACCAAATACAGGGTCCCCTTTGTAAAGCTCTCATGAATAATTGATGACACTGTACCTGCTCATGCATTTGAATCATAGGTGAAGTTTAATGTACAGTCCTCCTTCTGTTTTGTCTTGTAAATTAATCCAGAACATGGACCTTACAGTTATACAGTGTACACTTTCATCCTCCACTGTCCCTAATTGATCATATGCCTCCCTTAGACATCAGTTTGGTGTCTGTTGACCATAAAACATCAACAAGCTAGAAAGCTGTATTATTGTACCTTCTTCTAAATGAGCCTAAGGCTTTATCCTCTAGCCATGATAGCCATCATACAAGGGAAATGGGTCTGTTAGTGAGCATTGTGACTTATGGACTGCTTAAAGGAGAAGTCAACCATTGAAAGCTGTTTTGTTGGCCTCTTTTTTAGTCTACTGATTAACCAAAACAATGTATCAAGAGTAAGCTCTCCTCCAGTTCCCAAAATGTATTTTTTGCCTGCTTCTTTACAGGTCTGTTAATCACAAAACATGCAAGACATTGTAGGAAAGTCAGTATTGTCCCTTAAGAAATACAGTTGATCCAAGACAACTACTGTAAATCCTGGTGTGCTCTGTGAAGCTGTAGATGGCTAATACTCTGATATGTTAAAATGAGTGCAAGGGTGATTAGTTTTGATTATAAGTCAACTGTAACAATACAGTTTACTAGCACTAATGCTCATATAAAAAAGTACCCAGTTACTCACCAGGACAGTAGAGGCCAAACACATTGAAGGCTGGCACCATATTCTGTGCATTGAGGTTTATACAGAGTCTCAATGTTTAATGATACTCCAAACATTTGATCACTTTAATCAATAAATACATTTATACCCTCCTTACTATTGGCATGTAGGTTGACTTCACCTGTTATCTAGAAATCAAAGTTTCCCCCATCGGATTCAAACAAAGTAAACTTAATGAGCCCCCATGCTTGGTGTGGCCAAGCTTATTCTTCCCAAGGTAATTTGCAAACCTAAAAAAAAAAAGAAAGAAAGAAAGATAGAAAGAAAAAAGGGAGCTGTCAACTTGCCTAAAACAAAGGATTCTTGAAAATGAAATTTTACACATCGCAGGATATCGACGTGTATTTCACGACTAGTTAATTAGTAGATGCCAAAGGAATTTCAACATAGCTCTATGTCTGTGACATTCACGTGTGACAAGCAGCAGACTCTCTGGCTTCAATTCATTTCAGAGACTTATGGAATTTTGTATTTAATTTTTCTCTGTAGGCTCTTCCGAGTCCAAAGAGTTATAATTGTCATTGTCATTTGGAGAGCTGTCACTTACAGTTGTTTGCAGTTCCTTTTATAGTCCACAGACATCAAAGCAGTTTCTGGGTCCAATAAGTAAAAGCCTATATGACTGTGTATTCCATAGCATACAGCATATAGGCTGTACAGGGCCATTCAATACATGTACATTAATAGGAAAACTGGCTTTACAAAAGCATGACTCTAGATTTAAGTTTAAAAAATATATAAACAATAATGTGATGTATGGAGTCCCAAACCCAGAACAAATCCAAGGTTCCGATCTAAGCCTGCTCTTCTGCCTTTGGCTTCGGGTGGAGCCCTCCGCTACTCAGATGCCACCAGGTCTTAATGCGGGAGAACAAGGGAGAGAGTTCTGGGCAAGCAAGGGAACCATATGTGTAATCAGCAACAGAGAGTAGGAGCGTGGTCAGGGACAGGCAAGGTCGATACCAATCAGGAAGGTACAGAACAAAATCTGAAGGCAGGAACGTAGTCAAGGTCAAAGGCTGGGTCGGTACACAGTTAAGTGGTAATCCGAGAGAATGGTCAAGATACAGGAAAAGGTCAGGGCAGGCGGCATAAAAAGGTTTGGTCAGGGTCAGGCAGGGTCAAAAACTAGAGAGAAATACAAGATAAACGCACCCAGGAACTATAAGAATAGACCTACGTTGGGCAATGAACACTAACGTGTTAGCCCTTTAAATATTTGAATTTTCATGCTGGTGTGCGATGATGTCATATGCCGCGACATTAAACCCCGAAGCGACAGAGAACGAGCGTCATTTTCTTTTAGACGTGGGCGGACGCGCGTCATCGCACCACCAGGTAATCTCTTTACACATAAATCAGATATAGGATCGCTATACTCAGAATTGTGCTTAGAACATGGGAAAAGATGTGCTGCCATTGTTTTTTGGTACAGGCAAGCTGGAAACCAAGTGAGGTTTTCCTCCTACAGTGAGTTATATTCATAGATGAGTTGAGAATGTCATGACCTCCTATGGATGCCATGTCATGTCCTCCTGAGCTGAGTATATAAAGTCAAGTTTAAGATCCCAGAAGGATCTTATGCTGATTGTGAAGGATATAAAATTCAGCTCAGATGACTGGAGTTGCAGTTTATAAATTGCCATGATGTATAATACGAAGACCCCGGGGTGGGCAGAATTTAACTGATTTTTCGTCACCAGTGTTAGGATTCCATGGGGTATATTTATCAAAGATTAAAGTTAGAGATCACCACAGTCCTCTAGTGTGAAAAATTCTGCTACTCTCCATTTATTTATATGGGATTTTTAAAAGAATGGGTGAAAATGAAAGTTCATCCTTTGATAAATATGCCTTTCAAAATCCCATAGAAATGAATGGAGAGTGGCGGAATTTCACTCTAGCAGACTGTGGCAATCTCTAACTTCACTCTTTGATAAATATACCCCCATGAGGGACCCAGCAGGAGATATTTGACAACTTGGAGCTTTAGTCAAGTCGCCAAATGAACAAGCAATGTCAGCCCCTTATGGCCAGTTTTACGATATTTTGGTTTTACTATAGCCCAAGTGAACTCAAGGTAGACAAAAATGCAGATGGATAAATCTAAAAACTGTATAATATGACCCAAAAAAATGTGAATTCCCTTCCACTCATTGAATGTTAAGGTTTTTCCCAAGAGTGAATGATATGAATATTACACCGTTAAGATGTGCATCTTCTCTTTCTCCCCATTCAAGTCCATAAAACCTCTCGAAAGACCACCTACTTCTGCCCCGAAGCATGGATCATCTTCCAAGGCTAATACACAATATCCAGATAACTTGCCTCTTAGGATTACACAGAGCCAAGAATGACTGACCTACATTTCTGTTGACTCTAAAAGAAAATGTCACTTTTGGTTCTATACATGGAGAATTCATACTTAAACCAGGTTGCTTGCAGCTATCAGCGATGTCTCCCAATGTTAGGACATCGGTGAGATAATGATCCCAAATTGGTATTTTTAAGATATTATTAAAATTTTCATTTAGTTGAAAGGTATTTTAAAAGGCAATCTCTGGGAAGCACCTTCTCCAGTTACAAGCTTGGTGAGCCAACTTGCACTGCAAAAATTGAGGGTAAAAGATGACTTATTTCTTGATATGAAATGTAGGATTGCCAACAGTTCTTGACTACCCCCCACCTCAATTTTTCATTTAAAAAGAGCTTTGACATTCTATGATCTATAAAATGATCCTCCTACCAAAGCAGCCCAGAAAAACTTCTGCTCAGCTAGTTTTTACCGCCACAATGCTGGTCTAGTATCTTACTTATATATATCATACTTAGAATATACATAATAAGGGCAAGTTGTGGATTCGATAGTCGCAACATTTGGCCAACCTCAGAATGATCTTTTGTTCATGTTAGGTAGGCAGGGGTTCTACAGCCCATATATTGCCATATATCAACCAGGTAAGGACCTCAGGTAATCTCTAACCACAACGGAGACCTACATCATCTCACAATCCTTACAAAGAATATTCACCTTAGAGTCAACTTCTTTTATTAATGTTGGGTAGGTAGAGGTTCTACAGCCCATATAGTGTCATATATCAGACAGACAAGGACCTCAGATAATCTCTAACCACAGTGGAGGCGTACATTATCTCATAATCCTTACAAGGAATATTCACTTTAGAGTCAACTTTTTTTTATTAACGTTGGGTAGACAGGGGTTCCCACCTAGTAACCAGGCAAGTGTTGAATGAATAAAAATGCCTGAAAAAAGAACGATTTCTAAAGAAAAATAAAATAATTGTAGTATTTATATAAGTGTTTTAAATAATATTGCATTTTTTTTCCTGGATACTAACAACTTTATTTTTTTTATTTAATGAACTTTATTAGTTTTCAAAAAACATTTTCCAAAAAGTTTTTAATACTATAAATAGCATTTTAATACTATAAACGTTTTTTTAGAATAATTTAAATAATAATAGAAATCTATATTTAAAATCCATTTTGGTTGGCATTTTTGACCCTACCACTAAAAAAACATTTCGGGGCACATTTACAAAGCTCGAGTGAAGGATTCGAATTAAAAAAACTTCGAATTTCGAAGTGTTTTTTGGGCTACTTCGACCATCGAATGGGCTACTTCGACCTTCGACTACTACTTCGACTTCGAATCGAACGATTCGAACTAAAAATCGTTCGACTATTCGACCATTCGATAGTCGAAGTACTGTCTCTTTAAGAAAAACTTCGACCCCCTACTTCGGCAGCTAAAAGCTACCGAAGTCAATGTTAGCCTATGGGGAAGGTCCCCATAGGCTTGCCTGAGATTTTTTGATCGAAGGATATTCCTTCGATCGTTGGATTAAAATCCTTCGAATCGTTCGATTCGAAGGATTTAATCGTTCGATCGAACGAATAATCCTTCGATCGTTCGATCGCAGGATTTGCACTAAATCGTTCGACTTCGATATTCGAAGCCGAACGATTTTAGTTCCTAGTCGAATATCGAGGGTTAATTAACCCTCGATATTCGACCCTTCTTACATCTGCCCCTTCAAGTTAGCAATAGGTGAAATAGACAGGCACTAACTCCCCTTACCCCCCCCCCAAATAAAATTAAACTAAGACAAACTTGTAAAATTATTAACTTTAAATATTCTACTAAAATGTAATTGGGAAATTTTCCATCAATGTTTTACCTGTAGTGATAACCCCTACTAAATAAAAGTCAGTGTAATTTTAAATAATTTTATAAGTAAATATTATTAACAATATTTAAACCATGGTATTTTGTAGTTAAATTTGTTACAGATTTATCATATTATCTCTTTTTACATTTTCAGATTTTCCCCATCAATAAAATTAGTCAAAACACAATTAATTATTTTACACATTATTAGCTTATCATTTAAAAGAAAACATCTTTTTTCATAAATATCATAATATAATTATAACATTATCCAAAAGGTTAATTGGTTTGCGTGCAACATACAGGAACCAAAATGGAAAGTGTAGTGCAGCTATCAGAGAGAATTAGTTAGACTCCAAAGAATGAAACACAGACTTTGATTTCCCCCCAGGATTGATGAATCAGTAGAAAATAATAAGAAGTGACAGGAAGCAGATGATCAGGGTCAAAATTAATGTCATTTCCAGTCCAAATATACCTTAATCCGGCCTCGTGAAAATGCACGTGAAAGAAACCCAGATTCTGATAAAACATAGAATATAATCACGTTAAACATATTATCTCTCTAAGAACACGAGGAAGTATCTCCTGTCATTCATCTGTAAGGTTTCGGATTAAAGATAACACAAATTGTGTGCCGAGATCAGGTTTAGTGATTTGTATTTAATGTCATAATCATGGCTGAGAGTGAAGAATGATTGACCTCATTCTGTAGAAAGTGAGGTTTAAGACAATCTTGGGCCCTAAAAATACATTGATCCAAGAAATGTTATTTTAAAGAAGAAATATATATTAATAAGTAGAAAATATATTGTTATAGAGACCAAAATATGGTGCATACCTGACTTTAAACACCAAACATTACAGTACATCTATCAGGTGCAAGAGGAACAATACTCCTTGCCATCAAGGAGGTATTAAGCCAGTACATAAGAACCTTGAAAGCTGGATGGTGGGACTATAAAAAAAAAGTGACCTTCAGATGCATTGGACAGAGTGAAAACTCATAATTTACGGTGGAATGAAGCCAATTATTGGTAGCAAAAACCTGCCATAAACTATAAATGGACCAAGAAGACAGGTAGATGATGTAAAGAAACCAGAAGTCTGGACTTGGACTTGGTTCATATTATGTGGGCAACCAGAAGCTAAAATATGTTACATAATATATAGGGAATTAGAAATTAGGAAATGGTATTGGCAGAAATAGAAGTAAGGATAGGGTACTAATATATGAAGAAAAGGAAGCGAGGAGAAGGTACTTGATTTATGGGGGAATCAGAAGCTTGGACTCATGGTACCTGATATGAAAGTCCAATTCTAGATAAAATGTGTTCCATTTGAAACAAACAACTGGTTATGTATGGTATGGGCACCACAGGCTTGCGGTTAGTGCATAACGTATGGGCAACCAGAAGACAGCAACTGGTCATGTAAGTGCGTGGAACCAAAAGCTAGCAATCGGTTTATTAAGATATAGAACCAAAGACTAAGGGTACATTTAAGATTTGGCAACTCTGGCACATAATTTTTGTGTAAACAAAAGTTATCAATTGGTCCATTTATTTAGAGCAGTGATCTCCAACCAATTGCCACCAACATGTTGCTCACCAAGCCCTGTGACGTTTCTCCCAACAGGGTACTCATTTTTGAATTCCTGACTCGGAGGCAAGTTTTGGACCATAACGAGTACTTCCAAACAGACCCACCTGTAGTTTACCAGTCCACACAGGGGCTAACAAATAACCAGTTACAAACCTTATTGGGCACCCCTAGAAACTTTTTTCATGCTTATATTGCTCCCCGATTTTTTTTTTTTATGTTTAAATGTGGCTCACAGGTAAATAAAAAAAAAAAAAGGTTGGGGATCATTGAGCTAGAGGAGCCATAAACTGGCAGTGGGTGCAATAAGTATGTAGATGCAAAAAAATGGGCACATTCCAAGGCAAAAACTGTTTCCCCTCCTGGAACATCCCATTGATTTATTATTTAGACAGCAGGCATCCACATTGTTACAAAAATTCAGGATTCCAATGCCACAGCATGGTGCAATGTGTCTTTACTTCCATAAGCTTCTAAAGAGGCAAAACAAACCATATGAGCGTTTTCCTATAATCAGGGGGGTTTAAAGGCAGGATCAACCATCCAGGTATGGTATCTATTATCCAGACCTGGGGTTTTCCAGATAAGGGTTTTTCCCAAAATTTGCATCACCGTACTCTAGGTCTAGTGAAAAATTAAATTTAAGAGGACTATTTTGGCACCAATATGGATTCATGTAGCTTAATTACCATCATATACAAGGTACTGTTTTATTATTACAGAGAATAAGGAAATACTTTTTAAAAAACATTTTTTTTAAAAAAAAATAGAATTATCTGCTTAATATGGACCTTAAGGGAGATGGCCTTTCTATAATTTCCAAAATTGATTTTTTGAGTTGTAGCATAAAAAAAATCTTGAAAAATTTTCTGGTCGGCCTTTGAAAGGGGGGAATTTTTTTTTCACATTTTCGAGATTTATCAAAGTCCAGACTCAGATCTGCTTAGTTCATGAAGAAGTCCCGTTGACATTTTGAAGATATCCTGATCTGTGCTGGGTTGCGGGTTTCGGGTTTCCGAAAAAGTTGCAGTTTTCGCCTACAAATCCGAAAAAATCATCATACTATTTTTTTTTTAACTTGATTCTTTTCCCATAAAGAAATTTTCGTGAAAATTTATTGAAAAGTAGAGGGGAAAAGTCAGTGCAGATTTGGTCCGAGTGGTTTTCAAAAAATAGTGAGAAAATTTTAGATTTTGATAAATAACCCCCTTATAATTTTATTATTTTACCGTTGAATTTGTAAAAAAAAAAAACAAGAGAGAGAGAGAGAACAATGCATTTATGTTGTACTCGTTTTTTCCCCACAACTTGAGTTTTTCTGATTATCATAAATTTGCTAGGGATCAAGAAAAAAGTGATTCTGGACCTATAGGTTAAGTTCTGCCTTTGCCAGTTTGTGTCTTCCTCCAGTTTTTATTTGATGATATGTTTGTAGTCCTGTAGATATTTCATTTACATAATTCATTGGACGTTATTGAATGTATGGGCAGAGTTCACAGCAGCTTGACCTTGCGTCTAGAAGTTTTTGTACCAGGAAGGCAATCTCTCTTTTGCTCAGTTCCTCAATATTATTCTCCAGCCTCAATATTCCCTCTCAACTACTGCAACAGCTTTAACATTAAAGTATGTTCAAAACATTAAAATAATTTATATCCCCCTACTGCTTCGGTGGCCTGATTTTTTCGCTATACTTTTAGAGCTTTGAAGAGTTTTAACAACAAGATGGTCTGGTCATGATCTCATGATCTGCCTCTTCATACCAAAACATTTTTGAGGTCTCCCTTTCCACCCTCAACAAAATCACCTCCTCCATAAGTCAATGTTCCTTTATGAAAAATTACTCCAGATAAAAACATAAATCACCCCAGAACAGGGTAAAGCTGGCCATACTGTACATGTACGTGGCTCTTTCACCGATATGCCCATCAACGGCAGGGCTATATCGAGGTAATCCAAACATTCGGCCCTAGGGTTGAACAATCGGATTACAACGAAGAGCAATGGCTCCGACAGGTCAGTCGGCAGATTAATTAAACCTTCCCGATTGATATCGTGGCCAGACATCGATCGGGAAGACCCTTCGGAAACCCCCATACACGGGCAGATAAATTGCCGAATTGGTCTGAAGGACAGCTTTATCTGCCCATGTATGGCCACCTTAAGACATCCTCTGATGTATACTGGTGAATGTAGTACAGGTTTGGGATCTGTTAACTGGAAACCCGTTATCCAGAAAGCTCAGAAGTACGGAAAGGCTGTCCAAATATAAATAATACAAATATTTAAAAATTATTTACTTTTTCTCTGTAATTATAAACAGTAGATTATACTTAATCCAAACTAAGATATAATTAATCTTGAATGCAAAGCCATAGTCTTATTTTATGTTTACATGATTTTCTAATATGAAGTACCCCAGGTCCAGAGCATTCTGGATAACAGGTCCCATATCTGTATTTTTATAACTTCTATCACTTTTTCTGTACCTTTCGGTTTGGATGCTTGCAACTTTTAGCTGCATCATCTGATGGCTCTTGGAAGGAAGAAGGTCTTGGACCTTTTGCGATAAATTGCTGTGAGCACCAACAAGGGACTCCCACAAAGGTGGCTATAGTCAAAGTCCTTCTCCCAGTCTTAAATTCAAACCTTTATAACAAAAAAACAAGTACTGATCCAATTTCCTAATTTCCCAATTATACAGAGGCCCCTTACGGTCCACGCTCAACGATCAAGTGCCAATTATATATTGTTCGGCCAAGTCCATTGGTTTGACCATTCAGATACCAACCCAGTGTGACAAAATTATTGGGAAAAAGTGTATGTTGGGGGTTTGATTCTGTTTTATAGCAGACATTTAAATTGTACCTTATATTGGGCAAAATAAGCTTTTTTAAACTACGTAGTTATTCCATCAACAGCTTGAGCCTCATAATTCTCCTTTGCATCCCTGGTCTACAAAACTTTTCTTTAGTCCAGCACTGGATTCTGGACCCTGCCTTTATTAATAACGTACAATTAGAAGTGAGTAATAACATGAATTCAACCACCATTGCTCCGAACAGGGTGAGAATTAATTGGTTTGCATGCTCCCTGAATGGAGATTTAGCAGTTAATTACCTTAAAATAATGTCCCTAAATGTCAAACAGGTTAACTCAAACTCCTAGCCTCAAGGCATAGAACAAACCTGGATTTAAATCTCCTTTCTTCAGGACAGGTGAGCTCATTAGAGATTCATCTATTCGGACTATTCTCTTCTTAATTGAAGGTTAACATAATACCTGGTCTGTTGAGACTATTAAGGCATTGGATTGGGTACCCTTGGGCTAACTGGATCACTTAGTTGTTACAAAACAATGCTTATCCAGTAAAAGAAAGCAAATTAAGTGTATGAAACGAGTTAATAGAGTGTATAGGCGTGTTTCACGCATTGCTGATTGACACAGTGCCCAATAACTATACAGTACGATTATCCAGAAACACAGTGCCGAGTATCACGCTTGTCAATAACTCTACGTCAGGGATCCCCAACCTTTTGAACCCGTGAGCAACATTCAGAAGTAAAAGGAGTTGGGGAGCAACACTAGCATGAAAAATGTTCTTGGGGTGACAATTAAGTGGTGTGATTGGCCATTTAGTAGCCCCTATGTGGATTGACACCCTACATTGAGGTTCTGTTTGGCAGTACATCTGGTTTTTATACAACCAAAACTTGCCTCCAAGCTAGGAACTCAAAAATTAGTAAGGGGCTGGAGAGCAACATGTTGCTCACGAGCTACTGGTTGGGGACCACTGCTCTACGTCATTCCAGATGCCTATTGCTGAGAGACAAGGCAACCGGGGCAGATGATGTCTAGAGAGTAATAAAGTTACTGCAGGGTCAAAAAGAAAAAGGTTTGTGGGGGGGGGGGTTGTGGTGTACTCAGGCAGGAATGGGCAGAGGTAGGGTTGCCACCTTTTCCGGAAAAAATACCGGCCTTCCTATATATTTATCATTTTTCCCTATTAATAACATTGGGATCAACCATAATTTTTACCGGCAACCCTAGGCAGAGGGACTTTGTGGCTGCAGCCTCAGGGCCCCACACCCTGAGCCCCCTGCCGCAGCCCCAACCCCCACGCCCCCCAGCCCATAACTTTTTCTTCTTGTGGCCATGCCAGGGGCAAGTAGGGAGGTTGGAATCATGGGCATCATGCAGGGAGCAAGGGCTGGGCCCACCTAGGGTTGCCACCTGCCCAGTAAAAGCGAGCAAGTGACGAAGACCAAACCACAAGTTGACATGGAAATCAAAATCTAGTCCTGGAATAGGGTCTAAGCCATTATTTTTAAAACGTGATGTAGCTAAAGTCATTCTTATTCTGCTTCTTCTTATAACAATTAAAAATGAACTGAAAAAATAAACATTTTAAATAAATTAAAAATAAACTTTAAAAATGAAAGATAAACAGAATCTCTCAGGGACATGAGTTTCAGTCTAAGAGAGTCCGAGAGGCTCAAAACGAGTAAGTGACGAAGACCAAACCACAAGTTGATACTGAAATCAAAATCTAGTCATAATCTAATGACGTCCCCTTGAAACCTTTGTAGCTCCTGAAGTATGAACATATAACAGGACAACTTAAAACATAGAAGGCAGACAAAAAGTTTTTAGTTTTAATGCTGAAAGATAGATCTTGTGCTTGTATATCTATAAGCAGTTACGTATCCACAGACTCTAGATGGCAATATTGCTCTTATTGTTCTCACACTGAAATGCCACCGAGAGCCTCTCCATGTTCTCCTTATCAGGATTTTATGTGCCATAGATCTATAGCCTCTTATTATAAGTGTAATGAAGCGGAAGTTATTGAGGCTTTTTATTGATTGCTCAGATCACAAGTTTACTGTCATGCCGAATTGTCACCTCACTCTCTGAAGCAAACTGCTGACACCTTTTTTTTTTTTTTAAAAAAAAAGTGACAACTACATCTATTTCATGAACAGAAATCCATTTTCATCTCTATCAAGACAAGAATACAATTTTCACTTCATTTAACTGATGTTAGGCCTGTTT